>NC_136515.1:67565105-67667605 GCF_053919585.1 Euprymna scolopes | reverse complement strand
ACGTAGATAAAAAATACTTATATCTCTGACGACAGCTATACGGTTCTGAACATTACAGCTGTATATGATTTATTCCCTCATTTTAGTTTTCGTTTCTATAAGAATTCTTATTCTTCCTTTATTATTACTATTTTTATTATTTTTGGAGTTAGGAGTTCTCATAAAGGTAACTATCAGAGATTGTTCACTGACAACAACCAATAGTGTTCTCTGCCGGGGAACTCTTACCTGGCCTTTGGGCCAAGATCAAAGTGTAGTATCTGTTCTCTCAGTTACTAAACTTTCCGCCACCGGGCTTTCGGGCTAGGTTAAGGTGTTTTCATACTAACTTTCGTTAGCAAGGACCGACCCCCTCCTTTGGGGAGTCAGGACCTAAAGGACCGACTCCACATTTGTGGGAGCTTGGACCCGGAAACCGATCCCCTTTTTTGGGAGACTGGAATCTCGGGACCAGCACCACTAGCTGGTAGTTGAGACCTGCTTTTGTTGTTTTTGTTTTGCATGCGTTTTTTCTTCGTTCCGGTCTCTTCCCTCTAGAGACAGGGGATGGTCTAATTTCTCCACACTTAATTGCCTGAGCAGCACTCTCACCTGCCAGGCCCAAACTTTGTCTATCTTCGCTGCTCTCCCAGTGGATCGAGCAGACAGGGTTCTCTTTCTCGCTTCCGTTGGGGTAAGTTAGTGGGTAGGGTGACGTGGGGTAGGGCGGGTGCTTCGTTTCTGCTCCCCTCTGTGGGCAGGGATGCCTATCCCCTCTCTCTCTTAATTGCGACGCGGCACTCTGACCCGCTAGCACCCACTGCGTCTTTCTTCTCTGCTCTCCCCCCTCGCGGGGGGATCTGAGCTGCTAACCCGACATCCCCGTGAGGGGAAGTCAAAAACTCTAATTTCTTCAAAGTCCGCTCCTCCCCCTCCTCCCCCTCCATTCCCCTGGGTTTTCTTTTCCCCCCACTACACTTTGGTCCGCGCCAGCGGCCAGTGCAACCGCCACGATGCCAGGCAGGAGGGGTACGTCACCCCAAATGCGCAGCATCTCAACTGCTAACGACTCCCTATGTGAGGGAGCTGATGCATCTCCCGGCGAGACGGCGCCAGGAAACAAGGTAGGGCCCCGGCGCGCGGCGACCTTGGAAGAAAGCGGGAGGGTAGGGCCGCAGCCCGCGGCGACCCCCCGAAAAGCACCTGCAACCGCTCCCCACGAGGGCAACCCAGCGGAAAAAGCTGCCGTTAAGTCAATAGCTGGGGAAAGTGCAGAACCCAGCCAACCAGCTGCACTCCAGGACGGCAGAACCAAGGGAGGAAGACCGGGGAACCCATCCCCCGCTCCCCCAAAGGGCGACTCCCCAACAGAAAAGGAGGAAATCAGCACCGCGGACCAAACTGAGGCGCTGGATGAAGACGTAATAGCCTCCATCTGCTCACTATTCGGCGGGGAAGACAGTGATTGGCCCCCCAACACTCCCCAAGAGGACCAAATACGGAAAAGGGGTGACTCTCCGGCCAGTAGTAACAAAAGCAAGCTGGAAGGAGAGACACCCTTGACAGTACCCACCAAGGCTCCAGCTGGGAACACGGCACCAGAAGGGGAGACACCTCCATCCCCCAAGGGGACAGCCACCCAGCAAAGAAAGAAAATAAGAAAGGGGAGCGGCCCGGAGAGCAAACCAAGCCAGGACGAAACAACGCCAAGGACACAATGGCCTACTTTGCCTGGTAACGGCCCAGTTCCGAAGCCAAAAATGCCCATAACAGGAGAGAGCCCCACAACACCAGCTACGCCCCCCAACCCGAGTCCAGCTGACACCCACCAGGATGGAGGACCGGCATGGGGCCCCAAAGAGCAGCAAGGGAAGTTGACGCCCGAAGACTACAGAGCACTCTTCGACTCCACTTACAAGGAGTATACCCAGGGGAACAACATCCAACCCCTCCCGGGTCAAGTGGAAGTTCTGGAGAAAAGAGTGCTCTCGCTGATAACTTCAGACACCAAGACAAGGGGTCTGACGGGCGTCAACAAGGACACCATGATGAACGTGTTGCTGGAGCAGAACATTCCCGCCAACTACATCTGTAGAAGGAGTTACGCACAGTGGGATGTTCTGCTCCCCACCTCCGAAGACGCAGTCAGGCTGTCCAGGACCTGCCATCAGAGCAGGAACATAAAGCTCCAACCCATCTATATGAACAAGAGGAGAGCAAATGTTTCTGCTCTAAACGTCCCCTGCTATATGGAGGCCAAACAACTGGGGGCTATCCTAAGCCAGTATGGAGACGTAGAGGAAGTCACCCCGGTCCGCGGATTAAGAAACATCATGACCGGGGACTACAAAGTACAGATGGTCCTGGACAAGGCTGGATTCTACGCCATCCCAGCCACACTCAAGTTCGGAGAGTGGACACTCTCCCTTATAGTGGAAGGGAGGAGGCCTCATTGCTGGCTGTGCACACAACAAGGGCATATGGCGAAGGACTGTCCAAAGAGGAATGGAGGGAAGAAGCCCACAAAAGCGGCGGGAACAAGCGTGACAACAAATCAAGCCGCTGCTCCCGCGCCGGCCGCAAATCCTCCAGAGGCACCGACAGGCTGGGTGACGGTCGTAAAGAAAGGCAAGATCAACAAACAGCCATCCTTGCAGACAGTCACCCAAGACCAAGAACAACCGAAGAGCGAGACGGAGAAAATGGACACACAGACACCCTCCTCCTCAAACAAGAGGAAACTACCAGAATCTGAGGAGGAGGCCGCGTCAGAGGCAGAGGAAGAGACAACAACAGTCTCTATGGCCCTGAGCGCAACAGAGATCAGGAGGGCCAGGAGGAGGAAAAGCCGCAAGACACGCGCAAACCCTCCTACCCCCACTGAGACTGAGAAGGACTCCCTCGCAACAACAACACAGGATGAGCCCCTTGTGTTCCCAACACCCCAGCAACCCGAACAACCTTCCCCCTCTCCTATAAAGGCCCCAAGAAACTCTTCCCGCCCCTCATCCCGTGACAGGAGCCAAAAAGAAGAAAACGAGCAAGCTACCCCCTCCCCAAGCGCTCAGCCTCCCCATCAACCAAAAGAGGTCCCCTCCCCCACTCCCAAAGTCCGCACTGAACGGACCAAAAAGCTCCCCTTCCTGCCAGGAAGCAGGATTTGTGAAACAGACCCTCTCCAACCGGCTCCGGACCTTAAAGGACAACAGAAGGTCCGGTACAATAAACTCAAAAACTTTGAAAAAGTCGGTGGAGACCTAGTAACAGACCCCACTAAATTCAAGGACGCTCCCTTGTTGACCACTTTCGTTAGGGTCAACAAGGACGGTAGGACTGGAGGAATGTGGGCAATGATTAAGGCAGCGAAGAATGCGATCCCAGGCCAGCAGCTGGTGGATAGGGACCATCCTTCACTGACCAACATTTTCTTTAAATGTGAGGGTAGAATCCCCATGTATGTACACCCATCGCTATACAGGGCACTCAAACTAACCTTCCCCCTGGACGTGGGGGGCGTGGCCAAGGATGGATCACCTTCATCGGATTTACTTACCGGCAGCCTTGGCCAGGCCTGCCATGTCCTCACTGCCCAGGATTTCAGACCCGTCTGTGACAGTGCTTGAGGTAAGTGATCATGTCTTTGAACTTGGCTACATTGAATGTGAGGGGCATCAGGTGTCGAAGCAAGGCCTCGCGCGTTGTGAGAGACTTGGTGTCCCTCAAGGTAGATATTGCCGCTATCCAGGAGACCCACTTTGTTTGTGACGCGGATTGTCAGGTGCTGGTAAACGATTACGATGTCTACTCAGCATATGGCAATACCTATAGTCGTGGAATCTCCTTGCTAGTGAGTCGCACCCTGTCAGCGTCGGTGAATGTTGTTCACGCAGGCGAGGACGGGCGGGCGCTTGTTGTTGATGTTGCTGTTAATTGTAGTGTTTTTCGGATTGTTGCTGTTTATGCTCCCAATGCTGCTGTAGAGAGGGCAACCTTTTTTCGACGGTTGGAGGGCTTCTTAGTGGATCCGGAACGGTTAGTTTTAATGGGGGATTGGAATGCAATCCTTGATCCCAAAATAGATAAGGTCGGGGGGACTAGCGGGTCGGCGTGGTGTGACAGCAGTCTGTCTGACCTGATGGCCTCGTGCGATCTCGTCGACAGATTTCGTCTGGATCATCCGGGGCGGGAGATGTGGACGTGGCATCCTGTAGTGCCTTCCCATCCAAGCACTTACTTGGATCGGATGTTAGTTAGAAGAGGCGATGTAGACTTCCTATCTTGCCCCACGTTCCACTTGCTAGGACACTCGGACCATAAACTTGTTATGGCCCGTTTGAGCTTAAGCGCTAGGCCTAAACTGGCCGGATACTGGAAGTTCAACAGCACCTTGTTGGAGCTGGAGGACTACCGGTTGAAGGTCACTGAGCTAATTCAGCGGGCTTTAGTGGGGGCGGTTACAGGGAGTAAGTGGTGGGTTAGTCTCAAGGCCAAAATTAGGCGCTTCTCTGTCCAGTATAGCCAACGCCTCGCGATAGATAAGGCTAAGGCAAAGAAGCGTTTAGAGGATAAGCTGACCCGGGCGGTGGAGGGGGGGGACCCCCTAGAGTTAGCACTAGCTAAACAAGATCTCAACCGCTTGGCTAGCGAGCGGTATGAAGGTCAAGTAGTTAGGGCTAGGTTAAAGAAAGTTTCTAACGAGGCTGTGAATGTTGACGCTGTTGAGCGTAAGGCTGCTTTAAGGCGCGGTTCGGATGGGTACATTCGTAAAGTACATAACCTGGAAGGACACCCCTTAGTATCGACTCGGGAGATCTGCGAGGGGTTTCGGGAGCATCTATCGGTGCGCTTCACCCAACTACCCGGACTCAGGGTTGATGAGTTTGGCAGCTATTTGGCTGACTCGCCCCGCCTCACGGCGGCTCGGGCGGCTAGCTGTGATGGTCTTATTACTGACCATGAGGTCATTACTGCGTTGAAGCAGGTCGGCTATAACAAATCCCCGGGGCTTGATGGTTTACCCTACGAGTTTTACTTGAGGCTGTCGCCCATGTTGGTCCCTATTCTGAAGGATATGTTCAACCATTGGTTTGCCCAGGGTTCCATCCCTGGACAGGTGACCAAGGGTGTGATCACATTGCTGAGGAAAGGTCAACGGCATGGTGGGAGGGAAAACTTTGATGATTTTAGGCCCTTGACTCTGCTAAACACAGAGTTAAAGATTTTGGCAAAGATTCTTGCGAATCGCTTGCAGGTTGTCATCACTGACTTGATCGAACCGGACCAGACTTATGCTGTGAAGGGGAGATCGATTCAAGACAATTTGCACTTGATACGCTCGATCATAGAGGGGACAGAAGACGACGCCGAAGCCGCGCTGATCAGTTTGGATCAGTCCAAGGCATTCGATAGGGTCGACCATCGGTTCCTAGGATCTGTGCTAGAGGCTGCCGGATTTAATCCGGACTTCCGCAAGTGGATCTTTGTTCTGTATGACAGGCCGACGGTAGCGGTGCAGATCAACGGTAAGCTGTCGGAGTCATTCGCTGTCTCTCGGTCGGTGCGACAGGGTTGTCCGCTGTCGCCTCTGTTGTATGTCCTGGCGTTGGAACCCCTCCTTCGCAAGTTAAGGGACGAGGCGGCTACACCAGTCCTGCGCGGAATAGCTCTCCCTGGAGGCACACGAGCCAGGGTTTCCGCGTTCGCCGATGACGTCACCGTGTTCGTGTCTTGCCTCACGGACGTTCAAGCGGTGGTCGAGGCGCTCGCTCGATACGAAGAAGTAACAGGGGCCATCTTCAACCGTAGCAAGTCTGTTGGCCTGCGGTTGGGGGCCTGGACCGGGGTAAACTCGCTTCCAGGTATTTTCAGCTGGACCGATGGACCGGTCCGCATTCTCGGTGTCTGGTTTGGACCGGGACTTCAGCTGGAAAAGAATTGGTCGGAAGTACAGTCTAAGGTCAAATCGTCAGTAAAGACTTGGATTGGAAGGAAATTGTCCTTGAAGGGTCGGGCGGAGGCGTGTGCTACATACGTCTTTCCGCTCATCCTTTACCGTTTGTCTGTACTTCCTCTCCCTGCAGAACGACTAACCCGCTTACAAGGGCGCCTCGATTCACTTTTGTGGAACGAGGGTAAGCATTATGTCTGCAGAGAGGTCTGTGTTCAAAATCCGAGCGAGGGAGGCCTGGGTCAGCCCAGTCTCTTGTGTCATAGAAACGCCGAGAGATTGGCTTTCCTGAGTCGTTCGCTTGAAGGAGACGCTCCTTGGGTCCCTGTGGTTGAGAACTCGTTTCCCAATCTCAAACCCAACCCTTCGGTAGAAGGTCGTCGTAGACCGAAGGGGGAGTCCAAGTTCTTCTCCGAATGCCGAACCGCTCTTAGAGCTTTGCCGGGGACCAATGTCCTCGATCAGCCAAGGAAGAAACTGTATCGGGATTTAGTGGAGGGGACCGCGAAGGATCCACTTTGTAGGCGGATGGGATGGTCGATGGAGGTTGTCCGTTCTCAATGGCGTTGGGCGCCGGGACGGGAGGTTCTGAATAACTCGGAATTCTCCCTGACTTGGCGACTGGTCCGAAATGCGCTGCCCCTCTTCGACGTACTTTTCCGGTATAAAGAACATACCAGTCGCTTCTGTCCGTGCTGTGACGAACGCGAGCCCGAAACAATCGAGCACGCGTTTTTTAGTTGCAGCCGGATACAGCCCCTATTAAAGTATGTCGAGGGGGTAACAGCTCGCATCGATGCCGAGTGTCTGCTCGATCTCGACGTAGGAACTTTTGTGTACAACATGGAGCCGCCATTCCCCAGGGAGGAAAGTTTGGTTTTCCTGGCGATCCTAGCAGTAGCGCGCATGACCATTTGGATCGCGCGCCTCAAGTTGGTCCACGAAGGGACATCTGTTCCTGATCGGGATCTGATCGTTTACTTTAAACATTTGCTTAAAGTAAAGATCAGATGCGATTGGAAGAGGTTGCCTAGAGTGGAATTTGACAAGAGGTGGGTGCACAGCACTAGTTTGTGCATCCGTCGAGGAGCCAAGTTTCAATACGTGTTCCCTCCTTAGGCATGGCATGGGCGGTGCTGGGTCCTACGGAACCCATCCCACCTAGGTTAGCATTATAAGTTCAGTAAAGTAACTCTTGACTGGTGGTACAAATGAGATCCTGTTCCTGATTTTATTTTTTGGTATTAGAGAACCTCTGAGTCTGCCCAACCCCCCTGCTCCTCATCTTTATTTTCTGATGCCCCCGGTCATCCCCCTACTCAGAGGTCACCTTCCTACCCCCTCCATCCGTTGCTTTATTTTCTCCCACCTCCATTAAGGCCACTTCCCCAAACCCCATTAGGGATGCTCTGCTTGTTTTCGGTTCCCCGGAAAACAGTGGGGGATCTAGCCACATAGAATAGTACAGGGGGGTCTTACTAACAACACATTAGTAGTTTTTTCCTTATTTTTGAAATGAACATTTTCATTAGTTTTTTCCCACTCCACGAACATTTTATGCCAATTAATTCAAGAACTCTTTCTAATGAAATCGAACTTTATTTTCTCACACATACACACACACAAAAAAAAAAAAAAAAAAAAAAATGCACACACAACACACAGAAATGAATATACAAATTGTACATAGTTAAATTTTACATTGAACGCTGGGGTTATTAGTTAGATTAGGATCCACAGAGTGATTGAGGTATTTTGGTAAATGTTGCCAGTCAAGAGTAAGACTTCAAAGTCTCATCTGTTACATAGTCAAAAAGACCCTGTACCCTCCCCCTCCCAATTTCTTGTAGGGCCTTGTGCCTAATTTTGTTGAATTGAATTTTTTGTACGTTTTTTTTTATGTTCAATTTTTTCTTTCTCAATAAAATATATAAACAAGATCAAAGTGTAGTATCTGTCTTCAGATGCTGCACTTCTATTTCTTGTTCTCTTTCGGTGGAGGAGAAATCCTTCACGACTGAGACAATTTTTATTTTTGTACCTTTTCTCCACGTTAAAAAACGACCCTGGTGTCTAACTCTGTCCCATGGGGAGGCATAGTAAATAGGTACCTGGCCTTTGGGACAAGATCAAAGTGTAGGATCTGTTCCGGCGGATACTGCAAGAAAAGACCAGATGTGGGAGCAACCCCACATACCTGACCTTTAACCAGCTCCCATTTCCCACCTCTCGGGAGCTGGTCCCCTTTTTCCCTTCCCACTCTCTTCACTCCTCACATTAAAAATTGGCCTTGTGCCTTATTTGCTCGGTGGGGGAGCAAATAAATACCATCTGTTCTTCGGATGCTGCACTTCAATTTCTTTTTCTCTGTCAGTGGTGGAAAAGTCCTTCACGACTGAGACAATTTTTATTTTTTGTTCCTTTGCTCCACGTTAAAAAACGACCTTGGTGTCTAACTCTGCCCCGTGGGGAGGCATTTTAACTAGGAACCAATAGTGTTCCCTGGAATTTGACCCTCGACTTATTACCAATACTCTCAACCTCTTTTGAAATCCTTTGCAAATGTATTTGCGTTATCGTAATAGTCGTTTGTCATTGCTTTCTCACTGGCAATGATAATTGGTCTTTACTTAAATTCCGGTAGACATAAGCCTTCTTAAGATCCCATTCCTCTTCGCACTCATCCAGTGGAGGCCTCGTAAGTGCTTTCTCTGTTCTCTTTCAATCCTTCCTGGCTCTTCTCCACTACATGGTGTATTACCAGTCGATGCCAGCACTATTCTACTACTTTTTAAATTGGGGGAGGAGGGCTAAGGGATAGTTAATTTACAATTCTTTTTGGTTTATGTTTTTGCTTTTGTTCTATCTGGTGTGTCTCTATGTTTTGGTTTTATTTTTGTTGTGGTTTCAATGTAGCCGATTAGCGTTTGTCACTCATGCGGATCAATGTACGCATTCGAGGGTTTTATTCGAATTGTAACTGTTTTAGCATTACAATCTATTGCATAATCGCAGTCTTCCTATTGATTCCGATTTTCCTGGTTGTTTGGGATTATTATTATTATTATTATTATTAGAAGTAGTAGTAGTAGTAGTAGTAGTAGTTTTATTTTAAATTATTATTATATTTATTATTACTTGTTATTTATTGTTGTTGTTGTTATTATTATTGTTGTTGTTGTTGTTGTTTTATATCCTAGCAGATATAACGCAGGTTCTCAGCCGTGATTTCTTGGTTGTTTGTTCCCTGGAGTCTGAGTGACAGCAAATCTCTTATAATTTATGCCTTTGTAATTCCATAATGTTCTTATCAGTTACAGCTCAGTGGCAGTAATATACGATGCCTCCTCTAATCTGAAAGACAACAATTCGTCCACCGAAATGTACGGCGCAATCACATTATCTAAGCGGGTTTCATTATATTACGCGGGTCACCTGTTTAATACATAATGCGTGACTATTTTGGCGAAATACTGTTCCTCTGGCCTTCTTCCCAGTTAAAAATAACAGTGTAGCCTTCAAGTCCAATATAAACAAGTTCTTGTCGCGCCGAATTTACACATTAACGATTACTACACTGCCACCTTTAATTAATTATCTGTTATCCTCTAGTGGTCTTCGGGCCTTGAAAAGTGTTTACTCCCAAGTAAAAAAGATGGCATTTTCGGAGGGGTGAGATATGCACTTGATGAATATTCATGATTTTATGCATGCATGTTTGTCATTTCCTTTCATTGTTCCCAAAAATCAAACGGCCCTTTTTGTAGATAAATTTTCGATATCTACATCAGATACGTTGATAATCGAATATTCCATAAAAGTTTTCATTTAGCTCTCAAACGTTAAGTCGGTTAGGAAATTAAAAACAGTGTTTTTCCGTTCCTTAATAGAACAGTCAGCTATACGATATCATTTTATTGGCCTCTTTGTTTTACCGGATTCCGTGAAAATAATTACTCTAGTCTAGTGGAATGTTTTACTTCCTGTTATTATTACGTTGAATAATATTATATTTAGAATAATATTATATTTTGAATAATATTATGTTTGGAATAATATTATATTTTGATTAATATTATATTTTGAATAATATTATGTTTTGAATAATATATTTGGAATAATATTATGTATGGAATAATATTATATTTTGAATAATATTATGTTTTGAATAATATTATGTTTTGAATAATATTATATTTTGAATAATATTATATTTTGAATGATATTATATTTTGTATAATATTATATTTTAAGAAATATTATGTTTTGAATAATATATTTTGAATAATATTATATTTTGAATAATGTTATATTTTGAATAATATTATATTTTGTATAATATTATGTTTTGAATAATATTGTATTTTGAATAATATTATATTTTCAATATTATATTTTGAATAATATGTTATTTTTAATTATATGTTATTTGAATAATGTATTATTTTTAATAATATGTTATTTCGAAGAATATGATATTTTAAATAACATGTTATTTTGAATAAGATGTTATTTTTAATAATGTATTGTTTTGAATAATATTTTCTATTGAATTATATGATATTTTGAATAAGATGTTTTTTTTTAATAATATGTTATTAAAAATCATATGTATTTTGTAATATGAGTTTTGTAATAATATGTATTTTTAATAATGTGTTTTGTTTGAATAATATGTTATTTTGAATAATATGTAATTTTTAATTAGATGATTCGTTGAATAATGCGCTATTTTAATAACATGTTATTTTGTAGTAATACCGTAGGAGTTAGCTACATGGGAAGTGTCCTTATGCCAGATTATCTATGCAAACCCATGTACATAGAGACCATAGACGTTATCCTTACATCATCAACGCTCTGATCCCCAGCTGGCATCAATTGTGATGGATGGCTCTCGTCTGGGTGAGGCCCCGTGTTTTGCCAAGCTTCTGGGTTTGACCTTTACTCCTGATCTGAAATGGAACACGTACATCAAGTCTGTTGCCAAGGTCGCTGGAAAGATGGTGGGATCCTTCTACCGCTCCAGAAGATATCTCACTACTGATGCAATTCTCTATCTATATAAAAGCCAAGTACGGCCAAGGATGGAATACTGTTGCCATATCTGGGCAGGAGCTGCCAAAAACAGCCTATCATGCCTTGACAGAGTACAAAATAGACTTCGTGGCTTAGTGGGGGATGCCCTTTTCTCTACCCTGCAACCCCTCTCCCACAGAAGAGACGTTGCGAGCCTATACTTGTTTTATCGTTATTTTCATGGCAGGTGCTCGTCTGAACTCCAATCCCTGGTCCCCCCTCGCCAATCTTTCACGAAAAACACCCGTCTAGCTGAATCCACTGTGAAAATTTTTCCCCACTCTATATCTGTGCCTAAATCAAAACGCGGATTCCATGAACAAAGCTTCTTTCTTAGAACTGCACGCCTGTGGAACTCTGTTCCGTCTGTCTGCTTCCCTCCGGACTACAACTTGGATGTCTTCAAGTCTAATGCTAACAAATTCCTAATGAACCGCCCCCTTAAGTAAACACTCCATCAAATCTCCACACTAACGTAATGTACTTGCAATAACCCTTATCCCTGAGTGGCTTCCGGGCCTTGATAAGTGGTGATCACTGTGTAAAAAAAAAAGAAAAGACGGTTGTGTCTAGTCGTAATTCATGTTTTATTTAGTAGGCAATCAAGTTATTTCAATTAGTTATACAAGTGTTTTCTTTCTCTCTCCTTGTCTATTTCTGACTCACTTTTTCATATTTTTCTAGTTTTATATCCAAATCTGCGTTTGTATGTGTGTGCTTATCTGTGTTAGAAAACATAAAAAAGTTCCACAGTCGATTTTATAACTATGTGAAGAAATGGCACAATACAAGCTGACGTTTAAGATATTTCGCAATCAGGGTCGATTTCCTAAGAGATACAAAATTAGATTGTAAGCACGACTCTAAAGAACGCATTAAAACAACGTCACAGAACGCTTATTTCTCACTCTCTTTTTCGCCTCACAAAATCAGATGCGCATGCCCAACTCTTAAAAAAAAAAAAAAATGTCGATTATAATAAACGCCTCTCGTTTGCTTGCCGTCGACAAAGCCGTCCCTTGGCCAACGTCCGGTGCCTCGATCCGCCCAGTAGGTTTTAAAGTTTATCTCCTCTGCCGTAGATTTATGACACTGTCGTCGCATGGACAGTAAATAGATTAGCGAAGATTTACCATAAGCGAGCCCATGTTCAAAATTGCCCGTGAGAGATATAAAAATGGAGGGAGAACAAAAACGCTAGATGAGATGAGTTACGGCCGATTCTTGAACTTTCTCACCTTTTATCAATGAACAGATTTCGACGAGGTTGATCTACGCATGCGTATAGCGATCCGGGTCAAAAAGTGGGAGGGATATTACAGAGTCATTGTTGTCGGAGTTATTTATGCGAAGATGGTAAAAATATTTCTCTTGTCCTTTTTCGATTTATGCCTGCAAAGAATGTTTTTCGTCTATATATAAAGTTTGTTGCGTTTGGTTTGCCCGAGAGTAGGACTGAGAAGCAGCGCGCCCGAGGTGCCGCTACTTCGTCTGCAAAAGAAAATTGCTGGGCAACCTGGTCGGAATTTCCTGGTAGGGGCGCCTCATCTTATGCTATTTCATTCTTAAACATAAACAAAAATTAAAGCATACTATACTTCGCCGCTTACGGTTATATCAATTGAGAAACAGATTCTCATCCTAACTCTAAAGATATATAAGGCCAATTAAATCGATGAGAAGGTAGCGTATGCAAACCTAATATATATATATATATATATATATATATATATATATATATATATATATATAGTGGAAATGGTAATTAATAAAAACTGAAGAAAGTGCTCAATACCGTTGTAGAGCAGATATGCGTTTTATTTTATTTTAAAACCTTTCTTTAAAAGTCTGAGGATGCTACAGACGGCCAAATACAACGGCCAAGTAGCTGAAACAATAATGTAACTTAACAGAAAAATACGGTAATAAAAAATAAAACGTATATATATATGTGTGTGTGTGTGTGTGTGTGCGTGCGTGTGTGTGTGGGTGTGTGAATACTTCCTATTTATTATAAATAGAATTACGCAACGCCAAATTTCTTTTAAAAAAAAGTAAAAAAGGAAAAGGAACCCAGACATTATTTTATTTTTTTTAACCGTTCAATTCTTTGTAAGTAAACAGAAAATACTCAGCTGAGATCGAAACTAAACTCCAAAGGCAGCGATTTAAGTACGATTACCATTCGGCCAGCGTGATACGGTCATTGAAACTATTTTCAAACCGACTTATCCTTAACATATGCGAACCATTCATACATGAGAAATTGTGAAACAGTTAGCAAACAGGAAAAAAACTGATGACTCCCATGAACTTATTTTTCAACTCTTAGCCCTTAAACGCGTTTTTTTTTTCTGATGAAAACCAATTAAAAGTGTTTTCCACCTGTCTGAATAACCTATATATCAAATTTCAACTCTGGAGATTAATAATTCGTTAAGTATATAGGTTGGGAAATGTCCTCATATATATATTCATCCAGAGGAAGTCTCGAAATAAAGACGAAACGTTGATGAACACATAATACGGTGTGTTCCTTTTTATTTTCTCTCTCTCTCTCTCTCTCTCTCTCTCTCTCTCTCTGTATATATATATATATATATATATATATATATATATATATATATATATACCGCTCCCCATGTGGGGGTACCAAATTGGTTAAAAGGGAAAATTATTCCCTACTTGCATTTAGGTAAAAATGCACTTTCGTAAATAATTGAATTCATTCAAAACATATCGCTAAAACCAAAACAAAACAGCATCTATATATATATATATATATATATATATATATATATGTATATATACATATATATATATATATATATATATATATATATATTGAGGATAAAGATTAATAATTGTAAATTATGAATCAGTTTCAAAAGAAGAAACTAAACAAAATCAAATTGAGTTACGATGGTATTGGAAAATAATATTGACAATAATTGACAATGAATGGTTTTCTTTTGTAATATTGTCTCATAATCAGCACTAATGGGGGTGTGGATAGGTTAAGACTCCAAAATAAACTAGCGTTTTTGTAATAAGTAAGGTAAACGAATCTTAAAATCGTTAGAAACATGAAAAAATATATAAATTGTGTATAGATAATGAAAATAATTTTTTTTAAATATGTTGAATATTATGTAATATAAAAGAAATTGGAAATGTAGATTCTAAAGAAAAAGATTTACATCTTGAAGAAAAATTATTTTTTGAAGGATTTTTTTTTAAATAGCTTTATGATTAACACGATGTCAATAATTGTTTTTAAGTTTGTCACTATATATATATATATATATATATATATATATATATTATATATATATATATATATATATATATATATATATATATATATATATATATATATATATAAATTTTTGGTGTCTTTTCAATTCAATAGAAATCCTCCTAAATTTGCTGATGAGGAGACCGTGCTCACCAAAAAAACTATGTATAATTGTTCTACGTGACTTCATGTATACCACAAATAAAAAGCACGGATTTCCGAAACGATCGTACAGATAATTGACTTTGTTGTTGTTCCTTCTTATGAAACTGATTTTTAATTTAATTAAATTTTGATTTTTAAATTTTTAAATTTTTTTTAAATTCTTAAATTATAAATCACATTACTTAATATATATATATATATATATATATATATATATATATATATATATATATATATATATATATATATATATATATACTAGCGTGGGTGCCCGGCCTTGCCCGGCCTTGCCCGGGTATTTGGAGTTGTATGTTGAGCAAAAAAAAAATAAAATAAGCGGTCAATTTTTTTTTAAATTTGACCACTATTATGACCCCTTAAAATGTATTGTTTAGGGCTCAACTCGTTAGTAAGTTAGATCCATGTCCAACAAACGTATATCTAAAATTTAAAGTGTGTAAACCCAAAATTGTAGGAGGAGTTTGGTAGAATTCTCAAAGGTCAAATCGTTGAACTCTGACCTCTTAACAGCCAAATTTCTGGCCAAAGACCGGTCACATCGATTTTCTCAAATCTCAGTACCCTGTATATCAAATTTCGAGTCTGTAGACTAAAAATTTTGAGTTATTGCGTAGGGAAATGTACACATACACACACACACAGACAGACACACACACACACACACGTTCAATTATATATATATATACACTTGTGCCCGATATTATTCATACCCCTCGGATCTTTGAGATTTCTATAAGAATATTGCTCAAACCAGAAGGTAGACAATATTAAAGGGATTTCAAACAATAAATCAAGCATAAGCATTTAATTTAAACTCAACAAATAAATAAATTATGCAAGTTTGAAACATTATACAAAGAAAAACAATAATGGCACTAGTTCAAAATTATTCATACCTCTCTTACTAATAGTCAATAGCATGCCCTTTATTCTTAATAACTGCCTATAACCGTTTTGGATATTTATCAACAAGGTTTTTACAAGCATCAACACTGATTTTTTACCATTCTTCAATGCAGTAGTTCTCCAAATCCCTTAAATTTCTAGGTTTCCGCTTTTTAACCTCAGTTTTCAATATGTGCCAGAGGTTTTCGATAGGGTTCAGGTCGGGACTCTGTCTAGGCCATTCCAAAACATTGATTTGATTATCCTCAAACTATTTCTTGCCTATTTTGGCAGTATGCTTTGGATCATTATCCTGTTGAAGGACCCAGTTTGGTCCTAAATGGAGCTTCTCCGCATCCTGTCTAATGTTTTTCTGGAGTATCTCCAAATATTGCTCCTTCTTCATGGTTCCATCTATTTTGACCAAACTACCTGGACCACTAGCCGAAAAGGAGCCCCAAAACATTAGGCTACCACCACCATGTTTCACCGTGGGTATGGTGTTCTTTGGGTTGTAAGCTTCTCCTTTCTTCCTCCAAACGTAAGAAGCATCCATATGGCCAAACAATTCAATTTTTGTTTCGTCAGTCCACAAAATACTTGAGTAAACTGACTCTGGAGAATTCACATGGGTCCTAGCAAACTTTAGAAGTGCTGCAAGGTGTTTTCCGGTGTGCAATGGAGTCCTTCTTGGTCTTCTTCCTTTCAGACCATTTTCATGCAGAGTCCTTTGCAATGTTTGCCTTGATATTTTTATGCCAGAAGACTCCAGATTTTCTAAAATGTCCTTAGTAGTGGTGGTTGGATTTGCATTAACACTTCTTACAATATTCCTGGTGGCTTTAACAGACAGTTTCCTTTTCCTTCCTCTACCAATCAAGTTGTTTGTTGTGTGGTGGCTCTGGAATTTTTTGATGATGCTCTGTACTGTTTCTGTAGGGACCTCAAATTTCTTGGAAATTGACTTGTAACCTAAACCATCCTTATGTGAATTCACAATTTTAGGCCTAAGATCATTACTAAGCTCTTTTTTCTTCCCCATTCTAATAATTTTTATTCTTTTATTGGTTTTCAGTTGATATCATTTTAATTTCTGAAAAATGCAAAAAACGAAATGAAATTAATCAAAGGTTGTATAAAAGCATTCAAAATAAGAATCAAACAGGAAACAAACAGTCAGAAACTCGATTAATACTGAAAAAATAAGGGGGTATGATTATTTTTGAACATTGCAGATTTTATAAATAGCTGTATATTTCTTTTATTACAAGTATCCCGAGATTTTAAAATGACGAAAATGATCAGAAGAGGTTTATTAAGAATATGTATCAATATGGACGGAAACAATAAATTCTTACAAAGTTACACCTAATAAACTCAATTTTCAAAGGGGTGTATGAATAATATCGGGCACAAGTGTATATATATATATATATATATATATATATATATATATATATATATATATACATATATATATATATTATATATATATATATATATATATGGCATGTTGCTGTATTTTTTTCTGGTCACAAATGACTCAACTAAGTATCCACTATTTATTTTAAAAGGTAAGACGCTGGATAAATAAAATGTTTTACTGCATTTTAATATAAATATGAACAAGAAATAACTAATTTTCGAAAAGTTGTGACCGATAAAAAAATTTTTTTTCCAAAAATGAGTAAACATTTGTGTATATGTCTCTATTTACGGTAGCTTTAAATAATAATTATTATACATATATATATTGTTTTTAAAATATAATTATCCACTGACAGGTGTTTCGTCGTCTACAACTCATCAGAGTGGCTGAATCTGACGAGATTCGAAATTGGGACCCTGCGGTAATGAGTCTAAACCCTTTATCCACTCGTCAATCCGGCCCGACTGTCTGGATGCATCGCGATTTATTTAGATGTTATTTGTTTTTGTTTTTGCGATACATTTTGAATGAGTTCAATTATTTACGAAAGTGCATTGTTACCTAAATGCGAGTTGTGAATTTAACCAACTTGGTACCCCCACATAGGGAACGGCATACATATTGTTTTTAAAATATACTTATCCACTATATATATATACATATATACATATATATGTATGTATGTATGAACCCTTTTTCAGGGTCAACGGCCAACTAGCACCGTATATATTTGCGTGTATGTATATATGTGTTGGGGTGGAGAGGGCTCACGTAAGCCGTGGTGAAGGCAACCTTTCTAGGAGAAGCAAATCTCTGATTAAAAAAAAACATAAAGCGGGAGACCAGTGCCCGCATTAAGCTGGTCTGCAGTTTGATTTGTTGCTGGCTATCTTGCTCTTGCTTGTTGCTGGATCTCAACATTTTGAACCAAGAGACAGAGACTTAGCTGTCGTACAAAGCTAAGACTCTGTAACATCATCTGTGTATAGATACTCCCTCAGGCATTTGGACTTATGGACTTTAAGTGTCTGAGTGTGTGGCACTCGTCTGACAAGACGTTGCAATCATCATGTATGTATGTATGTATGTAGGTATGTATGTAGGTATGTATGTATGTATGTAGGTATGTATGTATGCATGTATGTATGTATATACTCTAATAAGATAAATTGAAATTTAGTAATCAGAAGATTTTCAAATAAATACATTCTTCTTATCAGAGGAAAGATATTGGCAGATGAATTAAATAGCGTAGCTATGAATTTGCTGGTACTGTGATACTTTAGAACAGCATTATATGTAAAGTGATCATAAATACAACCAAAAATTGAGCAGAGTATATAAAATGGGAGGAATAATTAAGAAAAATAAATGATTTTAAAGTCGAGGATTTAAAAAAGAACTTGAAAAGGCAAAATGAATCCGGAATTATACTGTTGAGAATTAGATTCAAATTAAAATTGAAAATGCGTGTAATCATTGACTTTAATTTATCCTTTTATTTATGTGTTTCCGTGTAAAATAAATTTTAGTCTTAAATTGCTGTTCTTTTGTAACAAGCTCTATTTCCTTTTAATTTGAGTTGGAGTAATATATAAATATTACTATTTATATTTACTTGAAGTTTATAGGAGCTTTTGACTCGTAAACTTATAAATATAAATATATATATATATATATATATATATATATATATATCCATACAGTGTGTGTGTGGTACATGTATTTTTCAACATAACTTCTGAGTCTCGGATGTTGGTCCATCTGGAACATCTCGTGTCTTGGAGGGGAGACGGTACCTGTTTTGGACGAAGGTTAATTCATTCCAACATGATGAATTTGTTTTATAGTTTTTATTTCACTTTCCAGATGTCTCACAGAAGATGGAAAGTAAATCCCTGGCTTACGTGGTACACTTGGTCTCGTTTATACACACGAGTGAAGGAGAGAAGACAACGGTAAAGCTGTCCGTCCTCTTCCAAGTCTAAACCAAATCTCCACGATTCAGCTAACCTGATCACGTGACTCACAAGCCATCCAACGAGTTGATCCTGACTTCCGGTCAACGTGTCTATATATAATTTACAAACCTCCCTCGCTCCCTTTCTCTCTCTCTCTCTCTCTCTCTCTCTCTCTCTCTCTTTTGATTCATTCTCTAACATATGTAGGTATGTATGTATATATATGCTTATATATATATATATATATATATATATATATATATATATATATATGTATACATATAGTACTGTTTCGCTGTTTCACAGCTCATCAATGCGGCTTGACAGGCAACTACCTCAAGTCAGGATTGAAACCCGACCGCCTGTACGACAGTCAAGACCATTGCTCTAATCGACGACTGTTTTTCGAGTCGTGAATTTACGATATTTTGACATTGTCCGAAATACCAAAGCTCGATTTGTTTACACAAAGAGCATTGCTTTATACGCTAATGATAATTCGTGTATCACTTCTCAATATGCTCAACTCAAGATGAGGAGCATTATAGTCATCCACATACAGTAGTGTTTCACTGTGAAACAGCTCATCAGTGCGGCTAGACAAGCAACTAGGATTGAAACCCGACCGGATGTACGACAGTCAAGGCTATAAACATTACGCTAATCGGCGACTGTTTATATATATATATATATATATATATATATATATATATATATATATATATATATATATATGTATGTATTATTCGAAATATATGTTTAGAAAGGCAGATAGACAGGAAAACATATATTGACAAACACATGAATCTCTTTGGGGGGCACTTACAAAAAATGACGATCCATAGCATAATAAATCGACATAAATAACTATACTTTCGTTTCATATCCGTGTTTTTGTATTCGATTGCGCAAAGGACCTTCGGCAAAGCAACGTCCAACTTCAAACCATGACGCGTACACCCGAAATGGTGTGCATGACTCACGCGAAACGTGCCAGAAACAGCAGCTTCAAAAATATACTTGTTTACAAAGTTTCCGATTACGTCATTTTTTTTCATCACAGTGGCCATTACTACCACTGTTTCGTTCGAGTTAAGCATATCAACGAATAGGGAGTTCAATGGAACTGGCGAACGCACGGACTTTAGTATATGTATATATATATATATATATATATATATATATATATATATATATATATATATATATATAAACCTCTTGAAACAAAAAATAACTAATAAATAAAAGTCCGAAGACCAAACAAAAGGAATATTAGAATAAACAATGAAGATAAAAACGAAAACAACAGAAGAGATGACCACAACAATAACAATTACAATAACGAAGATAGAAACAGAACCAATAGTAATATAATGAAAATAACAAGAAAAAAAACTAAAAAAAACTCAACCACTTTAGCAGTATGGGTTAAGGAATTAAAGAAAAATAAAAATTGAATATAAATTAAGATTGTCCATAATTGATAGAGCGGAAACATATAAACCAAGCAAATCAAAAAGGTGCAACCTATGTATACTAGAAGCATACCATATACTAATATCAAAAGAAAGATTAGTAAACAGACGACAAGATGTAATTCACGGATGTCTGCACAGCAAGCGATATTTACTTCCACGCATTAGACCAGATTAACAAAAAATGTTAACATGAATGACCAACAAAATGAAACGTAAGAATATAAATAAAAAAGTTGGATGAATATAACTAAAAATAAATAAAAGGAAAAAGAAAGAAACAATTAAATAAAGTAAGGAAAAATAAAAAAAACATATAATATAGGGACAGAAAAAGGTGTAAGGGAAGTAATTCTAGAAATAAAAAATATATGCCATCAGAGTAACTTCCCGTTGAAGCAAAGAAATTAACTATTAAATAAGAGTTCGAAAACCAAACAAAAGGAATATTAGGATAAACGCGTATGAATGTAGAAATAAAATTATAAAAAATAGGAAAGAATAAATAGGGAAAAAAATGGAAATTAAAAAAAAAAAAAATACAAACAAAGTCGACCACTGGGTTATTCGCTCGAGTCCCTGTGATAGTACCTCTACGGCTGGCAAATAGGCAAAGAAGGAGTATAAAAGCCGGGCAATAGTTGAGTCTATCTCCTCCTTAAGCAGCTTAGGTCTGCCGAAAGGTAATTTGTTTGAGTCACCATCTCTAGGAAGGTTATCATCCAGGACTGAAGAGGCCTCCCTCCCCTAGGTTTAGATTCAGAGTTTTCCTTCTCCTAGACGGATGACCGCGGAAGTTCTACGGGTCCATCACTACTGAGAGGGTTTGCACCGCGCCTGGGTCCTAAACCAGCTATTTCTGCGACCACGTATGGGTAGTTTATATTAATTGGTTATTTAGTAGGTTATATATCTACTGGAAAGTTATGCTCCTCGAAGTGATTAAAAACGACATCACTATGCTTTTCATTTTCAGTATTAACGGAAGAAGGGATAAGTAGGAATGCATGCAGTGGCAGCATTTAAATTCGTAACAGGATTAGTTTTAGAGAGAGAGAGAGAGAGGAGTTACTTCATGATTAAGATATAGTTTATATATTAGTTTAGGATAACATGTTTAAGTATGATTAATCTTATATTAGGAATTAAAATTTTGTGCCTAAACTCTGAATACTTAAAACGACAGGAGGATAAGATGTATATTCAATATAGATACAAGTAACAACGTATTTATGATGTAGAGTACAATACAGTACAGGTATGACTGGAAAATAAAGTATAAGCTATGGCGTATTCTGTGAGCATAATTAAGTATAAAGAGTTATAAGGCATGTTTTCAGTAGATACGAATATATGGAATTGTAGATAGTTTGTATGTGAGTTATGTTCAGACTTCTAATGAAGGAAGATGACTTCGCCTTGTTTAAAATCCGGAAATTTTATTTTGCATAATACAGAATATTGTTTCAGTTTTTTGTATTAATTATTGTCATACTATCTCTTATCTAAGGAAACGAGAAATAAAGAGTTGCTATTTAATCTAGATCACTTTAAATCTAAGTACAAGGTTATGGCTAGTAAGTATCTACTTTATAGCTTGACCATGGGATAAGAGTATACTCTAATGCATGCCTTAGTAGCAGAGTCTTTTGATGTTAAGTGTTTATCGATTTCTGAAAAGTCAGTCTGCTAAGGTTAACAGCTAAAGCCCAAACGCTTAGTATTTAAGACGCCAGAAAGATAAGATGTATGCTCAATATAGATACAAGTAACAACATTTGATTTGGAGTACAGTTCAGTACTTGAATAACTGGAAAATGTATACCTTATGGTGTATTCTGTAAGTATAATTAAGTATAAATGGAATAAATGGTACGTTTTCGGTAGATAAGAATATATGGAACTTTAGATATATAGTATGTTAGTTGTGTTCAGACTTCTTACGAAGGAGGATAGCTTCGCCTTTCTTTTTAAAATCCGGAAGTTTGTATTTAGTATAATAATGAGTATCAGTTCAGTTTTTATGTATTAATTATTGTAATACAATCTCCTATCAAAGGTAAAGAGATAGAGGGTTTCTATTTTTAATAGCTTACTTTAGGCCTATGTATAAGACTACGGCTAGGAAGTTAACGTGTAACGATTACGAAAAAGCTAGTCTACTAAGGTTTAAGAGTTGAGAGCTAAGAACCCCTCTAAGTTACGTCCCTTGGGTTATATTTAATGGCAGCTTGAGAAATAGAGCAGTTGATTAGTGTTAAGGAGAGAGGGCTTAAATATGAGAGTACCGGATAATTACATGTTAGTATATATAGTTTGGGGTAGAGTTTAGAAAAAAAAACGTTTGGCATGCAAAACAGACAAGGCAGTCGTCTTAGAGGTAAGTATCTACAGGATATAATTGGATATACGTAGTATACTAGCAGCGGTATGTTTACGGTATTAAGAGAAGTTATAGGTACATTGTATCGTAGTTTGTTCTAGTTCATAATTTAAGCCAAGCACAAAGCATCTCAAGACACTCTGATATTGTAACTGCGTCTGTCTATTTTTTAAGTAGGTAAATAGAGTATTATGTGTTCATTTTAGCGTAAGGATAGATTGAAAGTTTAAAGTAAGATTCAAAGTGATATAAGGACTTAGATAAAGATTAGATGTAGAATCACTAGTGTTGATGTAGTGTTGAGCTGAGCGGGAAAAAAATTGTGTCCATTCAGAAAATGTTTTAGTAAGAGATTTACAGTACGAGGATCCAGTGTAGTCGATTTGATATCGGTGCCAAGATGGTCATATTTTAGTATGTACGAATTTTACATATTAAAATATACTACTTAATAAAGTTCTTCTACCCTTTATCATAAAACGTCGATTTGTTATCTTTGTATTAGTGTTTATGACTTTTCTGTATTTTTATTCATTACATTTATTCCCCACGTTGTTGGCTTTATCTACCTCTAGAGTTAGAATTTTCGAGTTTCTCGGGTTAAGGCCAGCTTTACCTTATAATTGACATACGATAATGGTTCTTATCAATTTGAGAAGTTGGATTATTTTGTATTAATTTAGATTAGAGAATCTCATTTTAAATGTGGTTAAAAGTAATTCAGTCTGAGTTACGTATTAAGTTTAGACTAGTTAAAAATAATGCGTTTTCGTGGGTGTGTGTATTTTTTTCATTTTAGATATTAGAAAAAATGAAAAAATACAAGCTAATAACAGCACGTTTTACAAGAAAAGATTTTTTTTAAATACAAAATTGGGAACAATTAAAATGTTCAGAGTTTAAGTCAAAGTGGAAATAAGAAAAAGAATTGCAATATATAGCCGTTTGCCATATTAAGACAATAGATTTCAGAAGTTAAATAAATAGAAAAATTGCTTAACTTTCCGTCCGGAGAGAGTGACCTGTGTGCTTCAGATCATATCCTAGGAGAAGAAAAGAAACTCCCCGGCCGGTTCAATTCTAACTCGGGTATTTAAGGGCCTGTTAGAGGTGGAGGTATCGGGGGTGTCATCTTTGTATGAGTCTGCATCGTTCATTATTTTATTCCCACTTTTTTGGCTTCGTCTACCTCTAGAGTTAGAATTTTCTAGTTTCCAGGGTTAAGACCAGCTTTACCTTATAATAAAAATACGATAAGGGCTCTAATCCATTTAAGAAGTCGGATTATTTTGTATGAATTTAGATTAGAAAAACTCATTTAAAATCTGGTTAAAAGTAATGCAGTCTGGGTTAAGTATTATGTTTATACTAGTTAAAAACAATGCATACTGCGGGGAAAAGCCGTGTTTTTTTTTTTCAGGTTTAGTTTAATTTGGGAAACTCTCGTTTTCGTGGGTGAGTTTTATTTTTTTCATTTTAGATTTGAGAAAAAATTGAAACTGTACTGGCTAATAACAGCACATTTAACAAGAAAAGACTTTAAAAACTAGTACATTCGGTACAATGAAAAATGCATATATATATATATATATATATATATATATATATATATATATATATATATATATACATACATCTGTTTTGTTTAGTCTCAATAAACAATGGACACTTATTCCCGTTATATACACAAACATATATATATATATATATATGATTGTTTCATTCAATCACATAATTAAATAAAGGAAAATATAATTTATGCGTAAGTTTAAAGTATTTACCTCAACAGTGCTCAATACATAGGTGGAGCTAGGTAGTAAGTAATAAAAATATATATAGCAATTAAGCTACACTGAATATTCTGCGTTTCATTCTCATGATGATTCGTCAGGCTTATTGGGGAGCAAGTGTTGTGCAATCTCCATTACATCTCTCCTGAAATTCCCAAACGGTCAATCATTTTAGTACTCACCAGGCTCAACGTTGTCTTAACTTCGGTGATCTGACGAAAGTCGTTTTGTCAACGTGATTATGCCGTATATATATATATATATATATATATATATATATATATATGTATATATATATATATATATATATGTATATATATATATATTTTATATATGTATATATATATATATACATGATGAGAGTAATGGAAATTGTATTCCGACGAGACAGAAAAAAGAAACAGACTCAGATGAATGCCCAGCAACATTTTACCTTTATTGTAAAACTTGTCCTGGATAAATATATTGAAAAAAAATAAAATACCAGTACAATATTTTAAAATATACTTGTAGTAAAAGGTATTACGTTCTTCTAATTCAGGAGGAAAAAAAATCGTTGAAATATTTCGAATTATACTCCCAAAGGCGGAATTTGGTACATTTATTCATACAGAAAAAGTCTTACGAAAAAGACGAAACATTTATGGACTTATAACTTGGTTTGTTTCTTTTTTCCTATTTTCCTCTCTCTCTCTCTCTCTCTCTCTCTCTCTCTCTCTCTCTCTCTATCTCTCTCTCTATCACTCTCTTTATATATATATAATCTTTAATAGTTTTAAAAGTTTTATAGAAACTTCCAAGATTATATATATATATATATATATATATGTATATATCTTCTTCTTCTTCTCTTCTATCTTCTTCTTCTATCTATCTATTCTTCTTCTTTCTTTCTTTCTTTCTTCTATCTTCTATTCTATCTTCTTCTATATAAATAAAATGAACTCATTTTTTCCCGTCGGATTTTTACCTTAATAGGATTAAAAATCAAGATATTTCATGCAAATATAATATGCACAAACGGCAGAACAATATCTGAGGTGTGTTATAGGCTTATTATTTCTCAAATTCCTCGATAATCTTAGATTTCTATACTTTTTCTGCTGAGAAGTCACGGCCAAAATCGGTTAAGATCAATGGAAGTGGTAAAATATTTTCTCTCTAATAAATTCCTCCTCCCCCTGCCACCACTTAACACCGTTTGGGGATCGTTCACAAGGAACAGTTGAGAAGAGAACACCGGTTTGGCTTCGTAGTTCTTTCATGTGAAGTTATTTAAAATCACTAAACTAAGCTGCAATGCTCTGTGGCGTGGTGGTTAGCGTGCTGGAAAATTCACATTATATTTTTACGTTCGCGCCGACCTACCGTAGTCGTTTTTTTTTTTTTTTTCCTAAACAACTGGAGTGGACTTTTCTTGGTGGCCGAACTGTAAACGTTGCAGATGGTTTTTTTTTTTTTTGGGGGGGGGGTTCACACTTTATTTTCCTACTTTTACTCATGACTCCGGGTTTGATCCTTCCGACTTACCTACCATAACATTTTTTAAAACTCCCCCCCCGTCCCGGAAACAAACACTCGGGCAACGCCGGGTACCCCCGCTAGTATATATATATATATATATATATATATATATATATATATATATATATATATATATATATATATATTAAGTAATGCGATTGATAATTTAATATTGAATTAGCACTAGGATATTTACCTATCGAGCTTATTATATATCTAAATTACAACGAACACTTTCTCTTTCCTGTATTTTAATTAAACTTGTAATTTCACTGTTACATTGAAATACACTCAGCTCTTTAGACTATTGTTCTAATCTCCTTTAAATTATATATATATATATATATATATATATATATATATATATTATCTTCGAAGTTTCCTTAAAACCTTTAAAACTATTAAACAATGTATTTCTTTTAAAAATTATTTTGTCAAATTATTTCCTGCATTACTGGATTGTTTTAGTTACATGAAGAAATAATAATATCAATGCTCTTAAATGGATCAACAGTTGTTTACGGTAAAACACTGTTTCGGGTATTTAAAAACAAAGCAGTGTATTAAATCATGGGTCCCAGGAGGGTTGACCAAACACCACCTTCCTCAAAACATATGAACAAATATATATATTATATATATATATATATATATATATATATATATATTTATATACATTACAATGGAATAATTGCAGCATTAAGAATTGATTATATATTGTTATAAATTGTATTTACAAAACGTTTAATGCTGCAATATTTAAAGTTATAAATTCATTATAGTTTTACTAGTATATCTTGTCTGTTTCTTTTCCACCTTTAACAACTAGTCCTTTACTTTTCCATGTTTAAACCTAAACATATTACTTTTCATTTGAACAAGGCATTTGGAAATATCGTTTGTAATTTCCTTATTATTCATTTTTTTAGATGTGATTGTTAAGTTAGGAAGAGCAGTTCAAAATATATATTATACTTTGTGATTTCCTTTGATTAACCATTTTCTGAAGGATTTTTAAGACAAACATTTTTTTGGGGGGGACCATGCCAATAAATATGATCATGATCATATGTAATAACAATGTACGGCACTCGTCTGTAGTCAAGAAAATGACCCCAATTATCTCACTTGCATTCTTTCATTCTTTCTGTTTCACTTGTTACTTTTCTCTTCGCGACAGCAGTGAATTAGTAGCAACAGTTGTCGCCCTAGAGACGTATTTTCTATGAAAACTAATCATAAAAGCTTCGCCCATCTCCTGACATATTTTTAGGATTTTGAACACCAGAAAATTCATCATAACTTTTGTTTTACTGAACTAAAATTGAAATTTTTTTCACAGTATAGTTGAGAAGATGATCTATAAACTGCAATAATTGTTTGAAATTTGTCTCAAAAAATGAGTGAACGGTGAAGGTTTAAAGCAGTTCTTGATGACTAAAACTGCCACTTAACCATATATTCAAACACTACCGTGTTTGGATGATATACGGAATGGGATAAAGAAGAAGAAGAAGAAGAAGAAGAAGAAGAAGAAGAAGAAGAAGAAGGGGAAGAAGAAGAAGAAGAAAAAGAAGAAAAAGAAGAAAAAGAAGAAGTAAGGAAGGAAGGACGGAAGAAAGGAAAGTAAGAGTGTTTTAATTTTTTCCCCTCCGGCAAAACGAAAGCTGTTGGAGTTGAACCAATTTTCCTGGATCAGATTAACGACGATGTGACGTTCTTCGCTATAAGGATCAAACGTTTTGCGTGAGATCAAAGCTGGCCAACGCATGTGTCTAGTGCAAATTGTTTACGATCTAATCAGACGAATTGAAGCAACCAAAGATACCATTAAAATGCAATTTATGCCGGGTTTGCTCATTTTCCCTCTAATAACACCCTTTCTGTGCATCGGTTCTTCTAAACTGCGGTTCTCTGTCTGGGAAATGGAATCTTCCGAAGGTGGCAAAATTCAAATAGAACCGGTAGAGTTACATTAATAATTTAAAAGGAAACAGTTAGTGAACGTCATGGTAACCATTATTCACAGTTTTTTTAATCAAACGCTCATACACGACGTACTCTATAATAAATATCAACATATGTTATTCATTTAACTTCTATGTTTTACTAGACTAGCATTCTCCCTGGCGTTGCCCGGTTGTAAAATACGCCAGAATATTATATTAAAGAGTTGACTGTAAGTAAAAGGAAAAATATTCGAGCTGAGATCGAAATCAAAACCTAGATACAGTAACTCAAGTATGATAACCATTAGGCAAGCTTTATACGATAGTTAAAAATTGTTTTCAAACTTGCTCATTCTTATCATAAGGAATCTGTCAACTGAACGATTCATGCATGCGTATTCGTGAAACAGTTAGGAAACATAAAAAATCCGATGACCCCTAACGTAACAATTTTTCAATTTTGACCCGTTAGCAGCAATTTTTAATGATGAAACCCGATTAAAAAAGTTTCCACATGTCTAAATACGTTTCAAAATTTTGGAGATGAGGATTGGTTATCAGTATTATTTGGATTCATCGGACTACTATTCTCATATTGAGTGTGGTTTTTCAAAACGTTTCAGTCCATATGACCTTCGACCTTCTTCAGATGTATCTCGTCGAAGTTAGAAATGTTTCTGTCGAACTCGGGAATTTCGAAGGGAACCCTTTATTTACTTCATGGGTAGCATGTTCTTGTTCCGTCAGCCATGACTGGATAGAGGTCCTAAGTAATTCACAATCGTATTTTTCGGTCGCGGACACTGAGAATTGAAACTTCAACCTTCAGGAGGATATCAGATTTACAATGAAATTTTCCAAGTATTTTAATGACGGCGCCACTGGTCCTTGCGGTTGAAGTTTGAAGGTTCAATTCTCAGTGGTGGTGACCGAAAAATGCATTAAAAAAAGTCCAAATTCCCGAGTTCGATAGAAACATTTTCGAGTTCAACCAGATACACATCAAGAAGGTCGGGGGATACATCGATCGAAACCACACTCAAGATGACTCCGAATGATGTTTGAATCCTTTATATACTAAATTTCAAGCCTGCAGATCATAAATTCGTTGATTACATTGGTTGAGAAGTGTCCTCTCACACACATTCTTACTTTCATGAATATAATATAGGGTGACACAAAGAAAACAAAAGCTAAATGGAGGCGATCTAGAAAATATGCTGTTGAACGGAGAAAAAAAAGCCAAAGACCCTAGTGTTTTTATGTGATGTTTTGAATATAATAAACTAGGTATGACCAAAGTTTCATTTCATTCGGACCAAACACTAAGAAACGGGGCCTAATTAGAGTTGGGGGCCGTTTTTTTTGGGGGGGAGGTACCCTGTATATTAACGCGATAGATCCAAAGTAGACTTGACCATAAAGGTTCATAATTTGTAGGTGGCCGATGAGATAACGTAATGATTCGTAGTGGTATAAATTGGGTAGATTTCGCTTATTTAAAGGGATGGTTCAACAAAAACTTGTTTACATTAGACTTGAATACCAAATGCTCACCTTGCGTTTCGGAGATATTTCATTTTGCTTATTTTTAAATTTTACACTACACTTGTTAGACGATGAGAGAATTTTTTTACAATGTAAGTAACCGCTTATCAAGGTTCTAAAGCCACTCGAGTATAAGGGTTAGTCTCAGGAGGCCGATGAGACAAAATCATGATGATTGGTAATTGTTGATATTCGGTCATCATGAGTCGCATCTTCCGCTTGGTGCGATTTGCGGACACACGTGACTTATTTTTCGCCATTCTAGGACAAGTTGGTCGACAGACGCCAAACTGTTAAAAGATGTCTACTCCAAATCATTTTCTCTAACCTAACCCTAACCCTAACCCTAACCCTTCTCCGTGATTTTCCTCTGCCTCTCTTGCCTTCTAACATATCCTCAAAGCATAACTTTGACACGCCAGTAGTTTGATCGTTTGATATGTTTAAGAGTTTTGCTTTCATTTTATCAAATAGAGGAGGTAGGGAAGTGCTTAGGCGGAGGGTGAATATTTTGTTTTTTTTTGTTTTATAACGATCAGCTAATGCTCCATATAAGACGCATCTCAATGCGATTGGCTAGTGGTTTAGTCCATGTGATACAATCAAGGCCATATAAAACTACTGAACATGAACTAAATAAACTTTTACTTTAACAGTTATCGGCGCCTTTTTTTTATTCTGATTCGGTGTTTTTGGAAAGCCGCCCAACCCAGCCCGATTCTATGTCTCATGATCACTGGAGAAAGAATATTCGGTAGAATTTGATAAAGAGAACGCTTCAAAGAAATCCGTTTACATTGGACTTAAAAACAGCCATATTATATTCAGATAGGGAAACAGTCCCGCGATATGGGGCTACACAAACAGATCTTCACCACTTAATTTCGGTGACGTAACAAAATCTGTTTTGTGAATATCATTATGCCGTATATCGAGTCTATCTTATTAAAGACTTGCCTGGGTGTCCGACGTTGCTCGGGTGTTTGGACGTGTGTGTTGAGCAATAAAAAAAAAAGTGGTAGTAGGCAGGCTCGAATATGTACCGTGAAGCAGGAAAAGAACGTGACAAAACAACGTGACGACTTTGCCGTTGCGTCCCTCACAAAACCGGCAGTGGCAAAGTTTTAATTAAGGCTAGTAACGAAAAGACGGAATGGCTTCTGAAAATATCGACGAAAAAAGCTACGCCTCCTTGTTGAAATGTTCACGATTGTGGGTGAAGGAATTAATTTTTTTCGTCAATATTTTTTTATATTTCTCGTCCGAATGGTCGTGCTTCAAAACGATACCGATCTCGTGAAAATCCGTCGCTTCTATCGAAAATTTTAGGCAGACATGCATACATACATATATACATTAAAACAGACAGGTGCGATTTACATTATCGATTTATTACTAACTAGCGTTGATACTCGGCGTTGCCCGGGTGTTTGGAAGAATGTGTGTTAAAAAAAACGTTGGTCGAGGGTTTGGATGTGTAAACGAAAAATAAAGTTTTATTAGGAAGGTAAGATTGAACCCCGCACACTTAACACGAAGGTGGAAACAAAACAGAAAAAGCCAGAACCTAACTATCTCGGCCACGAGGTGAGAAGAATTGACGAGCGTGTTAAGTTAAGGGTTATAAAGCGAAATATACAGGTGCTAGGAAGTGACGCGATGTTTCACCTAGTTTTGCGCTGCAAGCCAGTTACTGTTTCCCCCGCTGCATCATTCGCTTTTCGAAGAAGCGGCGAGCTGGTAAAAGACGGGCAAATTATATAGACAGACGAACCCCGTTGTTTAATCGTAGATATTATCATTTAGACGTGATATAAAAAGTTTTAAGTATGAGCGACCCCGTCGATTATCTAAAACTTTTTCATATTTGATACTTTGGCTAATAGCTGGAGATGTTGTCCCTTTCACTAGAATTGTTTTTTTTTTTTTGAAACCACTGAACAACACTTTATATTTTTATAATATAAATTTATTTCAGTTGTCTCAAATAGTTTTCACGGGGTCTGCATTTCGTCTACATGTTTATTCTTCCCAGCCCGCTTCCCGGCCGTCCGTCCACTCCCGGGGCTAACTCTCGACTCTCCGTTTGTTCACTCTGGTGATCAAAGTCCAACTCGCCGACTCTAAACTTCCCGACCTCTGACGTCAGTTCCGTTACGTCATCATTACAAAACCACACGTATCCCTTACGTGGGAGCATTTCACGTCTGCCTACGTAATTTACTCCACTTATTCTATCAACAATAAATAACTCGCAATACAAACTATATTAACAATATCATTGAATAGATAGATAAATAGATAGATAGACAGATAGATCGATAATAACTAATTAACCTTTTAACAACGTTATTTATTCAACAGTGTAGGTGGTTTAACGCGCGCAATAAGGAGAAGACGCTTCTCAAGGAGGGCAGGAAAAAAAGCCAAGAAAAATATTTCAGACAGTCTAAAGTTTTGCAGAAAATATAAAGACTAGACCGTAAAGGATTGGGGCGATATGATATTTTCGAATGAGGCACCATTTCGCTTGTTTGGAACTTCTTGAAAATCTTTTATTAGCATAAGAAAGAGAAAACTCTCCCAGCAATCTTGCGTGGTCCCTACGGTAACGCATCCGGACACCGTTCACGTGTGGGGTTGATTTTCATCTCGGGGAATCACTAACTATTCTGCAGAAAAACACTGCAATGAATGCAAAATGATAACTGAATGTGCTTTAAGATCATCTCCCTCCCCAGCAATTCAAGAGCAAGCTCTGGGCACAAACTGATTTTTCCAGAACGATGACCCTCCTTGCCATACTGCAAAGATGATAAAATTGCTATTGAATGATAACAAGGCCGATAGCCATTAGTCGCGTGCTCTGGTGTAATGAATAAATGCGTGAATGAAGGATTGACATGAAATTCTTAACGATAAACTGAAATGACCGAAAAATCGGCTGAAATCACAAATAAATAACAAGCAAATGACTTAGAATGACTTTAATGAACGTAAGGATGAATTGGATTACGTTAAGAATGACTTTAATGCTTCAAAAATGACTGGAATCCTTCTATAACAACTTGACTGATCTGGAGAATGACTTGAATTGCTTTGAAACTGACTGGTTTTAAAGTGGGTGATCGTTTTACCTAAAATAATTAAAGAAAAGCGATCACCCACTTTATATTACAAAGTTACAAACATAAGTACAGCGTGTAGTAAGAACAGATGGTATTTATTTGCTCCCCCACTGAGCAAATTAGGCACAAGGCCGTTTTTAATGTGAGGTAAAAACCAGCTCCCCTAAAAGGGGTCACTCTGGTTACCAAAAATAATAATTGTCCCAGTATAGAGGGTTTCCCCTCCATTGACTGGTACAAATTATCTTAAGTGCAGTATCTGCCGGAACAGATGGTGTTTATTTGCTCCCCCACTGAGCAAATTAGGCACAAGGCCGTTTTTAATGTGAGGTAAAAACCAGCTCCCCTAAAAGGGGTCACTCTGGTTACCAAAAATAATAATTGTCCCAGTATAGAGGGTTTTTATTTAAATGCTGCCCACATCAGCATTATGTGGCACAAGGCCGGAAAGTGGGAACCCCGCAGGCTCCCCTAAAGGAGGGGCACTCCTGCAACTTTAAAAATTGCCTGAGTAACCCCGTCGGCATTCCCCGGTCGGGGCGCCTCAGGCAGCAAGCAATAAACTTGCCCCACCGGAAAGCCCTGGGAGGGTGGACCTCCTAGGTATTACCCAGGCGGTTCCCAGTATAGAGGGTTTCCCCTCCATTGACTGGTACAAATTATCTTAAGTGCAGCATCTGCCGGAACAGATGGTATTTATTTGCTCCCCCACCGAGCAAATTAGGCACAAGGCCGATTTTTAATGTGAGGAGTGAAGGGAGGGGGAAGGGAAAAAGGGGACCAGCTCCCGAGAGGTGGGAAATGGGAGCTGGTTAATGGTCAGGCATGTGGGGTTGCCCCCACATCTGGTCTTTGCTAGTCATAGCTAGTCATAGCTTGCAGCATCTGCCGGAACAGATACTACACTTTGATCTTGACCAAAAGGCCAAGAAAGGGTTATTTATTTGCTCCCCCACCGAGCAAATTAGGCACGAAGCCGATGTTTAATGTGAGGAGTGAATGAGAAATGGGAGCCAACTCCCCAGGGAGTAGGGGAACTGAATAGTGACAATTGGTATGAAGGGTTGCCTCTACATTGACCAAGGTGTTATATGTGGGGTTGGTATTTATTGGCTCTCCCACCGAGCAAATAAGGCACAAGGCTGATTTTTAATGTGAGGAGTGAAGGGGAAATAGGGACCAACTCCCCGGGGAGTAGGGGAACTGAATAGTGACAATTAGTATGAAGGGTTGCCTCTACATTGACCAAGGTCTTATATGTGGAGTTGGTATTTATTTGCTCTCCCACCGAGCAAATTAGGCACAAGACCGATTTTTAATGTGAGGAGTGAAGGTAAAACACTTTGATCTAGGCCAAGAAAAACTTAAAAAGCTAAGAACAGCGTATATTAACAGAAACCTTTGATCTTAACCAAAAACGCCAAGGACAAAAGTGTTACGGACAGACCCACTGACAGACTTACCGACCGACCGACCGGCCGACGGAGTGACTTATAAAGTCGCTTGCATATCGAAAATCTTGAAACCTTCGTCCGGGAATTCACCGGATTTGAATCCCAGAGAAAATATTTGGGCAATAATTAAACGAGCGGTGGATAAGCAAAAGCCATCTAACTGTGAGCAGCTGAAAGAACTTATTACACAAGAATGGAACAATATTAGTGCCGAGACGATTAAAAATTTATTGATAAGCTTTCCAAAGCGTATTGAAACAGTGCTAATGAAGAATGGATGGCATTCCGAATATCAGCTTTCATCATTATTTTATTGTTATTTCGAAATAAATTAATTGGGACAGCAAATTTGCTGATATGTTTTCTTTAAATTATGAATGCTGCATTTTGAAATAAAAATAAATACTTGAAATCCACATTTTTCTTGCAATCCGAGAAATTACCATAATCTCAAAACTTTTAGCCATATATATATATATATATATATATATATATATATATATATATATATATATATATATATAGATATAGATATAGATATATAGATATGTGTATATATATACATATATATGCATGCTATTGTGTATTGAATATATATTAGTATTACCTCCTTCTTAATTACTAAATTTTAGCATTACTGATAATCATTCTATTATTTCATCGAGTGCCTACACTCATTAAACCTTATTCTCGAGAGGCTTATGGACTTTCATAAGCGAGGACCCTCTTCTTCTCCCTAAGAAAAACCACGTTCTGCTATTGGAGTCGAGTAATGCCATTTCAGGGGATATGCCGTAAGTAACTCTGCAACCTATGCTTCATTATAGAGTATTCATACAGGTAGCCCTACAGTGGAGGAGGAAAAACGTTATGGTCTCTCGAGACCAAAAACAGGAGTTTCTTTAATCATATCTAGCGTCTGTGCATCCGCATCTTCGGCACCTACACTTGCTAGGTGTGATAATAAAAGTATTTTGGGCAACTCCGGGGCGGGTGTGAAAACGCGCCAATTTTACCGAGTTTACACTGCAGGCAGTTATCTCCCTTGGCAACGTTTTTTTGCCGCTTCAGTAATCTTATTGATATTTCTAACACCAAACGAGGAAAACCGAAATAGATTTGCCGTACATCTCCGCCATTTTATTTTTTAGATGTATTCATCTTTCTTTTATCACTTTTCTTTATCGATTTCTTTGGTTCTTTTCGTAAAGAATCTGATGACAACGGTGTGCTTAAACTTCATTTATCACCGCAATGTTTTATCTATGCGTGCGTTTCACGTCAAGCAACAGGGGATTATGATCTGAAGCAAATGCACGAGGTTCTATGGACAATGCTTGGCTACTGCTCTCAAGCTTGTACTTCAAAATGAAAAGAAAATGTTAAATAAGTTATCAATTGCAAGCACGCGGATCTTATGTTAAAATCAGTGAAAGCAATGAATGGACAAACACTGGAGATCTATATGATTTGGGTTCGAATCTACCTGATTGCACCCAAGACGTATTTTTATGTTTTATTTTTTTTTTTACTTTTGAAATCACTACAATACAGTGAGTACAATATAATAATCGATAGAGAATCGACTCTATAATACGAAATCTTCATAAATTAAAATATCATATTTAAGCCTATTTTACGACCGAACCCTGCGACGGCCTGCTAGTATATATCTAGGCGCCTATAATATTATTTTCGTGTCGATATTCATATTAAAGACCATTTTTATTTAGTTATCTATTTGCTTCCCGACTGAGCAAATTAGGAACAAGGCCGTTTTTTTAATGTGGAGGGGAGGGGGGACAGCTCCTCCGCGAGGGAACTGGATAGTGACAATTGGTATGAAGGTTTCCCCATCATTGACCAAAACTGGTTCCTCGATAGCAATGGTCTGATATGTGGGGTTTCCCCCACATATTACTTTGATTGCAGCATCTGCCGGAACTAATGCTTTGATAACAGAAAAAAGATCTTAGCCCGAAGGTCAAGAAGAGAAAAGATGAACCTTTTTTTCTGTTTATTTACAAAGAAAATACAACTTTGTTAATTATGGATCGTGGAAGTGCATTCATCTACAAAAGATCTATCTAATTTGCTTATTGTTTTAAATATTCATTTTAATTAATTTCATATTAAATTTTTCGATTTTTCCTATGGGATAATCATCTTTAGTTAACTATTACGTGTAATTATATTCATGCAGATATTCGACATAATTAATACTCGCGTAATATTTGCGTAAAAAGCTTATAGCAAACAGAAACCTCTTTCTATATATATTTATGTATGCGTATATATATGTGTTTAAAAATTTTGCCCACACAACTCCTCTGCCAGTTTTTGGTCTACATACATGAAACTTAATGCATAGTGTATTCGAACTCATGCGGAACTGGATATGAGGGTTTTAACCGAGGAAAGTCTGTGCAAGAGTGTGAAAATTTAAAAAAAAATGGAATTTGCAAGGTGAAGGTCGAACAACAGCATTACACATAGGCATACTTAACGTAATAGCAGGTTTTAAATTTTTACCTTGTAGCAAACATGCCTTCTTGCTTAGGTATTTACGTCAAAGGAAAAGTAAATCGTAAACTAGACGTTTAGGTTTCGGTTCTTGGTGGTGGCGCAGGAGTCATTTTTTAAAACTTTTCAAATAATTACTATATATTGGGTCCAACATAATATAATAAATACGAAATCTGAATTAATCAAAATATCATATCCAAGCGTATTTAAGGTTTATTGTTTCCAGTCGTCCTGAACCTACATTTGCCACTGGTAATCTACAATATTGACTCGAGAGAGGCATGGTTAGAGATTGCACAAATCTTGCCACAAAAATTTCACGTGCAGGCACCCTTATCTATATCTATATCTATATCTATCTATCTATCTATCTATCTATCTATATATATATATATATATGTATATATATACATATATATATATATAACTACTTCATTTACTCACATAAAATTAATATACGAAAGTATAAATGTATGCGTAAACTTTAAATATTTACTTCAAAAGTGTTCAATACGTAGGTAGAGCTAGTTAGTAAGTTATAAAATCTATATGGCGATTAAGCTACACTGAATATTCCGCGTTCTATCCACTCTAGGACTCTTCAGGCTTCTACACTGAATATTCCGCGAGTTCTAGAGTGAATGAAACGCGGAATATTCAGTGTAGCTTAATCGCCATATATATTTTATAACTAGCTTTATTAACTGTTCCTGCATATTTATCCTTTAAGCTTATTTATCTTATGTAAGCGTATTTTACTACCGGCTGCCACTACTAGCCTATATAAATACTTTTACAGTTTGACAAAAGAACTATAATAATATCAGGCCGTCTCCATTTACGCTGAACATTCACAGACTGCTGACACACACACATATATATATATATATATATATATATATATATATATATATATATATATATATATATATATATATGAAAGAGTCCTCTGTGGAATTTTCATAGATCCCGCTAGTTTGTATCATTCGGATTATTCGGAGGTTTTAGTCAGCTAGGGTATTCCCTTTATTTTCTGCGAAGCGCAACCGAAAGCGGTGACAAAACCACTTTAATAATACAATTAGTGCAAATAAAAATAATACATTCAAGTAATTATAGAAGCAACCATACTTATGAACAAGAATGCCAAATACTACAACGGGCAACATACCTGTTGAACCAAGTGCAAGAGAGATTCAAACAATTGAACTTAAAGGAACAGATAGAATCTAAAAACGATCTCTCAGCTGGAATGAATGAGATAGCGACTGAATGGTTCGCATCCGGTAAGATGCTCCATCCCCAGCAAGAGCAAAATAATAATAAGTTTTTTTTATTTTTATTTTTTTTTTACTTGTAATTCATTAGTTGTATTTATTTTTTTTACATATATACTTATAATGCACAAGCACGAAATTTTCTTGAAAAAAAGATGGCGCTTCATTCGATCTTGTCTGCCATCTATTACGTTGGACTTGAAGACGACCATATTATAGTCAGGCGAAAAAGAGGCAAATGGAAGAGCATTCCACAGATGAGCAGTTCTAAGAAAGAAACTTTGTTCATGGAATCTACGTTTAGGTTTAGGCATGGATAAAGAGTGGAGGACATTAGTAATAGTGTTTTATCAAACGTAGTAGTAATTCCTCGGAACATATACCAGAAATAACAGTTGGGAACAAGTCATGCACAATCCACTAGGACTATGCAATTCCTACGTAAACGGAGCTAGTAGATGTAACAAAGTGTATAGGACAAGAACTGTTCCCAATGATGCTGAGTACCACAGAGCCGAGAGGGAAAAGATAACGAAATAAAATTGTATTACATACGACAAAAACGGAAACTGCAATCTTAGAAAAATATCAAGCATTCAAGTAATTATAGAAGCAACCGGACTTATAAACAAGAATGCCAAATACTACACGGGCAGCATACCTGTTGAACCCAGTGCAAGAGAGATTAACACAATTGCACTTAAAGGAACAGTTAGAATCTAAAAACGATCTCTCAGCTAGAATGAATGAGATAGCAGCTGAATGGTTCGCATCCGGTAAGATGCTCCATCCCCAGCAAGAACAAAATAATAAGTTTAAAAAAAAAAATTTTACTTATAATACATTAGTTTGATTTTTTTTTTACATATATACTTATAATGCACAAGCACGATTTTTCTTGAAAAAAAAATCGTGCTTCATTCGATCTTGTCTGCCATCTATTGTATTAACTCACGTGTGATGGACAAAAACATTCAAACCTCACCTAACCCTAACACAAAGAGGTGAAACGTTTCCATTGTGTTTATGCAGAAATTTCTGCTGCAAAACAGCGTTGTTTTGAAGCTGTGTATTTCATTGGTTAGCTTTCGGCGGGTGATTATCCATCGTGTTGTCATAGAGACGAGGTGTTTTTTAGGACCAGTCGTGAGACTCACTTGGAGCCACATGCGTAGTGGATGCCGCTTTTCTATAGAATGCAAACTGTTGTGATGAGCATTGTCGATATAGGGAGGGAGGGAGAGAAAGAGATAGATAGATAGAGAGAGAGAGAGAGAGAGAGAGAGAGACGGTCTGCAATCTTCAAGATATATTTTAGGCATTTTTCGACATGATGAAAACAAGCGCGCATCCAGTGAAAGATAAATGTATTTACGGAAGATAATTAAATTGTTTCCCGAGACACAATTAGGCCACCATTCGAAATACCAATACCCATTATACAGGGGGGGGGCAAAAGTAGGTTTACAGTTATTAAACTACCTTTTATATGGTTGAAGTTACTCGCTAATTAAAATGCACAACCAATATAAAATACTCCACAGAGTATAGATCTAATTTACATAAACAGCTTCGGCCCGATTTTTTTAATGGACCTGTAAATGGGGAGAACTACCTGGACATGCTTCGTGAATTAGTAGTACCACGACTCAGAACTAAACCTGACTTTGATGAACATTTCTTTCAGCAGGATTGTCACTGCCACATTATGTGTCTAGAGTAAGAGACTACTTTAACCAAGTTTTTCAACAGCGTTGGTTCGGAAGAAGGGGCAGCATCGAATAGCCACCACGTTTACCTGACCTAACCCGAATTGGTTTCTTTTTTTTTAGGTGTTGTTAAGAACAAGGTTTATGAGAAGAAACCCAAAACAATAAATGATTTAAAAGATTATATTCATGTCGCATTCACAGAAATTGATGAAGATCGGAATTTGTGTCGCACTGTGTGTCAGAGTGTCCTGGAGAGATTTGAAGAATCTTGCAATGTTGACGGAGGACATTTTAAGCATCTGAGAGATTAAATGATCTGTTTTCATGTTAACAGGTATAATGAATTTCCCGCTGTTCTGGTGTCGAATTTCAAATACATATTTAAACTATTTGAATTTTTTCAAAGAGCCTAGTTAAAGAATTTCAAATATTAAATAACTGTAAACCTACTTTTGAGCCACCCTATATATCGTCGCGTATTTGTAGGATCTGCAATGTATATCTACACGTACTTTTTGCAACACGTTACCACTGTTATGTGTTATCAATCGATCTGTATATCTATAAAACAGAGAATGCGTATGTTTGTGTGTCTGTGTGTGAGTACAATTCTCACACTCAACGATTTTTTTTTTGTCTACTGGCTTGAAATTTGGTATATAGAGTATTTAGACACGTGGACATTTTTATAATAAGTTTCCACCCAGAAAAAAAAAAAACGGGCTACTAAGGGTCAAAATTGAAAAATTGGTACTTGAGTGTCATCGGATTTTTATCTGTTTTTCAACTGTTTCACGAATGCGCATGCGTGAATCGTCCACATGGTAGATTCTTTATGTTAATAATAAAAGGTGTAAACATACTTCTAAAAGATCGTGTCAAGCTGGCCTAATGGCTTTCGTACTTGACGCACTGTCTTTAGGTTTTGATTTTGATGTCAGCTCGAGTATGTTTGTTTTTTACTTACAAGAAGTAAACTGAAAAGAAAGCACATAATACTCGCATCCACATATCCTGTTTCTGTTTAATATATATATATATATATATATATATATATATATATATATATATATGTATGTATGTATATATATATGCATGAATTAAAATATGACAGGCAATGTCGGGCATCCTGCTCGTATATCTATAGATGTGAGAATGTGTGTGAGTGAAGAGTATTCGCCACCTATACACATAAGCAAATTTTATCTACGCACTTGTAATTGGTATATAGGGTATTCAGACATGTGGAAAGCTTTTTAATCGGGTTACATCCGGGAAAAAGGTTGTTAAGGGGTCAAAATTGAAAAACTGGTACGTGTGAGCAATCGGATTTTTATCTGTTTGAAAACTGTTTCTACATATTCGCTTGCGCGAAACTTTCACATCATGTTAATAAAGATCGTGTAACGCTGGCCTTATGGTTATCGTACTTGACTTACTGTCCTTATGTTTTGCTTTCGGTCTCAGTACGAGTAATTTTTTTTTTACAAGAAGAGAACTGTGTAGGAACAGCATAATACCTGTATGCTCATGTCTCAGGTTCTTTCTGTTTTTTGTTTTTTTTTTACTTCATGTTTTTAAAAAAGAATTTTACGTTCCACTTAATACCGGGCAACGCCGGGCACGTATTCTAGTACGTTATGCTCGCAGTTCCAAATATCAAGTTTTTTTCAGTTGGTCGTTTATTACTTTTCAAAAGTATCCATTAAAATACTGTTTCGTAAAAAAACAAACATTGTTCACGAGAATGATGTTTTTATTCCATTACGATTGGTATGTAAAAACCAAGTACCTTTCAAGTTAATGATAAACCTATATATATATATATATATATATATATATATATATATATATATATATATATATATATATATATATATATATATGTATATATATATATGTATATATTTGTGTGTGTATTAGCAACACGTACTTTATGCAAGCACGTCTGATTGAACACGACTGAGTTATATTCTTTTTTTGATCTTTCTGAATATCTTTTCCATTTGCCGAGCGTTTTTTTTTAATTTCAGCTGGCATGTTTATAAAATGGCGCCGAAAAGTTGCTGCTCGGCCCTAGTCTTCTTAAGCGCTTTCTATCTATCTGAACAAAAAAAAATTATGTATTAATACACCAAACCTCAGAGGAAAAGAAAACAACAACAAAAAAGATAACAACAAAAATTGCTCCTGATGAAAATCGGCCGCAAAGATAGAAAGCGCTTGAGAAGAATATGGTCGAACAACAACTACTCTTGGGTGCCATTTTATATAACATGCCAGCTGAAATTAAAAAAAAACTGCTCAGCAAATGAAAAAGATATCCAGAAGGATCGGGAAAAATAACTCAATCATGTTCAATCAGAGGTGCTTGCATATATATATATATATATATATATATATATAGAGAGAGAGAGAGAGAGAGAGAGAGAGAGAGAGAGAGAGAGAAAATAAAAAGGAACAAATCGTATTATGTGTTCATGAACGTTTCGTCTTTATTTCGAGACTTCCTCTGGATGAAATAAAGACGAAACGTTGATGAACACATAATACGGTTTGTTCCTTTTTATTTTCTCTATTTTGTCGGAATACTATTTCCATTATTTTCATCATATATATATATATATATATATATATATATATATATATATATATAAGTGTCTGTGTGTGTCTGTGTGTGGGTGTGGGTGTGGGTGTGTATTCGTAGGATAAATATCTCGTGAATATACAACGGGGGTATAATAGTGCTCATTAACATATAGAGAAATTTATATCTATTATCATGCTAAGAGGTATGTACAGGCTTCGATATACCAGCATGACAATGTTTCGATCTGGAGTTATTCATAACTAAGATCGCATCAGGCGAATAATCTTTATTTTCCTGTTCGTATTGAAAACTGAAGAAAATGAAAGATACATGTATAACAGACGCACACACACACACACACACATATATATATACATTATATATATATATATATATATATTATATATATTTATATATATATATATATATATAGGATTGTATGTAATATACTGAGTTCGTGTAATTCAGTAAATTTTCATATAGCAATAGGTTTTAAACCAAAAATGGTTGACATAAGGATTAAGCTACAAAATTATCACATTTTATAATATAGCATTAATATACTGTGTGTGCAAAATCAAGACTTCAATACAAGGTGTTGATGGCAACAAAAAGTGTATTTCGTTTTACGTTACAATTGTTTCAATGTCCAGTTCGACAATTTCAAGCATTATATCGTTTGAAAATTTTCAAAACCAGCATTTCTTCAGACTTTATGAATAAACATACTTTTGGAAATATGGCATTTTTTGAAGAGAAAGAAAAACTAACGGGAAAAGCATGCGAGAAACATTTATCTTGATTATGGTTACGGAAAAGGCCATTTAAATATCAATGTATCGCCTAATGTTCGTATCCTTATTTAAGAACAGAGTTATGGGAAGTTTCTACGGAGAGCCCTAAGCCATATAAAATGTTTTATATATATATATATATATATCCTATTTGTTGGGTTCCTAAATTCCTTTATTACCCGATGATTGATTTTTTGTAAAAATAATTTTTTTAAATGTTGTTTTCTATATTTATATTATGCCAGTAACAACCTTGTAAAGACGTTATGGTTAGTTTTAGTTTTGTATTAGTGGCAAGTAATGTAATAAGAAAATTTTAGGTTTAGAATTTTATTGAATATTAGAATAAAATAGTATGGGTGTATTAAATATATGTAAATCTTGTAGGACATTTCGGGTGAAGTGTTCTAATCTATTTACTGTCTGAAAATTCATTGTTATTCTATTTGAAAAATGTTTTTATGTCGTTGCTTAGGAAGATTTGAAGGGAGATAATCCAATTATGTTGTTGAGTAGTGCTAGTTAATTCTATTTTCTATTAAAAAAAAATGCTAAATTGCCAAAAGTGTGTTTATTCATAAAGTCTGAAGAAATGGGACAAGACTAAGATAGCTTAAAGCTAGGTGGGATATATGAATTGTTGGAAGTGTTAACTCCCTTCTACATACAGCGCCTGGTATTCTCAAGTACTGGCAAAATTCAACGTTGCTTAACTTCGCTGATCTAATGAAACCCACCGTGTTTACGAGATAAACCCGTGTTTAAATTGTTTACAAATAATATGATGGCAGGATTCTATTCTAAATATTGTACTGGATTTTTAAATAGAGATCTCTCCAGACAAAATATGAAGTCACTTGATGTAAGAAATTAAAAAAAGATACTACTGATCCAAAGTAAAAATTTAAAAAAATACTTATACAGTCCAACATCACACGTGCATTTGAGAAGTTTTATCACCGCACAAGCAAAAGGGCCTGCATATAAAATCAACGGTTGGATCACATTCAAACTGAATGTTTCTGTTAAGAGCACAATTAAACAATGAGAAATGAACTTGGCATTTTACATTTTAATTCAAGTGATTTTTTATGAGAAAAAATATAAAATGAACAGTAGGTTATCTACAGTGCAGTGATTCTGATCTAGAAAACAGCAAGTATTTCCGTTTTGCCAGAAATATTGCAGATGTTGTGTTAAGACCAAAGAACAAATTAGGGGAAGCAATATTGATGGCAACGCCCACTGTCTACATAATCACATTTTGATTTTGAAACAATTTTAAATGGATTTTTTTCTCTTTTGAAAAACACAGCGACACCAGTTACTCTAGAATTTTCTGTGGCAACTTTTTACATAGATGTAAATAACAAGATCGTATGCTATAATCTTCTGAATAATGTATAATATATATATATATATATATATATATATTAATTTTATTTATACAAACATTAATGGCTACATATGTGCATACATGTTTCTGCAATCACCCCCTTAAGGGAGACTCCTTCATCAGAACAGGAAATTTCCTCGAAATTTCAATGGGAAATTCTTGGCGTGATGACGTAATCTGCCTAAACGAGTGATTGCAAAAACATGTATGCACATATGTAGCCATTAATGCTCGTATAAATCAATTTAATATATCTGCTCTGTTAACTAATTGAGCACTTTTTTGTGGACACATGTTGTTTCAGTAGATGTACTTCTAGGAAACGAAACTACACTGACATAACATATATATATATATATATATATATATATATATATATATACACACACACACAGACACGTACAGGTTTATTGCTTGTTATGTTTAGTAGATGGTGTGCTCCGTCGTGCACTGTTAAGGCTTCTTATTCGATGTATTGTGTACTTCTCGGGCTGCATTGGTATTTGTATGTAGTTTTGCTTAGGTTGGTATTTGCCTTCAAGGCGGAAGATAATTAAAAATGGAGTTTGCTGGAAGAAAAATGGCGAAATGTGAGTTATAGAGTAAGAAAAACGGGAGAGGAAAAGAAAGAAAACCAAGAGGAAAAGTAAAAGACAATATAAGAGAAATAACGAAAAATATCATAGGCTAAACAGAGGAAAAGAATTAAATGGAATCTATAGTATATATTTATATTATCTATCTATATATCTATCTGTCTTTCTGTCTGTCTATTCTCTCCATATTTAGGTTCTCTAAATATAGTGGATTTCTCTCTCTCTCTCTCTCTCTATATATATATATATATATATATATATATATGGGGGAATCTATTTTATTTCCTTGTAATATATACTCCTCGTTATCTAAGAAACTCAATATAATTAAATAGCACTCAATATATACTACTAGAGCATTCACTATACATACATACATTAACAAGATGCGAAGACTTGAAAACAAACCGACTGAATCTATATGATGAAAAAACTTTAAAAGACATATTCACTCATCTAGACCCAACTATTCTTCTCAAATATCTGACGATAACAGGGTTACTCAACAAAAATTTTTAAAAAATACCTTATTTAACTATATGAACATAGACACTGAACATCAGATGCATACATAAAACCTATAACTACTAATGTATATAAAAGACTCTGGCATTAAATGACTACATAGGTTGATATGCCATAAAACGAATCCATCAATCAATCAATCATATGCAACCTTTTTTGGTAATTTTATAAGTTCCAAATCTCAGCGACTATTGATCAGAATATAAAAAATCAATGTGTAGTGGGATACGGGACATTTAACATAATGTCGATCACATAAACGGATCATCTATCATCCGGAGTCTATTTTTGGCTCGTTTTCACAGCCATAAAATGCTTCAATCGTAGTCATTTGTTTTCCTAGTTGTGCATATGAATTACAAAATATGTGATATTCTCCAAAAACCTCTGGCCTTGATGGAGGGGAGATTAAAACCTGCTGTAAATAACTGCAAGGGAAACTTGATTCTAAATATTTCTCATCTGTTATATCTTTCGTCTTCGGTTTTCATACATAAAGTAAATTACGCAGTGTATAAGAATTATTTGATATAGGAAATATTCATAAATGTGCCCTATATATATATATATATATATATATATATATATATATATATATATATGTGTGTGTGTGTGTATGTGTGTATGTATATATATATATATATATATATATATATATATAAATTTAAAGGTTATGAGGGAGTTTTGAAGCATGAAAAACGATGTTACTTTTTGTATTTAATATTTTTATTGTTGTTTTTTTTGTTAAAAATAACAATAAAAATATTACAAAAAGTAACATCGTTTTTCAGGCTTGAAAAAACTATCATACCTGTTATATATATATATATATATATATATATATATATATATATATATATATATATATATATATATATGTTATGATGAAGCAAGGTGCGAACGAACTCAAAATCCGGGCCAACAAAAATGTTACCCGGGAATTGTGATGACCTGGTCCTATGACGCAAATTGTTTTATGGGTCAGGGCGTTTTATGGAGCAAAGTGCGAATGAACTCATGTCCAGGCTGACAAAAATGTAACCCTGGAATTGTGATAACCTGGAGATGACGTAATTCGATCGGGGGTCAGACAACAAGCAAACGCCAATGACGTCTATTGGTTTATGGGTTACCAGGTCGAGGAAGTCCATAAAAGTGAGATGGTACACAAAAAACGAGGAGGTGTTGGATGGTGGCGATTGATCGAGATATAGATTTTAGGGTATTATGCGGGAGTAATAATCGGAGCCGGATTGTTGCAGAGTGCCCGATGGCTACCATTCGTATAGGCAGAGGGTGTTTAGCACATGGTGACTATATGAGGCTGGCTGCACAAGTAAACGGTAACTAAAAATTTAGAGGAGTGGAGCAGCTACATGTCGCGCCCATAAATATGTCTGTTTTCACAGTAAGGTCCCCATTAATGACAAGATTCCCGAATTTTTCGAGAGAACTGGGGAATATAGAAGAAATCCCTATTCAAAAGTTGTTGGAAGCACTAGAGGGAGTAGAACAGGAAAAGAGAAAAGGAGAGAAATTCTTGTATGAGTAATAGTAGTCAGTAGCTTTGCTGGAACAGGCGTACTGATAGTTATAGTGTTAGTAGTTAGAAGAGTAATAAAGAAGAAACAGGAGGGTTCAGAGGAAAGCCAAGGAACTATACCAGAAGGCAGGGGTATCTAGAACATGAAATTCCACAGGAAAGGGTGAACCAAAGGCCAGTGACAGGTAGCAGCTATGCATGGAGAGGAAGGAAATGCAGGTATTAGTAAAGAGTTACGAGTCTGGCCTACAGAGAGGTAAATTAAGTAAACTGTGAACACTGTCCAATTCAATAAAAGGAAAAATAAAAGATCCCTTATCTCCATGGTTCAAGCAACTGACGTCTTAGGAAAAGATAGAGCTGCTTCTCATTTCCAAAAAAGTAATTGGAATGTAAAGTTAAAAATTAAGTAACTTGAGCAGAAGCAAGCATTGTCTATCGGATTTCGGCTGCCTTAATGTCAATTTTTAAAATTGGAGTGAAAATACAATCCCTGTTATTTGAAACGAAAACATTCATTGAGAAAGACCTCGAGAAAAAGAAATGAAAAAATGTGTGTGTGTGTGTATGTGTGTGTGTGTGTGATAATTGATTCGTGTTAATAATGTTAAATTATGTCCACAAAATAAATAGAGAGAGAAATAAATAACTAAAATGCATTAACGGTAGTGGACAAGTTAAACTGATTTATTGTGGAACAGAAAAAGACGTCGTTGAAAAAAGAACAATACATTTGAAAAAAGAACAATACATTTGAAAAAAAAAAAAGAAATATGCATGAAATCTAGAATTAAAAAATGATTATATGTATCTATAATTTTTTATTTTTTTTTTTTGGTGGTATAGGAAGAATGTTATGGTGAAACAAGCTGCGAACGAACTCAAAATCCGGGCCAACAAAAACGTAACCCATGAATTGTGATGACCCGGTCCTATGACGCAAATTGTTTTATGGATCAGGCCGTTTTATGGAGCAAGGTGCAAATGAACTCATGTCCAGGCTGACAAAAATGTAACCCGGGGATTGTGATGACCTGGAGATGACGTAATCCGGTCGGGGGTCAGACAAAAAGCAAACGCCAGGCTGGTCAAAATATGGATCAATGACGTAAATTCCTGTATGGGTTACCAGGTCGAGGAAGTCCATTAAAGTGAGATGGTAAATAAAAAACGAGGAGAGACGGAGAAATAGACAGACGACGAGGAACTGCCGGTCACGTAAGCAACCACGCTTCTCCCACCACCACCTCCACAGCCGCATGGTGTATATATGAATGTTTACTAAATAAACCAAGTCTGTTTTATAGAAAAGTGTCTCGTTATTTATTGATAAATGAAATCAGCTGTCCTTCCAGTCACTAGACGATTTACAACAAACATATATGTATAAATGTCAAACACATTATCTCTCAGTCTATCTATCGAGATATTCATAATATTATTCACACTGAGGAAGATCGAAGGATCGGCCGAAAATATGTGCTTTTGAAAAAAGATTCTTGTTTTTTTCAAAATACTTTTTGTATTCCTACACGTCAACACACACGAAATAAATACAAAAAATATATAAACATTCATATATTTTCCGGATTGATTTTTTATTCATACACACACACACCTGTCTGACGTAATGAACATTTAAATTAAAATGTTTAAAATTCAACGGTTAATGGTAGCCGAATGGATACGGCCTCCGCTAATCGAGCCAGAGATGTCTCGTATCGCGGGGTTCGAATCGTTCGACTGGTAGTGGTCGTGACACCCTGCACTGAAGAATCCCGAAAGGATGAAACACTAGTGTCTGTAGGTATTTAATTATTAGAGTAAAAAAAAATAATTATATATATATATATATATATATATATATATATTTAAAGTGATGGTTGTGTAGTTCCAACGAGAGAAAAAATGTATATTTAAAAGAGTGTAGCCATCAACAATTGTGGGTTTTTTTAAAGGTTTTCATCATATTTTTATTTTAATTTTTTTATTTTAAATATTTTAAAATAAAAATATGATGAAAACCTTTAAAAAAAAACCACAATTGTTGATGGCTACACTCTTTTAAATATATATATATATATATCTCCCCGACATCTCTGGCCTTCCAAGAGGGAAGACTTCAACTTGCTGCTATAGTTTCAAATGATCGGAAAAAACAGTAAGAGATACTTTATTCCAAATATTTCTTATATATTATATCTCCCTTCTTTTGGAAAGTCGGTACGATTATGAATATTTCCTGTATCAAATAATTCTTATACACTGCGAAATTTACTTCATGTATGAAAACCAAGACGGGAGATATAGCATTTAAGAAATGGTTGGAATCAAGTCTCCCTTGCTGTTATTTCAGATCGTTTGAAACCATTACAGCAAATTTTCATCTCCCCTCCATATATATGTATATATATATATATATATATATATATATATATATATATATATATATATATATATATATATATATACTAGCAAAAGTACCCGTCGTGGACTGGGTTCAAAAACACCCTACAGAAAATGGACTCTGATTTATGAAAGTATGATAGCTTATGAAAAGGAAGGGTTGTAAAGAGATAGCTTCGAATTTAGGGGTATCAAATCTAAAGCAAAATATGATGAGAGTAAAAATAAAATAGATAAACCCCATAATTTATTATACCATACCTACTCACACTGAAACACTTATCACAATATTCTGTGGATCTATATTAAAAAACCTTGTTAAACTTTGTGACATATTTCCATTCTATGGAGGTCAGGTGCGAACTAACACCTCATAATTTTATTATACCATATTTCTACAAACTGAAACATAATTATCAAAGTATACTTACGCAGTTAGATATGAAAAGTCTTTATTAAAGTTTGTGCCTATTTCCATTCTATGGAGGCTAGGCGCGAACGCAGACCCCACAATTTTATTATACCATCCCTATTTAAGTTAAAACATACTTATCAAATTATTATTATGTACATCTATATCAAAAACACTTGTAAACGTTTTTTTTATTTTTATTTTTTTATTTCCATACTTTGTGGACCAGGATCGAACGCAGACCCCACAATTTTAATGAACTGCCGTTTTGCCAAATCAAACATACCCATCCCTGTGTCTCGATACATCTTCTATCATTATATGTAATCAGTTTTTTAAAATAGTCAACCATATAGGAGCCTATTCGTGACGAGACAGACACACACACGCGCACGCACCCGCACAGACATACAGCTTTATATTATAATATATATATATATATATATATATATATATATATATATATATATATATATATATATATATTTGCGTGTGTGCGTGTGTGTGTTTATATGTGTATGTGTGGGCATATATTACCCGTATATACCGGGTGTTGCCAGGTTGAAAAATGTTGGCGGGCGGAGAGTTTAATTACGTACTAAGATACTTAATATCCTAACTTCTTACGATTTTCATGAAAGTGGATCACATGGTTAATTTATGGAAGCAAAAATACATCAATTTTCGTCTTTGAAAATTAAACAGGAAGTAGCTTAAAAGGGAAACTAACTCTCACGTCTGAAATAAATGAACTTACTTCCGTTTTTAAATGCCACGGCTGTAGGCTAAAAATAACGGCAAATAAATATGAATTAAAAAAATAAATTAAATAAATCAACCTTAATCAATATTTCTAAATAGAACAATGGAGACACCGTTGTTACTATAATACAAATAATTTATAATCTTTAAACAAACTTTCGTTTTACTCATGTTCACCCCTGACGAAGCATATCGCCACTTGGACGTAACGGGCTACTATTTGGGACAACTTCAAGGAAAGATTAACAAGATATTTGTTTATATTACATTTAAACTTCTGCATATCAGTAAAGCCACGAGAGCAGGCTAGAGGAAGGTAATTCCAAAGTCTAGCTGTTCGAGGAAAGAAACTATTACAATATTTTTTTTCTTTTACACAGGCATCACCACTTATCAAGGCCAAGAGGCCACTCGAGGATAAGGGTTAAGGAATGTACAGTAGAAATTGGGCAATATAGTAAAAGTTAGTAATGGAGATTAAGTAAATTTGTTAACGTATATGTAACGGCTCACCAAAAACTTGTTTACGTTAGACTTGAAGACAACCATATTGTAGTCAGCTGGAAAGGAGAAAAACGGAAGACAATTCCATAGGCGTGCAGTTCTAAGAAAGAAGCTTATATATATATATATATATATATATATATATATATATATATATATATATATATATATATATATATATATATATATATCTTTCTGGCATTATATATATCTTTCTGGCATTAAGGCCCTAAACAGTTAGGGGGGTGATATAAGTAATCAATTATTAAAACAGAGTTTTAAAGGTAATATGCAAATGGCGTAATTACATGAATATAGATTCTATTTGAATAAAGAGTATATATAAAAATCATTCTGGAATGTAAGTGTTTAAATGCCCATTTTCGGTATGAAAATCAATTTGTGAAACAGTGTACCTTTTGCACATATTAATCAAATTGTGATCAGACAGGAACACTGCTTTATGATAATAGATATATTCTTCAACTTATAGAAAAGCATATATATATATATATATATATATATATATATATATATATATATATATAGTAATTTATAAAATATATATGGCGATTAAGCTACACTGAATATTCTGCGTTTCATCCAACTATAGGATTCGTCAGGCTTATGCGCGAATTCTGTCGTTGCTTCTTGTTTTTATACATGTTGGGGATTACTAGTTGGCCAATCAGCTTTCTAGTATCCACCGCGCCCCTTCCTACCAGCCAATGGGCATGCATTTTATCAAACAAAGTCCAACCACCCACCATCAATTATAAAACATATTCCTAACTCGATCGTAAGTAGACTCAGTAATAACTCAAGCGATTAAAATGCATTTAACAGGTCATCTAATATTTACGAAACAGCCCTAAAAAACAGTGGATACAAAAATATAGATATCAAATATAAACAACAAAACACCAACAACTATAATAAAATTAAAAACAGAAGAAAAAGAACTATAATTTGGTATACGGCCCCATACAATCAAATGTTAAAAACAAAACTTGGCAAGAAATTTCTAGATCTTATCGAAAAACACTTTCCCGCAACCAACCCCTTACACAAAATCTTCAATAAAAATACCTTGAAGTTATCTTACAGTTGTTGCGAAAATTTAGAGATGATAATTAAGGCACATAATAACAAAATACTAAATGAAAACAATGTAAACAACAACAAAATAAACAATAAAAAAGTAGACACCAGGACAGAAATAAAAACAACACTAGCAGAAATAATAATAATAATAATGATAATAATAATAATAATAATAATAATAATAATAATAATAATAATAATAATAATAATAATAATAATAATAATAATAACAAACCAACCCCGGACAAGTACAACCATACCATAAATAAAAATACTAATAACGAACAAGATAAATGCAATTGTAGACACCGACCACTTTGCCCAGTCCAAAACAAATGTCTAACAAAAAGCGTAGTCTATCAAGCAACAATATTTGCAAAAGAAAACCCAAATAACAAAAAATCTTACATAGGCATGACTTCCTTAGATTTCAAAACCCGATACTATGACCACAAAAGCACATTCAAAAATAAAAAACACCGTATAAAAACAACACTAGCGAATAAATACTGGGAACTCAAAGAAAGCGGACATTCGCCGGTAGTCGAATGGAAAATAATAAGACAAGCTACCACATGCGGACATTTAGACGACCCATGTAAATTATGCCTCCATGAAAAAATTTTCTATCCTGTACTTTAAAGAACCTCAAAATCTATTAAACTGTAGGCGGGAAATAGCAAACAACTGTGTTCACAAAATAAAACTTACTCTAGGATAGCGATACAAAATAGCTTTAAAACTAACAATAACAATAGAAAACAAACAAATAAATAAATTAAATAAAAATGAATATACATAAACGATCACACGCATATATGTATATATATATATGTATATATATATATATGTATATATATGTGCATTATTGTGTACACATAGGTATATTTATATGTATATAAAAAAAGAAGCAGAACGGCCACCTAAAACCACTAACCTAGCTCTAAAACAGATCCTTTGTTTGATAAAATGCATGCCTATTGGCTGGTAGGAAGGGGCGCGGTGGATACTAGAAAGCTGATTGGCCAACTAGTAATCCTCAACATGTATAAAAACAAGAAGCAACGACAGAATTCGCGCATAAGCCTGACGAATCCTATAGTTGGATGAAACGCAGAATATTCAGTGTAGCTTAATCGCCATATATATTTTATAAATTACTAACTAGCTCTACCTACGTATTGAGCACTTTTGAAGTAAATACTTAAAGTTTACGCATAAATCTATACTTTCGTATAGTAAATTTATGTGAATAAATGAAATAGTTATATATATATATATATATATATATATATATAGACTTATATAAATTCGTATTCCTGTCTGTTTGTTAATGTGTTTGTTTGTTCACAATTTGATTAACATATACAAAACGTGTCTTACTTTAATCTTTCATTTATTAGTCTATATAGTATGAACTTGCAAAAATATACAATTAAGAGATCATCTTATTTGCATATGGCATTAAGAAAACTCGATTTTACTAAATAGCGATATCTTAGTTAATATTTTTAGCGAGAGAATTATTTTAAGTATTCTATTTGAAATTGTTATTCAATCAATTTTAAACAATTATATTGATAATATATTTAATTTAATTTATTTTGAAATTTATATTTCTAACAGCGACATTTTTTAAAAAACTGTTTTTAGAGTTATTTGCCCCTAGATGATATGCGTCAAAAACAAACAAACGTTCACCAAATATAATCTGGTTTTTTCATTAAATTTCTAGCTGGAAAAAAAATTCCGTGTAGATAGAAAAATGTTTGACTTACTTTTATTGATTTTTAAATATTCAAAACAAAAAAAAACACTTACGAAAAAATCTGAAAATATTTAATTTGTTTGTTTTATTTAATTCCTTAAATGGAAATACAGAAATCGCTAATTTTTTACTATTTAATCCAGCGTCGTTTAATACCTAAAAAAAGGGGAGATCTACTGTGTCCCCTCTAAATTCCACAATTTACACTTTTTTTCGCGTTAATTTTATCGATTACACACTTAATTTTCTAATTAAAAAGGTAACTTTATACGACGTGACCCAGCGGCATTTAACCCCTAAAAAAATGGAGATCTACTTTTTTTCAGCCCATTACATTTAAACAGCCTTTATAAATATTATGAGAGAAAAATGTTGAAAAAAATATATTAGAGGGGGTATCACTTTTCTATATAAATTTAATGTAAAATTAGCACCCACTTTTTGGCCTTCAACTAGACATGTCGGCTCTAGCATTTTTTCAAGTTTGGCGTTTGAGGGAGAGAGCAAAATCTGACAAATACAATTTGTTTTTTTCGGGGGGGGGGAATAATATTGAAAACTAAAATAACGATAAATATTATTATTTTTTATGAAGCCATTTTCTACTTTAACCTAACAATGTAATAAACAAAACAAACCCCAAAATAGGACAAATTCCCCTAAAAAAAAGAAAATCAAAAATTTCCTTTATTTACAAAAAGAAAAACCAGTAAAAAAGTGTCCTTACCAAAAATTAATGGTAAATGTGTAGTTTAGCGGCGTAAATTATTTTATAGACAAAAGAATTATAAAAACTATTTATTTTTATATACAACATTATTATGCCCAAAGGCTGAAATAAAACAAAAAAAAATCATTTTTTATGTGTTTTTTATCATTTTTTATTAAACTAAATGTGCACGCCTTACACGTTTAAGATTTGGCCTTTTTTAGGTTTGTCAGATTGGGTTTTTTTTTAGGGCAAATTTGGCCCTTTTTACGCTCTTTCATTACAAAAAAATATGGCGACTAAAAACATAGTTCAAGAAAGAGATTAAAAAGGCCAATCTGCCAAACCTTATGAAGGCCAACTTTAAAAAGCAATATAGCGACCTAGAATAATTAATATAAATGATAAAAAATAAAATAGAAATGAATTTTTTTTCTGGTTTTATTTCAGGCTTTTGTCTAACAATGTGTTTTATATAAAAATAAAAAGGTTTTACATTTGTTTGGCTGGCAAATACTTTACGCCGCTAAACTACACATTTACCAAAATAAAAAAATAAACGCACGTATTAATGTTTATAAACGTTATTTTTTTAAGTTCACAAAATCGTAAGTTTTCTTAGGACAGTGATCCTCTTGCCGAAATATTTGGCGGAGAGGGTATCAGATACTTCTTTTTGGGGGCGATTACATTTACATGTTTTTATCCGTTCTTTTATTTTTGAAATTGTTGTGGGGTATCGACGTTGCCCATGATGAAAATGATTAGTATAGCAGGCGTGTTTCAAACGGAACCTCATGTCAACGCAGGCAACGCTCGGTACCCATCCAAGTATATATATATGTGTGTGTGTGTGTGTGTGTGTGTGTGTGTGTGTGTGCGTGTGTGTGTGTGTGTGTGTGTGTGTGTGTGTGTGTGCGTGTGTGTATAACTATTAACAATAATAATTATTAAATGCCTACATCCTTTTGGGAATCATCAGTACAGTGTGTCACGATTAACGCCAGTCGAGAGATTCGAACCCCGTCATTATATGATGATCTATACGTATGAGCTAAGTTGACCGACTTTATTAAAACTGAACGTGCTCAACGATAAGAAACAAGTTTCTTAAAGGAACAATTACATTGAGAGTATCGCCAGGACCGCTGCGAAAAGGTGGGTTCTCTCTACCGTTCTAGAAAGATACTAACGCCCGAAAGTATCCTATACCTCTATAAAGCCACCATTCGCCATGTATGGAGTATTGTTGTCATATTTGGGCTGGTGCATCTGTCACTAGTCTCTCGCTCCTAGATAAGGTTAAAAAAAGAGTCGCCAATCGGATAGGTCCTGAACTGTCATCTAAACCTCAGCCTCTGTCCCATCGACGAAACGTTGCATCCCTCTGCGTGTTTTACAAGTACTTTAACGGTGAATGCTCTGACGAGCTGCAAGCATTTGTGCCCCCTCGACGTAAATACCCCCGACAAACCCGACAAGCAGCTAAATCCCACCCCTACACAGTAGAGATCCATAGATGTAAGAGAGCCTTCTACTCCAGTAGTTTCTTACCCATGACAGCTAGACTTTGGAATTACCTTCCGGGTTCTGCTTCCCTAACTGTACTGACATGCAGAAGTTCAAGTGTAACGTGAACCGACAGCTTGCTGCCCAACTCCCTACACAGTATCCCTGATGCCTATGTCTCTGATAGTAGCCCCCTACAACAAAGTGGCAATGTGACTTGTTTAGGTAAAAATGTAATTAAAAATATATTATTTACTATAATAATTATAAAATACCTGCAGACACTAGTGTGTAATTAAGTTCGACAGAAAGATTCCTCAGTTCGACAAAATGTGCCTGTAGAATATATGAGGTCAAACCGACTAAAACCTTGTGACAATAACGCTCAAGATGCGAACAGTGGTACAAAGGATACAAATACAAATACTTAGCTTGATTAAGATGAAGTTATTTATAAAGTTATCGTGTGAGTTAGGGTGACGTATGAAATATTTTTGATTTTCTTCCCTAAATATAACATTTCATTTCATCTACTCCCACGTTTTTTCGCTCTTTGTGTTGAAAGACCTGTCCATGTGTAACTTCATCTTTGCCAGAAGTTGATCGTTTGCCAGCTACTATAATTTTTTTCTAGACGACAGCATCTGGTGCATCGAGTATCACCTCCACCTCACCCCGTAAACACCCCCGTCCCGTCCGATTGAACTCTCCCCCCACCCCATCAAAAAACGTCATTTTTTTTCTCTTTTATTGACTCGAAAACAACTTTTTTTCCTCGTTTTCAAACGACAAAGATTCGCATTCATTGAAGCGGTCCAAGGAGCTTAGACAAATAACGCCAGATGCCAAAAACATGTCAAAATAAACACATGAACGTAACAAGATAAAGATAACCTAGTGTACTCAAAGGCTGAAATAGTTGGTCCTTTATTCGTTTTTATTTTTATTTTTTTTTAACTTTTATTAACCGTTTGGGAATTGTTTTATGACGAAACCATACAGCGACTATCTCTGCCTTAGCGTTAATTTTATTATTATTTAATTATTTCTTACTTTTATTATTATTTTATTATTTCTTAATTTTATTATTATTTAATTATTTCTTAATTTTATTATTATTTAATTATTTCTTAATTTTATTATTATTTCTTAATTTTATTATTATTTAATTATTTCTTACTTTTATTATTATTTTATTATTTCTTAATTTTATTATTATTTTATTATTTCTTAATTTTATTATTATTAAATTATTTCTTAATTTTATTATTATTTAATTATTTCTTAATTTTATTATTATTTAATTATTTTTTAATTTTATTATTATTTAATTATTTCTTAATTTTATTATTATTTAATTATTTCTTAATTTTATTATTATTTAATTATTTCTTAATTTTATTATTATTTAATTATTTCTTAATTTTATTATTATTTAATTATTTCTTAATTTTATTATTATTTCTTAATTTTATTATTATTTAATTATTTCTTAATTTTATTATTATTTTATTATTTCTTAATTTTATTATTATTTAATTATTTCTTAATTTTATTATTATTTAATTACTTCTTAATTTTATTATTATTTAATTATTTCTTAATTTTATTATTATTTCTTAATTTTATTATTATTTAATTATTTCTTACTTTTATTATTATTTTATTATTTCTTAATTTTATTATTATTTAATTATTTCTTAATTTTATTATTATTTAATTATTTCTTAATTTTATTATTATTTTATTATTTCTTAATTTTATTATTATTTCTTAATTTTATTATTATTTAATTATTTCTTACTTTTATTATTATTTAATTATTTCTTAATTTTATTATTATTTTATTATTTCTTAATTTTATTATTATTTCTTAATTTTATTATTATTTAATTATTTCTTAATTTTATTATTATTTTATTATTTCTTAATTTTATTATTATTTCTTAATTTTATTATTATTTAATTATTTCTTAATTTTATTATTATTTAATTATTTCTTAATTTTATTATTATTTAATTATTTCTTAATTTTATTATTATTTTATTATTTCTTAATTTTATTATTATTTCTTAATTTTATTATTATTTAATTATTTCTTAATTTTATTATTATTTAATTATTTCTTAATTTTATTATTATTTAATTATTTCTTAATTTTATTATTATTTAATTATTTCTTAATTTTATTATTATTTAATTATTTCTTAATTTTATTATTATTTTATTATTTCTTAATTTTATTATTATTTAATTATTTCTTAATTTTATTATTATTTAATTATTTCTTACTTTTATTATTATTTTATTATTTCTTAATTTTATTATTATTTAATTATTTCTTAATTTTATTATTATTTAATTATTTCTTAATTTTATTATTATTTTATTATTTCTTAATTTTATTATTATTTTATTATTTCTTAATTTTATTATTATTTAATTATTTCTTAATTTTATTATTATTTTATTATTTCTTAATTTTATTATTATTTAATTATTTCTTAATTTTATTATTATTTAATTATTTCTTAATTTTATTATTATTTAATTATTTCTTAATTTTATTATTATTTATTTATTTCTTAATTTTATTATTATTTATTTAATTTTATTATTATTTAATTATTTCTTACTTTTATTATTATTTAATTATTTCTTACTTTTATTATTATTTTATTATTTCTTAATTTTATTATTATTTATTTAATTTTATTATTATTTAATTATTTCTTAATTTTATTATTATTTAATTATTTCTTACTTTTATTATTATTTTATTATTTCTTAATTTTATTATTATTTAATTATTTCTTAATTTTATTATTATTTCTTAATTTTATTATTATTTAATTATTTCTTAATTTTATTATTATTTAATTATTTCTTAATTTTATTATTATTTAATTATTTCTCGACTGAGCTTTAACAATGATCCCTCTTGTAAAACATTCGCAACAAATACTCTTTTAGCTATAACAACTGTCAACAATTCCCTTCACTCTCTATTTGTGTCTAAAACTAAACAAAAATTCCATGAACATGGTTTTTTCCTAGAACTGTACGTATGTGGAAAACAATACCGTGGTGATGCTTCCCTGCTAATTGTAGTTGTTTTCCAGTTAATTATAGCGTGGTTGTTTTCATGTCCAATGTAAATAAATCATTGTTGATCCGTCCCTGTATATAAATAAACCTTATCCAATTTCCCCCATTATTGATCCTCGCGGTGTTGTTTCACCGTTTGCGTAATACACATTAACTCTTATCCTCGAGTGGTCTCCGTCGCTTATAAGCAGTAACCCTAATAAAAAAAAAGAAAACATATCCTATTTGTTTATCATAGGTTCTGGATTTAGAGATAAAGATTTCTCATTGCTATTCATTTGTTCATCATCATCATCATCATCATCATCATCATCATCATCATCATCATCATCATGATCGGCTCCTCGCCCGGACCAATGTGACTCTTCCTCTCCAGAGTTTCCTGTCTTCCATCAGTTGCCTCAGATCTTCAGGTTCACAGTTGGCGTCGTGTGCTATTTGTTGGATGTACGTGGATCTAGGTCGTCCTCTGCTTGCGCGTCCGTATCGTGGAGTACATAGCAATACATCACTCACCAATTCATGCTTGCTCCTCAGACAATGACCGGCAAATCGTAGGCGTCTTTCTCTGATGGTATTAGATATGGCAGGTAGATTGCCATAAAGTTGCTGTTTCGTGGGATGATTTTGCCAAGATATATTTAATATTGTTCTTACCATACGGGTGTATGTGCCGTCTAGTTTTCTTTCCAATCTTTTGGTGAGTGTCCAGGTTGTAGCACCGTAAACAAGGACAGACTCTACCACTGCCCTGAAGAACTGCCTTTTCAGTTTGTCAGCCAGTCTCGAAGTCCATACTGAATATAGCCCATCCAATGCGGTCCATGCTTTCGATATGCGAATTCCGATATCTCTATCTGTGGAAACTATTTTGTTGCCCAGATACGTAAACTCAGCGACATCTTTCAGTGCTGATCCAACCAAAGCCCTGATCTCTCCCTTCACATTGAAAGTCATAAACTTTGTCTTATCCGCATTTATGTTGAGACCAATGTCATTTGCAGACTTTTCTAGCTTACGTAACAGCGTTTGCGCATCAGCAGTGTTGTTCGCGAACAAAGCAATATCGTCTGCGTAATCTGCATCAGTTATGTGTGCTGATTGATGACTTCTGTTTCTGGATCCATTTAGGGTGAAGCCTAGCATGTTGTGTATATCAACAGAGGTACGAAGTACAAAGTCAAGACAGACAATGAAAAGAAAAGGGACAAGAGTATCTCCTTTTAGAACTCCAGTGCGGATGTCGAAAGATTCTGTGTCCCCCATCTGGGGACCTGACCATTGCTCGAGTGTGCTCCTATAGCATCATGATAGCATTCATGACTTCATTTGGAATGCCATATGCTTGTAATATGCTGGCCATTTTTCCTCTATGTACAGAGTCGAATGCTTTGGAGAAATCTACAAAGATCATAACTGTCTCAATGTTTTTTGCTTTGACTCCTTAAATCAGTCTCCTAACAGTAAGTATTTGACTAGTAGGAGAGCGATTCTTACTAAATCCATTTTGGTTCTTCCTGAGCACTTCTTCAATTTTTGGTTAGATACGGTGGAGAAGCATGGCATTGTAGATTTTGGCTGCAATTTGAGTGAGTGTTATTCCTCTGTAGTTGCTTGGTATGCTTAGGTCACCCTTCTTGGGGAAGGGAAGTATGCATCCTTCCCTCCATATATTAATAATTTTTGATTATATACAGAATTGCATGAATTAAGAAGTATGTCATTGAAACCACCTGTCTTCCATACTTCAGGAGGTATGTTATCTAAGCCTGCAGCTTTACGCTTCTTTGTCTTCTTTAGTACATTTAGAAGTTCCTCCATTGTAAAATCACCCTTCTCAATATCGAGTTCCTGTACAACAATCGGTTGAATTGGTTGGTCTGTTACTTCTGTAATACATTTGTTATGAGATAGAAAAAAGTGAGCCTCGTGTTTGCTTTCGATAACATAGTAATTCTCGTTTTCCTTATTATGTGATTTGGTACTTTCATTCCATGAGCGATGTTTCTGACAAAGGAGGAAGGATTGCTGCATTCTGAGTGGACATCTATCGCATCATACGTATTGTTGGCTTAATCTTTTATTTTGAGAGTACTTTAGGTTCTTTACACCAATTGGCTTCATGCCTTGTGTGACGCGATGTAATATCCCTTAGAGAGCAGTTAATGACGCAGAATTAATTACATGATATTCACACACTAATTATTCCTTTGATCCATTTTTATTTAACGTAAAACTACCTAGTATTGCTTCATATTTAGGGGCACACGTGTAAGCATATAAAAAGAAGCGTTTTCTTCTAATATATATACACATATATATATATATATATATATATATATATATATATATAATAAGTTATAAAATATATATGGTGATTAAGCTACACAGAATATTCCGCGTTTCATCCACGCTAGGATTCATCAGGCTTATGCCATTATTTTGAAGCTGTTTCCACTGCATGTGTGTACATGTTTTGAAGCATAGGGGTGTCTGTTATCTGCAATTTTGATGTTGCTCTTATGTAAGGCCACTCTATTGATGAAATGCGCCACCAAAAATTTCAGCAATAGAGTAGCCTTACATAAGAGCAACATCAAAATTGCAACAACTATCATCCCTTCTATCACACCCCTTCCATACCTATACCCCCTCCAATTGCCCCCCCTCTGGGGAACAAAATCCCCCCCACACTAGGAACCGATCCTGGGTCTGGCCATACCCACATGGGGAGACAAATAAATAGAAACATTAAAAATTCCCTATACATATTTTAAATACACCCCTCTTTCTAAACAAACATAATATAAGGAATACCCGAAAAGACTAAGACGAAAAATCACAATACTAAAATCCAAGAATCCAAAAAATAAATATCAAAATAGAATGAAAGCACCCCTACCCTTATTTCCGAAGAGCTGCCCCCCTCCTCACACATACACATTAGTAACGACCTCGGATCACAGTCACCTTCCTAAGGAAGAAAATAACCTCATAATACTATAAAACAGTATACACATTCTCAAACCAATAAAAGCAAACACACACACACACACACGCACAAACACACACACGCACATAAACACACACACACAAACACACACACACATCCTACCCTACCCTAAAGGATAAGAAAAAAACACTAGCAGAAAGAGAGAGTGACTACAACCAGGTCAGCGGCCTGGACAAGTCCAATAAAAGAGTAATAAAAATTGAACATGCCAATGAATAATAAACACTTACAAGCCTCCACCCCTTGGAAACACTTCAAATGAACTACGAAAATTGCCAATTTTACATCTCCAACACATTTGAAAATAATTTCTGACGAGGACGATTCACAGAACGTCTGAAACGCGCGTAAAAACTATTTCAATGACTTAAAAACATTATTACAATGATCCAAACATAATTCTCAATGAAAAACCAAGACACGGAATAATAAAATAATGTTAAAAAATACACATTGTTGGCGACTACTCCCTTATTTAAATATACATCTTTCTTTCGTTGGAATTTATCAACCCATTTTATATATATATATATATATATATATATATATATATATATATATATATATATTCAGGTTTCATTCATAATAAAAACGCATTATGCACAATATATATATATATATATATATATACACACATATATATACACACATATTAATATATATATGTATATATATATATATATATCAATTTAAGCAAACCAATCGAAAGGTTTACCCGATAAAAGCAAGTGCAAATTAAAACTAATATAAATATACATATTTATGTTGTAAATATATATATATATATATACATGTATATATATGTGTGTATGTGTGTGTATGTGTGCATGTGTGTATGCGCATGCATGTGTATATAAACACACACAAACACACACACACACACACACACATATATATATATATATATATATATATTCATCGTGTTGCCGTGTTCGAATCTGTCGACTGGTGTTAATCGTGACACCCGGCACTGAGGATTCCCGAAAGGATGAAACACTCGTGTCTGTAGGTATTTAATTATTATAGTAAAAAAATAATTATATATATATATATATATATATATATATATATATATATATATATATATATATATATATATATATATACGTACATGCCAAACACTGATCATCCGGGAATCAACGAATCTGTTATCTGCATTAGAATAAAGGTAACGCCGTCCTGGATCTACATTTTCCATCAAAATCCCCGCTGGTCCAAAATGTCCTGGATTTCAAAGACGGGAAAAGCCATTTTGGAGAACGTTTTTGTTCCGTCTTTACCCAACTTTCAAAAGCAGAATGCCAAAACAGATTCGGAGCAACGAACAAAACGGAAGTTATTTGCTTCATCACATTTGGGTGTGTCAAATTTAAAAATCGAAAACCCGGTTGGAAATCTCAAAACAAATTTCCTGATGCCATAGTATGGATAGGGGTGTCAATCCACTGTTTTTGCGATCTGTTTCGCAGCACTTCCCGCTTGGCCATATCATCGTCACGCATTTCTAGTATCAAAATGATTTTTCTCCTGCGAGAAAAGTAGGATCACGGTTAGGGAAAGGTAGCCTTACACGAAATAAGCTATCGCTTTCGTATGACAGCAAATCACAATATGTTTGGCTGGTTTTGATTTTGTTTTTAAAGGACACTCAATCGATTTACAATATCGTGGATGTTTAATCTGGGTTCACACTTATCTTTGAATATAAAAAGTTCTAGTTCAAATATGGCGCGTTAGTTACTATCGGAATGTAAACCTTTATGCTTTTCAAATGACGATGTCGTCATCATTGTTAACATTTTTCTGGCTTCGTTTTATTTATGAGGACTTTCTCTCACAGGTGATTGGGATGCTTGTATAAGTGTTGTGCAACCCTATTTCGAACGATCAGAAATAGAGTTAGGAATGGCAAAAAAAAAAAAAAATCCAAAAAAACACAGCAACAAAATAAAACAATTTCGTAAAATACTTAATTCTGATTTCGCCGTAATTAGTACACACGATTACTCACACGTTTACACATGCGTTAACATGTAGAAACTCGGGACCCAACACGTTGTAGCAGAGTACGTCACAAGGAACGTAGGAAAAGTAATAGCTCGACTCCTTTTTTGTAACATCGACGTATATTTCCAGGTATTTATCGAATAAAACCTGGTTGTGCTCCTTCTCTCCAACCTTTGCCTTCTCAAGCGTCGTTTCAAACCTACTCTCCAACGTGCTCTCGACCGTGCTCTTTTATCTGTGCACAAGTGTTGAGATATTATGCTGAACAAAGATGGCGGCAATAAATCAACTCGGCGAAGAATCAATGCAGTCACGTACTTATGTGTTAAGTCATTCCTAGTTACAAAGATAGCGACGAAGAATCAATGCGGTCCTGATCTTGACTCGTTTCGAGACAGAAGCCGACAGCGAACTGATTGAATACAAAACTCGACATTTTTATAACTTTTAAAGCTTCTAATTGGTTGATTATTGTAACTGTACTTATAAAAACGATCGTCGAAATCATCAGTGTCATACCTCCATTAGTCCTCTGATGGTGAAGGTCTCCTAGCTGCTTTGGCTGCAGGGAGACAGGGTAGTACACGTCAAGGATTCGTCACTTGACACTCAGTCCAACAGGTGAGGGGCCGGGAATCGGCCCAGCACCTTTTGGACTGAGGTACGCCGCCTGGGTAATACCTAGGAGATCCACCCTCCCAGGCCTTGCCATCGGGCTTTCCGGTGTGGCAAGTTTATTGCTTGCAGCCTGAGGCGCCCCGACCGGAGAATGCCGACGAGGTTACTCAGGCAATTTTTAAAATTGCAGGAGTGCCCCTTCTTTAGGGGAGCCTGCGGGGTTCCCACTTTCCGACCTTATGCCACATATTTCTGATGTTGGTAGCAATTAAATATATACCCCAATTAGTCCTCTGATGGGGAAGGTCTCCTAGCAGTTTTGGCTGCATGGAGACAGGGTAGTAGTACTCGTCAAGGATTCGTCACTTGACACGTAGCCCAACAGGTGAGGGGCCGATAACCGGCCCAGAACCTGTTGGACTGAGGTACGCCGCCTGGGTAATACCTAGGAGGTCCACCTTTCCAGGCCTTGCCACTGGGCTTTCCGGTAGAGTAAGTTTATAGCTTACTGCCTGAGGCGCCTCTACCGGGGAATGCCGACGGGGTTACTCAGGCAATTTTTAAAATTGCAGGAGTTCCCCTCCTTTAGGGGAGCCTGCTGGTTTCCCATTTCCGGCCTTGTGTCACATTTTGCTGGGGTGGGCAGCAAATAAATCTCTACCCTCATTAGTCAACTAGTGAGGATCGTCTCATAACGGCTTCGGCTGCAGGAACACTGGGTAGAGTACAAGTCAAGGATCCGTTCTCGGGGGGGGGGGGCGGAGAAAGACATACCTTATTTCTTATGGCTGGAACTGTTCCATGACGGTTGATTCCTGGACTCGGAAATTACCGAGGCACAACAACAAATGCGATGGGGTTTATTTTTTTTTAGATAGGCTATATTCTGATTCCCCTAAACGGTTGGAAGAAGTGACCACCTGTTTCTTCTTCACTTTAACCTTTACGTTTCTTATTTTTCTTCATTCCTGACTCTTCAAGTAAACTGCCTCATAACTCTGACCTAGACTCGAACCAACCGGGCTGCAAAAAATGACTGGCTAACTAGAGATCCATGTGTGTCTGCTATATATATCAAGGCTGTATATGTTAACTGTTTGTACCTAGGCCGCATCTACTGATCCATGGCGCTTGTCAATCTCTCAATAAAATATTTCTCACACCCGGGATTAACTGGTCTGACTTATGTCACCGGGAACCTTTTTGGACTCTTTGCATTCAACTCGACACAAACAAGTAAAGTTCAACTGGTATCGCGTTAACCGCGCTATTGACACATAGCAATATGAAAATGACTAAAGTCTCTCTGCTATAACTGGACGGGTGGCGATCACAATATCATGGGACTGATTTCCAACTGCCATTAACATAGTTGCTTTCACATGCAATGTAAACAACTTCTTGTTTAGTGTTTCTCTTAAATTATGAAATTATACCCAGTTTCCACGAAAACCGATCATCACGGAGTTGGGTCATCTGATTTTTGGTCTTTACTGAAATGTGTGTGGCAATAAGCCTCCTCAAGGCCCCAGTCCTCTTTGGACTCATCCAGCAATAACTTGTCTTATGGCCACACAAATTCCATTTAAGAACAATGATCGCTACCAGCAATCAATGCTAAACGGCTATTGCGATAACGTAAGCTAGTTTGTTCCTTATATCGATTGGTATTTAAACCTTAAGGAGCTGTGACTTGCACGTTAAAAATGTTGTCTAGGTTTTTAATTAACTGTCCTCATCAATTAATAAGTTATTGATACGTTGTTTATGAGTTATGGATAAATTATCGATATGTCATTGATGAAGTATTTTTTTTTTAACTTCCCACAGTTTCTTTTAATAAGTACAACAAGCATTCGAACCCACCGATAGCCATTATTAATGATACCTTACCGGAAAGCTCATCTTTGAAACCCCTCTGTTTGGAATTCACATGAATTATGAACCGAAATAAATACTTTGATAGCATTGCGATATGACCTTAGACTCTATCCGATAGTGGGGCCTCAGCTTGCTGGCTTTAGGGAATGTGGAGCCTCCCTTTAATTGCCATTGCTCCCAGGTTCACTCTGACCCGGTATGCTAGTATATGTTGGGATCCCGACGATGAGTTAAATAAAAACCGACTCGAAAAAAAAATATATATATATTCTATTTGATATGCTGTAAAACAAAAACAACCAACCAACCATTGATGAAGCATTTTATTTTTAACTTCTTACAGTTTCTTTTTACAACTGCAACAAGCATCCCAAACCATCGATAGCTATACTTACTAATACCCTAGTGGAAAGCTCATCTTTAAAACCCCTCGGTTTAGAATTCACATGAATTATGAACCGAAATAAATACATTGATAGCATTGCGAAGGATGCTGCAAAGGAGGTTGGTTCACTCTATACTGCTAGAAGGTTATTCACACCTGAGAGTATCCTGTACCTCTACAAAGCAACCATTTACCGATGCATGGCGTATTGTTGCCACATTTAGGCTGGTGCATCTACCCCTAGTCTCTCACTCTTGGATAATGTCCAAAAAAGACTCCAGTTTAATAGATTCCGCATCTCTATGTCTGTTTTGCACGTATTTTAATGGAGTGTGTACCGATAAACTCATAGTATATACTCTCGACTATCTGACAAGAAGCAAAATCCCACCCCTTCGCTATTGAGTTCCCTAGAAAAACCTTCATATAAGCGAAAACCTTTGCAAATTAAAAAAAATATGCAATATATTTACAGCAATAACTTGTTTCTTCCCATAACTGCAAAGAACTTCAGTGTTTTACGAGCGTTTTTATCGAATGTGCTCTTATGAGGATGGAAAGATCTGGGAAGGAAGGCACTTACCAGACCTCCGCTGGATGAGTCCAAAGTGGACTGGCACCTTGAGTAGGCTTCTTGCCACACAAATTTCAGTGAAGACCAATGGTCGCTACCAACGAGAAATCAATGGTAAACGGCCATTGCGATAACGTAAGCTAATCTGCAATGGTGCAAGAGGGGGTGAGTAATGGAAATCTGAGGGGGGGATTTGTTGTCACTCAGACTCCAGGGAATACCACAGGTTATTTTTACAGAAAAGTCTTTGATGATGGGCTGTATAAAACCTCCTGGGGAATAATAATAATAATAATAATAATAATAATAATAATAATAATAATAATAATAATAATAATATTAATAACAATAATAATAATAATAATAATAATAATAATAATAATAATAATAATAATAATAATACAGGGATCCCTCAGTCTTTGATAGACTATGGTACCTGCGCGTAAAAGTCTCATTGGCAGAAGGCGCGCAATCTCCAACCTCACCTCTCCTGAGTCGAAAACGTTAAATACCAGTGGCAAGTGAAGTGTACAAGGCGACTAGAAACAAATGCCGAGATAAGCGGAGAGCATATGCAGCGCATAGAATTCCGAAATGGTCACTCATCTGGTATTAACCAGGCTCGCCGTTGCTTAACTTCGGTGGTCTGACGAGAACCGGCGTGTCAACGCGATTATGCCGTATAATAATAATAATAATAATAATAATAATAATAATAATAATAATAATAATAATAATAACCTACCCAAGTTTAACCATTACCGATCATCATCCTCGAATAGTCTTCGTGCTCTTAATAAGCAGTGATTTCTAGTAAAAAAAAGGGGGGGGAAGATTTATGCATTCGAAGTTATATAGATGTCTGGATAAATAGCGTTTTACCAGACTAAACAGAATTATTGAATACTGAAAATTCCTCTGAAGATATAGCGCAGATGACAATGGTCGATATATCGCTTTCACTTCAACCTCAGGCCAAACAATTTGGCTTTAGTGGAAACAGCACAAAAATAAAACATAAAAAAAGATGGAGGAAAATCTGACAGAAAAATTGACATGTGTTTCTACATAAAGTAAAAAATAAAAATTCCAGAAAATATCGTTGCATATTAAAAGCCATTAATGCAATACAACAAAAATAAATAAGGTAACTTTTATTTACTGATCTTGGTTGTCTGTACATTTAATTTCACATCTGTCCGCCAGATGGCGTCTGGGCTACTTGACATCGCGCCAGCGAAAATATTGTTTGACGGGCTGTCCTTGTTGTGCGGAATCCGGTTAACATTGCAAACAGGAGGAAGAAGTAAAGAGTTAGTTTTAGTTTTTAGTTTTTTTTTTTTGTTTTTGTTTTTTTTGTGGAGGGTGGCGGGAAATATTAAGTGACGGATAAATAGAAAAATAATTAGTGAAAAGAGGAGAAATAAGTGAATGGAAGCGTTGTGAGATTTTGTATTCCTCGATGTCTGAATTGAGGAAAAATGGTGAGGCTGATGTTCAGAAATAGATGAAGAAGGAGAAAGAATAAATACATATGAATGCAAAGGAATATAAACGAGTAACGGTAAGGAAAAAATGAAAAAAAGGAAATCTGATTTATAAAACTTACTATGTCTGTCTCTCTGTCCGTCTCCATATTTCGAAACTCTATCTCTTTCGAAGCTAAAAATCGCAGAGCGGATTTAAGAGCCTGGAATAATTTGATTTTTAATAGACCGTTCTATTATGGATCTTTAGCCGGTTAAAATAGTTTTTAGGGGCCATAAAGTTGTTAAAATTTTAAAAAAATATCGTTATACATTTTTTTTAATATTCACCTTAGTTTATTTTATTAAGTTCATATGCGTATCAAGTTGTTACAGTGGTAGCGTCACCAGCTTTGAATGTTATAGATTTGCTTACGGTTTCAATTCTAGCTGATGGCACCCAAATACTTTCTTTTACTTTTGAAATCACAAATATATATTGAGTACAATATTATATGAAATAATCGATAGAGACTATTTAAACAGACGTATTAGAAGGTTTAGTCTTAACGTTCATAAAAGTTGAATGTGTCGGAAAAATAGAGCGGTCATATGAAGAACGCCTAAGCAGCATAAGTTGGATGTAAATGCGTTAAACGAAGCCACCACATTGAGCACAGCCAGTCCTAAGTAACACTCGCATGGGTCCCGAGCAAAGCCGGGCATGACTGCTTGTGACGTATAAGAATGAAAAAGCACAGTCGAAGAAAAAGAAAGTAAACAAAGAAGAAAAAAGAAAACGTAGACAGAAAAGAACATAGAAGAAGAAGAAGAAGAAGAAGAAGAAGAAGAAGAAGAAGAAGAAGAAGAAGAAGAAGAAGAAAAGAATTTAGATCGATTAGGTACACCTGAAGATGATCGGAAATTACATCGACCGAAACTTACAACAAGAGTTGTTTTGTAACGTGGGCGTTAAACTTGAATCGTGTTCGTTACAATTCTTACCTCTCTCGGACCGCCACACCGTCTGGTACCGTCGCACAGGAACAAACAAACAAACGAAAAATAAATCTGACTCAAGTTTTTTTTTTTCTACTTTTGCAAAAAGATATTTATTACCATTATTTTCCAAAAATATTTGTTACTCATATAGGTTGTTTTTTTTTTTTACTGACTATTTCGCCTGCTAGGAAATTAACAATATCCTGCCGTCTTAACACCAGCTTAAAAGTCTCTCGCAACCACCACCGGTCCACACGTCCATCTAAATCCGCTTGCGTTTTTCTTTCTCCCGACCTCACTCTAGCAACAGCCAGCTATTACTCGCATTCGACTTTACACGCCCACCTTTACCGGCTTGCTTCTCTCAATTATGCGATGTATGTTTGTTCTTTTTCTTGTGACGCAAACCCACGCACATTTATATACGTTCTCAGACGGCTGCTACTGATATTCCTAATACCTACGTTATCCCTCTTTCGTCTGCTGCTGATATTTTCACACACACTCTTAAGCCCTCTGTTACAGTCCAAAGAAGAAAACTAATACAAATTATCAATTCGAACTTCAAAAATTCAGAAACATAAAATTTCTCTATACTTTTTTATGAATGGTGTGTTAATCTACTTTTTTATTGGGTCTGTCCATCAGAGTAGTTTTAAAACCATTCGAATATTCAATCCCCATCTGAAAATTGCAGAAAAATAAAGGAAATTATGCGAACAGAAAAAGAACAAAGAGAAAAGAAAGACATAAAAAATGAACGAAAGAAAAGAATAATTGAAATAAAGAACGAATGAAATTACTTAGAAACTTTAACAGAAAAAAAATTAACAGAATATAAAACAAAACTGATTACGAAGAAAAGAGCAACTAAAAACCAAGGAAAACCGAAAAGGAAAGAATACGATATTAATTTTTAAAAATACAAAAACAATTATCGATTTTCGATTCATTGCAACAGGTGTCATCGTAGAGAAAGCGATTCTCCTCTTGGGACATGAAATATCTCGCCTGCTTTTGAAAGACTAAATTAAAAGACAGAAAATTACTTTCAGAAACATGAAGATGTTTTAATCCCTCGCTGCTTCCATACTAATTTTTTTACAAAGTGAGAAAAATTCGACTTTCATTTTTTATCAAAGTACTAGTTTGCTGATGACGCAGTCGTTATTGGCGGGGAAAACATTACGTTTTGTCGGAGATGTTGCATTTTTCTTGTTCACTCCAAACAAGGTATATTGCCTATAACAAAACACACAGGGATACTATTTGGGATCGTTTTCTAACAGATGATTGTGTGGAGTTGAGCAGCACTTTGCATTAAACCTTCTGTGGCTTAATATAATCAGGGAAGCAGAGAACAGAGAAGGAAATCAAAAGTCTAACAGGCCAAATGAAAAAGAAACTATTGGAGTAGAAGGCTTCCCAGAATCTACAGACCTAAGCAGTGAAAAGGGTGGGACGTTGCTGGTTGCCAGGTTAGTCGAAGATGATCATATGCCATGAGTTTTTACCGGCACAAAGATGCAACACTGCGGTGATGAGGCAGAAGTTTGAACTTGTCAATCGTCTGGACTTATTAGATTTTAGATTCTTTTTTTCTCTTTTTGACTATGTTTTAGAAATAGAATAGTGGTAGATACACAAGCTCCTATGTGGCATTATCACTTCGTGCATGGTCGAATTGCGGCTTTGTAATTATACTAGCAGGCCTCCCGGAATTAACCGGTCGAAAAATACGCTTAAATATTATATTTTGATTAATGAAGACTTCGTATTTATTATTATATTATATTGGCCCTAATATATAGTAATTATATAAAAAGTAAAAAAAAAGAAAATGACTCGTGCGCCACCACCGAGAATCGAAACCAAAACTGTTAGCTTGCGATTTACTTTTTCCTTTGACATTAATGCCTGAGCTATGAAGATATATTTGCTGCAAGGCTAAAAATTAAAACATGAACCAATAGCTATTACGTTACGCATGCATATATGGTTGAGGCTTGTTTGTCGTTGTTCAAGAGAAAAAAGCTTAATCTTAGTAGCATAAATGATACCAACTACTACTACTTACGATCCTATTCCACTACCGACTAAAAGTCGTTTTATAAGTTGTCTTCCATTGCTGTTATATAAGCGGTCTATATAATTTATTGCTTGCACTTTTATTAAATGCATGCCAAAGTATATACATGCTGCTATCTTTTTAGTCCTGTTTTTTTTTTCAAATCAAGTCAACAATACAAGTTTATTTACATTGAAACTGATAGGATATAATAAAAGAGAGATCTGTCGCACCGTGAGTTTGATGGCGTGATGTCAGGCGGGGCAATAGTAAAAATGTCATTTACAGTCCGAGTTGCTGCTCATTCTCAGACTACCTCGTGTATTTGTTTTATTATATTGAAATTCCCTACATCAGAATTTGATTGTTCACTTCTTTTGATATTCTCATTAATTGGAATTTCTATTGTTTTCTAGTTTTATGCTTTGAGCTTTTTCAAATCAGGTTGATATATATATATATATATATATATATATATATATATATATATATATATATGTCGCACTTGTGTCCCATGACCCCCAACTCTTCGATCTGAATGTAGGGTTGAGGTCATCGCTCAGTAATCGGATTTTACATCTGGGTTTGCCCAGATCCTGAATTTGCGTTTGTATAATATATCCGATATTTTCCAGAGTCATTCGTTATCTATGTGACATTTTCCCAGATAAGTTTAACATTCGTTTTTACCTTATGTCTATTCTCGCGTTACAATCTAACAACACAAATATTTTTGATATAACTCAGTTCAGCTATGTCTGTGTGTGATACCGTAATGTAGCGTTAAAAAAGATACTTGAAACGTTTTCCGTCGCCAACTGTTTAGTCAGCTCAGACTTCATTAATTTTCTTCTTGGCCGGATCTACTCTCGCTCTGCTTTGACTTTATTCTCTCTGATGTCTTTCAAGGTATCTCTGGGCTGCCAACTGTCGTCCTCTGTTCCCAACTGTAAAACTGTCGTCAACAGTCGTAAACGCAAAACTGTTCCTAAACTTTAAACTGTCGTCAACTATCGCCAAACGACTCCCCACATCGAAAACTGTCCATAAATTTACTCTGAATATATTGACCTCTATGGTTGGTCTTTTGCACCAGTTATGGGATCAGTTTTCGAGTCCTCCTATTTAAGATAGCTTTTATGTTCCTTGGTAAACGACTTCCTCAACATTGTTTTTCTACTAACCTCGCTTTCAATAAAGTGTTCTTATGATCATGTATTTCCTCTTTTTGTTAAAAGTTTTTATCTTTTTCTTATTTTCTAAAACTTAGAATCACGTCCTCGCCATTTACCCATATCATTAGGGAGAGGTGCATGTATCCATATGTACACTAGTCTCTATATTTATGTAAAAGGAACTTTATTCAATTTTCACCCCAAATAATGCACAATGCCCTTTTGAAGTATATTGTAAAAGTTAGCAGCGAATAGTATGAAGGGAGTTAAGCAGCAAGATGTCTATTTACACTTGAACTTCTGCATGTCAGTACAGTTGGGAAAGCAGAATCCACGAAGGGAGTTACAAATTCTAGCAGTCCTGGAGAAGAAACTATTAGAGTAAAAGGTTTCTTACATCTAGAAATATTTACTGTGTACGGGTTGGATTTAGTTGCTTGTTGAATTTGTCGGGGTATTTAGGTCGAGGGGGTACAGGTGCTTGAAGTTCGTCAAAACATTCACTATTAAAATACTTGTAGAACAGGCAGAGGGCTGCAACATTTCGTCGATTGGACAGAGACTGAAGCTTATATGACAGTTCATGACCTATCAGGTTGGCGACTCTCTTCTGAACCCTGTCCAGGAGTGAGAGACAAGTAGCCGATGCCCAAGCACAGATGTGACAACATTACTCCATACATCGGCGAATGGTGGCCTTATAGAGGTACAGGATACTTGCAGGCGTAAATAGTCCAACTTCTTTCCAGCAGTCTTGGCAATGCTCTCAATGTATTTGTTCCAGCTCATGTTCCCTGTGAATGTTACGTCGGAGAGTTTACAAAAGGTGCTTTCAGGTAATGTATTTTTGGTCATTGCTATTGGTGGCAGGGAAGGTTTCTTGCAACTATTGAGGAAAAAAACCTCAGTGTTGGCAGCATTGAATGTGACCAGCCATTTTTGTCCCATTCTACTATAGATTGGATGTCTTTCTTTATTATTCCCGCCATTTCCTAAGATATGTATTCATATTTGTTCCCCCTTGTGCCTATTATAGATCGTGGTGTCATCAGCAAATATACCAATTTCAGAAACAATTTTATCAGGGAGGTCATTTATGAATATTAGGAATAGTAAAGTCTAAGGATATCCCTAGGGTACACCCGCATTTATATCATAATGTTTAGATGTGCGAGAACAATCTTGAGTCTTCCTTTACTTAAGAAGGATTTAATTACGTTATGTATTCGTCCAATGATGCCATATGATCTAATTTTTCTGAGAAGATCGTCATGCTATACCCTGTCAAAAGCCTTAGATTTATCTAGGCCTACAGCTCTACGATCGTCTGTTTTGTCCAGTGAATGGTATATACGTTCAGAGATTGCAGTAAAGATATTTGCTGAAGAACGGGCTTGCCTGAATCCATATTGTTGGTCGATCATTAGTTTAGCAGTTGTAAGTTGATGGACTAGAGCTTGATTAAAAATGGGGGAGAAAATAGGTGGACCTAGTGTTGAAAGCCGATTCATCATTTTTTTTTTTTAGGTTTCCGACTACTTTTTGATTGTATTTGAAAGATTAAGGACTAAACTTAATTTCCAAAAGGGAAAAAAATATTTGTACACGTGAAAAAAAAGTTATGAAAAATGTTTTCACGGCGGGCTACTCAATTCAACTAAATTTTGAAGTTAAATAAATTCATTGTAAAAATCGTTTAAAAGATAAATATTAGTTTTCTGGGTCTATTTCAAAGATAATTAGTAAAGTAAAGTCCTAAGATATTTAATTAAATTTTAAAAACCTTTCTTTGTACAAAGCATACATTAATTAGGCCCAAAACGGAGTGGTGTTGCCGTTCGTAACACGCAACAAACTAAAATTTTGAATACACGTAATATACGAAGGCCCAAAATTTCAGGCAGTGAACATGACGTCATGTAATTAAAAGAAAGAAAGGGATGTGATATTTTTCTTTTTTTCCCAGACGTGCATCCATACATTCCTATTCTGAACGTTCGTATGAATGTTTCCATTGTTTAATTTAATTATTTTCTTTGTTCCTGTTCTTTAAATTATTTTATTTTAATTATTGTTCAATATTATATAAAAAATAAGTTACGCCGAAAGTTTCACATTCTTGCGAGCAAGGAAATTATTAAAATCTTGTATATAAAAATTATGCGAAACATTTAATTAAAAAAAAAGTAGAAATATTTTTTGCAATTATAATTGTTTTTTGTGTGAAAATATTAAATAAACAATGCTTACTTTCATGGTAATCCCGTTAGTCCGAAAAATTCATTTTCTTTCCTTCTCATCAGAGGGTAGGAATTAGCAAAATGCGGGATCGGATTTTGCATGCAAAAGTATTTGATGAAACAACAAGTAAGTCAAAGATCTTACTTGAAAACAAAAAAAGTGGAGCAGAGGGAATATGGTGAAGAAAAAGGTGATTACACATGAATCGATAGTCTGGTGGAAGACAATTAATCTAGTGCATGCAAAAACCGATCCCGCATTTTGCTAATCCCTACCCTCTGATGAGAAGGAAAGTATTTCTTCGAAACTCCGCGGATTAAGGACTATACACTTATCTAGTGTTTTCTTTTCAGATTAAATATGTTTTTAACTCATTTCAAAGTGTTTTTAACATGTTTTATTAACTGTTTGCTCGTATTATAAGCTCTATCTCCTATTTTGTTTTATCGAGCTTTTACATCTGGCTGAGATAACTTTATAAATATTATTTCTTTAATATTTATAATATACTTTAGTTTTACCATCTTGGATCATTTTGGTAAATGTAATTGTAATCTTTATTTTATATATATATATATATATATATATATATATATATGTGTGTGTGTGTGTGTGTGTTTGTTTGTGTGTGTCTCTGTGTGTGTGCGCAGTTTTACTATTTGGTACAGTTCTTACATATAAATAAATAGCATTAATGTAGCTCAATAGTGCAATACTAGAGCTTCAAATAGTATTAAAAAATGTTACCTTGCGAGGAACAGACACTCTTCCATTCGCTCATTTTAAAAATGTTCGGTTTTATTGGTTTATTGATAACAACTTGCGTACAATCGTTTCAGCTCAATGTTGGAATATAAGAACATAACAGGACATTAAGTATAGTTTTGAACAATTTGACAAACTCATCAAGGTATAAAAATACGTAATTCAAAGTTGTTGAACGAAACTCATACGCTTTCGCGAAGTCTCACAAAGACTTTCTTACTACCTCGTAATCGATAAAAAAAAATGAAGAATATAACTGCTCATTAAAGAATTCAGCCAAAAATTTTAAATCTATACATGTTGACCACAATGTTAACAGATTTAATTTAAAACCAAAGCAAAATATGATGAAAGTAAAAATAGATAAACCCCATAATTTATTATACCATACCTGTTCACACTGAAACACTTATCACAATATTATGTGGATCTATATTAAAAAACCTTGTTAAACTTTGTGACATATTTCCATTCTATGGAGGTCAGGTGCGAACGAACACCCCATAATTTTATTATACCATATTTCTTCAAACTGAAACATAATTATAAAAGTATACTTGCGCAGATAGATATGAAAATATTTATTAAAGTGTGTGCCTATTTCCATTCTATGGAAGCCAAGCGCGAACGCAGACCCCCCAATTTTATTATACCATCCCTATTTAAGTTAAAACATACTTATCAAAGTATTATTATGTACATCTATATCAAAAACACTTGTAAACGTTTTTTTTTATTATTTTTAAATTTTTTATTTCCATACATTGCGAACCAGGCGCGTACGCAGACCCCACAATCAAACATGCCAATTCCCGTGTCTCGATACATATTCTATTATTATATGTGATCAGTTTTCTATAATAGTCAACCATATAGGAGCCTATTCGTGGACAGACACACACAGTCGTTCAGCTTTATATTATAAATATATATATATATGTATGTGTGTGTGTGTGTGTGTGTGTGTGTGTGTGTGTGTGTGTGTGTGTGTGTGTGTGTGTTAGTGATGGAACGATTCCAATATTTTCTTGATTCTAATACAATTTGAAAGTTCCATATTATAAATACAATTCTATGGATTTGTTATTCTTATACCGAATTCTGTCGAAACACATTTTACATGTCTATATATTGTTTCCGAAAAAAATACAAACACATTGTATGGGGTGTGATCCATGGATTTTTGTTTTATTTATAGATTAATATCAATAAATATTTATTATTTTATTATTGCTATAAGGATTTCGGTTTTTAAAAAATCCGATAAAAAAAATGATTAAAGGGATCATTTTTGGTATCGGAAAATAGACAAAAATTTTCCGCTTCCGATATTGATTACGATACCCCAAAACTTTCCGATTCTCAATTTCGCTTAATGGTCCCAATATATATATATATATATATATATATATATATATATATATATATATATATATATATATATATATATATATATATATATAATCACTTATCCGATGTTCTGTGTCAAAAAAACATCATCTCCCAAACATTAATTAACCTTCATTTATAGTCGCTCATTATCAGTTAAAAATCATTAAAACCATTTCCTCTCCAAAATTAAAAAAAAAATATATACGGCTGTCTGTTTACAGTTTTTATTTTATATTGTTTAAGTCCTGTGTAGAGGAGACTGTAAGATTTTTAATCATAAATTTTTTTAAGTTCATTGAAAAAATATGATTTTTAAAAAAATAATTCCTTTTAGATTCAAACGGTTAAAAACATCTTTCTAAAAAAATGTTTTAAATTCGTCGTTATTTGTTTTATCTTATTTTTTTTCTCCATTTTATTTTTAATGTATTTTAAAATGTTCAACTACTGTGGAATTTCCACGGGTTTTGCTAGTATATATGAATAAAATAAAATACAAACGGTGGTTGACGTTATGCGAATGATAAGGAAAACTAAAATAAATAAATGGTAATCAACGTTTCGTCTCTATTTCAAGATACATCATCAGGATTTGCTAGTGAAGAGGGAAATAACGTTAAGTTTCTACTCTGGAAAAAGGATTTATAAATGTGCGTGTAAGGTGCTTGGATTATTCTATGTACGTATACGGGCATATTTACTGAACCGTTACATGTTTGTTTTTTAATGGATTTTTATTTATTTGAATTTGTTAGTTAATGCGTTATTAATTTATGTAAGAAGAAACGGTTAAAGAACTCTGTTCCGTCTGCCTGCTTCCCACCGGACTACAACTTGGATGTCTTCAAGTCCAATGTTAACATGTTCCTAATGAACCGCCCCTTAAGTAAACACTTCATCAAATCTGCACACTAACGTAATGTACTTGCAATAACCCTTATCCCTGAGTGGCTTCCGGGCCTTGATAAGTGGTGATCACTGTGTAAAAAAAAAATATATATAGAATAGCTACTTAGGAGCTACATTGATGTTTTGCTCTTTGGTTATTATATTTCTTATAATGTGCGCTAAATTGTAAAATCCTTTTCTCTGCGTGATGGTGCTAGTATTTAAAATGAGTGATGATTCTACAAGTTTTCGTTTAGCGCTATCTGGAACAAATTTGATGACTTTTACATGTGCCATGCTAAACGAGTGACCATATTCAGCACAGTGGGAGAAAATTGCGTTCAAGGAATTGTCGTTCTTTATGTCTCTTCTACGTTCACTGCGTCTTATTTCTAACTTACGTTGTGTTTCTTCTATATATGTTTGGTGGCAGTTATTACAAGAGTTTGGGTATATGCCGACATTGAATATGGAGATTTCGGAGGAGTGCCTAGTCGTTCTTAATGTTTGGTTTATCGTTAATAAAGCTATTTTATTGTGGGTATAGCAAGTCTGTTGAGCGTGCTACAAATAGTTGTATTATTAGCATGGGTTGGGATGAGGATATATCTATTTTTTGTGGCATTTTTCGGTTTGTTTATGTTAGAATATATTTTTGTGGCTTTTATTTCTCATTAGAAAAAGAATAAGTCTGATATTGTAATGTTTTTAATGCATTTATGATATCTTTAATCTCATCATAAAGGTATTGGGACTAGGAATTCTGGGGGCAGGTAACCATAACCATGCCAGTTTTGATTCTATCATTGTGATGCAACCGCCTGATGATGTCCGCTGAAACAGGGACGAAACGTTGACAAGCTTGTATTTACTTCAGGTTTTCCTTTTCATTCGCATATATATATATATATATATATATATATATATATATATATATATATATATATATATATATATATATATATATAGCGATGGTCAACATTATAGAGGGCCAATGAAAAATCGAAATTATGAGTCTAACTTATATATGTAAAGGAAAATAATAGTTGAGTAAACATTAATAAATCTATTTTGACAATTATAGCTGTATATATATATATATATATATATATACATGCATAAACAGCAAACAATAAAAGAGTATTCAACGACAACACGTCAAAATATTTCATACTGAGGGATTACAGACATGTTAGAGATAGATAGATAGATAGATAGATTGATAGATAAATAGATAGATAGAGAATTATATATATATATATATATATATATATATATATATATATACTAGCAGGTAGAGTCGACGTTGCCCGAGATTGAATTATAGGCAACAAATATTTTACACTCTCATATTTTTATTGTCATCGAAATCTGTGAAATCGCCCGGGAGGAAGATTCACATGCCTCCATGCAGTAACTTAGTCCAAAATGTTATTCTACATTTCACTCTAGAAAACCTACCGTTTCTTTTATAAAATTATTTTATATAAACTTCTTTCCAGTTAACGAAAAAAACATTCAGAAATTTACTTGTGGGGTTTGAACATACAGACAATATCATGCAAAAAAAAAACGAAAAACAAAGACAAAAATCACGTAAATTTTCAAGTCTTATAAAATTCTTTGCACTAAATGAAAAAATATATATAAAGAAATTTACGTGCGGAGTTTGAACCTACAAACGATGTCATGCCAAAAATAAAACAAATAAAAACACGCTATCAATTTGCCTACAGTAGAATTGTCACGGCCCGTTGTTCTATTATTGTTGGTGAGCGATGACATGTAAAAAATGATTTAGCAATGATAGATAAATTAAAATACTGGTTTCGATTATCGATTATAAGTAATTATCGTGGGTATTCTGGGACGAAATTTTACTAAGATCCCTCTTAAACTTATACGCTAAAGTGTGGTAAATTTGAAAGAAAATCTATTAAGGCGTTTCAGAGCCTATAAGGAACTCACTCACTCACGCACGGAGACAAAGTTGCATTCATATAATTGTAAAGTATATATATATATATATATATATATATATATATATATATAGAGAGAGAGAGAGAGAGAGAGAGAGAGAGAGAGAGAGAGGGGAGAGGAGATGGAGAGGAAGAGAGAGATGGAGTTTTTTACACTTCGTTTCTTCTTTCTTGGTGTTCGTTTTTGTACATGATAATTGTATGTCTAAGTATTTTTCCCCAAATTCACAGTTCGGCTTTCTAAATATAAAAATAAAAAATCCGTTCATTTTGGCGTATTTTAGCGTCGCCAGTCATTTAGTGTGAATTGCCTTGAGATGGCCAACACTGAAATCCTATTACTTCTTTACAGTTCAAAAGTCGAATCAAACAGGACAGCAATTTTCTTAAAGTAGAAATGGAAACTGGTGTGTCTCTTGGTTTGAAAAGTATGGTTGACAGGTGTAAAACCGATATGCTAAAACACACACATACACATATGCATACATACAAATATGCATACATACGAATGCACACACACACACGTACATATATATATATATATATATATATATATATATATATATATATATAAACAAAGCGGCTACAGCACTGTAAATGTGGTGGAAGGATGTGTGTGTGTGTGTGTGTGTGTGTGTGTGTGTGTGTGTGTGTGTGTGTGTGTGTGTGTACGGCATAATCACGTTGACACTCCGGTTCTCGCTGGATCACCGAAGTTGAGCAACTTTGCACCTGGACAGTAATAAATCAGTGATCATTTGGGACTTTCAGGAGCTGTATGTTCTCTCCGCTTATCTCGCCATTGTTTCTAGTCGTCCTGGACTTCTCAGTCCCACTGGACTCAGGATTCAGGAAAGGTGTGTTTGAGGATTGAACAACACTTGCCTCACAATTACACGCGCAGTTGCCCCTACAGTGGGTATCCTTTGTCTTTCAAGATTGGACGGAGGCATCAGATGAGCTGTGATACAACGAAACAGGACTGTATGTCGATGACTACAAATATTTTAAGCCCCCCTCTTTGGGTAGAGTACTGTCGTAAGTAATCTCGCCCGCTACTTAATTGGCTGAAAAATGCGACGCTCGCTCTTTGTTTATAAACAAAACGGTTAGAGCACTGTAAAAGTGGTGGACGGATGTTTGTTTAAATAAACATTTGGCGAGAATATTTACGGGCGGCACTCCTACTGGTCGCTCGGTAGAACTGCTGACTGTCAACGCGATGGTTCTAGGTTCCATGCTCGGCTAGGGAGAGGTGCTAGTCTAGCGATACTGATGAGTTGTTATACAACGAAACAGGACTGTATGTCGATAACTACAAATATATATATATATATATATATATATATATATATATATATATATATGTAGGCGGTAAGACCCGACGTTGCCAGGGTTGAATGATAATCAACGAAGGCTTCACACACTCGGATTTTATTGTATCTAAATCAGTGAATCGATTATTTTTCAGTCAAATCAATTAATTGCCTGCTCTAGCTGTAAACCCATCGCAGTACACTGCGAGGAAGCTCTACGTGCCTCTCCGTAGTGACTTAGTCTACAATACGTTGTAGTCTACATTGCACTGTAGAGAACCTACTGCATATTTTATATTATACACAATGGCTTATATTTAAGTTTAAAATTAAAAAATGAAATATCATATTTAAGTTGTTCTCTAAAGAGAAACATTCATTTCAAACGCGCTCCTGTCATATAAAAGAACATACTGTTGATTTTATATGCATGACCTTATTGCTTTTGCAGTGATAATGTCTTGAATTTAATTTTAAAATAAAAAAGCCAAGTATCATGGTTCAATTAGTCTTTAAACCGAAATATTCGTTTGGAACGTGCCAATGTCATATTAAAAAAAAACTACGACTGATTTCATATGCTGTGTCCTTTGGCTTATGTGGTGATAAAACTTCTTAAATAAATTTATGATGTTAGGCTGTATGAGCTGGTTACTTTGATCAAAACGCCTGTCCCTTCTTTCATCGAGATTTTTTTATAATCGCTCATCGATACTTATCGATAATATTCCGCTAGAAAACCTATCTAAAAACACTGCCATATCTAAACTGTGTCAATCGCTTTATTGCAGATTAGTAAAATATCAAAATTTTACTAAACATACATCACACAAACATGAAAATTGTATTAAATAATGGAGCTCAAATTGGATCCAAGAACTTTGGCTTCGTTCGTGAACAACCCCAACACCAAATCCAGAAAATATAACGGCACCAGGAGAAACCTTTCACACCGTGATAGCCTGAAAAGTCGTAAGGAAGTACACCGAAACCCAAACAGCACCAGAACTTCCATTTTTTGCAAGAGCTGAAATCACTCCAAAATCCAAACAGGCCCGATGTAATGTGTTGAATGAGATGGTAAGAAACATAAAATTAGTCCAAGGTCTCCATTGAGCAAACAACATGAGGAAAAACGAAAGGCTTGGACACAGAATTGCATGAAAATGGATTTCCAACATGTTCTATTTACAGATGAGACCCGTGATACTCTTGATGGTCCGGATGGATGGGGCAAAGTTTGGAACTCGAACAGAACTCAAACGCCTATAGAGTTCATCGCCAACGAGGAGGTGGAGTTATCATGTTTTGGGCATTAGGGTTGGTTCGACCATTTCGAGTTCCAGAGGGTGTAAAACTTACCAGCAATACGTACGCGGCCTTTTTAGATAAACATTTGTCACCATGGCTAGATGACTTATCATCCACAGAGACAAATTTCCTGTCATATATATTTCTCTCTCTCCCCCCTCTCTCTCTCTCTCTCTCTCTCTCTCTCTCTCTGTTTCTCTCCCTCTGTGTGTATATATATATATATATGTATAGATAGATAGATAGATAGATAGATAGATAGATAGATATATATATATGTATTACGAGAATTATGGAAATAGTATTCCGACGAAATCGAGAAATAAAATAGGAACAAAAAAAAAAAGAAATGCATCATATCTTTTTGATATATTAATGTCTATATGACGATATAAAAAAAAACCTTACTCTCTTTCACAACGCTAAGCCCCCCTTTTTATTATTTTCAACAACTTTTTCCGTTTTTAAAATTGAACAGGGTCATACATTTCATGACATACAAAATTATATTTTCAGATATTTGTACTGGTGTTTTGTTTTCTTAATTCCATACATCCAGAAGCAGACTCGAAATAAAGACGAAACATTGACGAACACATTACTTTGTTTGTTCCTTTTTCATCTCTCTCTCCCTCTCTCTCTCTCTATCTATCTATCTATCTATCTATCTATCTATCTATCTATATATATATATATATATATATATATATATATATATATCGCTAAAAGGAAAAATATATCTCTAAAGAATAATAAAAGAAAATTGTGACATAAATTGGTAAACGGTAAATTTGCAGGCAATCACAAGCTCGGTTTATTCAGCGTAACTGTTAACGCACGCGCTACAATAATTAATTGAAATTCGAATCCTATTATGAGAATAGTACTGTGAAATACTTATCCATGGAATAAATATTTCATCCATGAAATAAATATAGCATCTATCTCTCTCTCTCTCTCTCTCTCTCTCTCTCTATATATATATATATATATATATATATATATATGTGTGTGTGTGTGTGTCTGTATGTGTATGTATATGTACGTGTGTACACAGACATACACATACACATTCACGCACAATTTCGTGTGTGCGTGTAGACATAATACCAATATACTAAAACATACCGCTATATGTGCGCTTTTTAAAATAAGTTATACACGCCTCTCTCTCTCTCTCTCTCTCTCTCTCTCTCTCTCTCTCTCTCTCTCTCTCTCTCTCTCTCTCGTTCGCACACACACACATACACACACAAGGCCTCCATTCGCCCATGTATGGACTATTATTGTCACATTTGAGCTGGTGCACCTGCTACTAGTCTCTCGCTCATGTACAGGGTTCAGAAGAGAGTCGCCATCCTGATAGGTTCTGAACTGTCATCCAACCTTAACCCTTATTCTATCGATAAAATTTTGAATCCCTCTGCCTGTTTTACAAGTATTTTAATGGCAGGTGCTCCGACGAACTACTATCTATTTAGCCCCTCGACGTAAATGCACTGACGAACTACAAGCCCTTGTACCCCCTCGACGTAAATACCCCCGACAAACTCGACAAGCGATCAAGTCCCACCCCTACATAGTAGAGATCTCTAGATGTAAGAAAGCCTTTTATTCTAAAAGTTTCTTCCCCAGAACGTCTAGACCCAGGAACTCCCTTTGGGGTTATTTGTTTTCCAACTGTACTGACATGCTGAAATTCAAGTGTAATGTGAATAGACCTCTTGCTGCACGACTCTTTACAAAGTATCCTTGCATTCTGAGAGTAGCCCCCTACATCATAGTGGCACTGTGCCTTGTTTTGGGTGAAAATAGAATTTTAAAAAAAAAACTCATGTCTGGCTTGATTAGCAAGGACCCGAACCATTCGGCTACCGCAAACCGCGAGATATGCAGTTGACATTTAAACATTTATTCTTTTTAAATTCTATTTTAACGTCAGTCAGAGGAATCTAATCATTATATTACGATCTACGCATGTTGAGCTAAGTTGACCGAATTATTACAACTGAAAGTGCTCAACGATAACAAACAAGTTTCATAATTATTTTTACTATAATAATTAAATACCTAAAGACACTAGTGTTTCATCCTTTCGGAAATCATCTATTCAGTGTGTCAGGATTAACGCCAGTCGTGAGATTCGAATCTTGGAAATAGAAGTCATGGATATATGTATATATTTATATAATATATATATATATATATATATATATATATATATATATATATGTCTGTGTATCGAGAGAGAAAGAGAAAGAGAGAGAGAGAATGAAAATCAAACGTTATTAAAAATGAAATAAGCAAAGCAGAATTAGCTGAAGATAAGAATGAATGAATATAATATATAGAAAAAACGCTTCTGTGTAGCTTAGTTACTACAAATATACTTTCATTATATATATATATATATATATATATATATATCATTCAGGAGTGTGTCAATTTACTTTCGTATTTCAGCTGTACGTTTTAGTACAGCAAGGAAAAGTGCCAATATCGTACACAAAAGAGAAAATGTGGTTAAATCGAACAAAAAAGGCTGATTGGTCGATATAATGTGATTGTGCTTTTCTCGCAAGGAAATCTCGCGAGATTTTAAGCCTTGCGACATTTTCTTTCAGTCCAACTTCTTTTTTTATTCTTTACTTTTCTTTCATCCTTTTTTTATTTCTTTTGTAATGGCCGACCAAATTTTTCTAAGCTCATTCTTTTTAATGTAGCCACAGTGGATGTCCAACGGCATACATATTTTATGGCTGTTTGTATGTAGGTGTGTATGTTACTTATTTGTCTTTAGATCAGAACACGTATAAGGAATTGTGTATTAGGTCGGTGCGTATTTGTAGTAGAATATGCATTCATTAACTCCATGACTGATGTCTTTCCAAATTATATTTATATAAATAAAAAGGTTATATATATATATATATATATATATATATATATACATACGCCAAGTTAAATGTATTCAAGACATAAAACTCATGACTTAAAACGAGGTTATTAGGAGTGATCAATAAAAAAAGAGAAAAATATAATATCTTTATTTATATAGACTAATATTACAAAGCCGCAAAACACTGAACGTGCTAATGTTCCGGACAATTGGTTGGTAAGAATCAAAAGTCCTCGTCAAGTGATGTAATGCAGCTTATGTGCCACTGGAGGCATCTGGTTCTCAAAAAAAACAAAAACATTTTTTCTAAGATTAAACTTAAATATAAGCCATTGTGTATAATATAAAATAAGCAGTAGTTTCTCTACAGTGCAATGTAGACTATAACGTACTGTAGACTGCAGAGAGGCACGTAGAGCTTCCTCGCAGTGTACTGCGATCGGTTCAGAACTAGAGAAGGGGATTAATTTATCTGACTGAAAAATAATCGATTCACTGATTTAGATACAATAAAATCCGAGTGTGTGAAGCATCCGTTGATTATCATTCAATCCTGGCAACGTCGGGTCTTATCGCCTGTATATATATATATATATATATATATATATATATATATAGATATATATATATATATATATATATTTGTTGTCATCGACATACAGTCCTGTTTCGTTGTATCACACCTCATCAGTGCCGCTACACTAGCACCTCGCCCAAGCCGAGCATGGAACCTAGAACCATGGCGTTGACAGTCAGCAGTTCTACCGAGCGACCAGTAGGAGCGCCGCCCGTAAATAATCTCGCCAAATGTTTATTTAAACAAACATCCGTCCACCACTTTTACAGTGCTCTAACCGTTTTGTTTATAAACAAAGAGCGAGCGTCACATTTTTGTTTTTCTCAAAAAAAAAAGGAGTTTTCTTTTCTTTTTGAGAAACAGATGCCTTCAGTGGCATATTAGCTGCATTATGTCGCCTGGCGAGGACTTTTGGTTTTTGCCAACCAATTGACCGAAATATTAGCATGTTCAGTGTGGCGACTATGTAATATTTGTCTCTCTCACTCTCTCTCTCTCTCTCTCTCTCTCTCTCTATATATATATATATATATATATATATATATATATATATATATATATATACATATATTAACAGGGAGACCCGATGTTGTCCGAGATTGAACAAGGAGCCAAAAATATTTCTCTTTCCTATACTTTTATTGTCATAGAAATCGGTTAAATCGTCATTTTTAATTAAATTGATTGATTGCCTTATTTCACAGAATATTTTAATCTGCATTACACCGTAGAGAATCTACTATTGATTTTATAAAATTATCTGTAAATAATGGAGTCACTTAGTGCAGTCCCTTGGGTCAATTGTGCACTAAACAGAAATCTTTCTTTTCGAGCGCGCACCTGTTTTGTCACAGGGCCGACTGTTGGTTTTATGATTTTATTTTTCTATAATTACTTGAAGAAAAAATTAAACGTACATGGTTTACTTGTTTTCTGAAAAGAAACATTTATTTCGAACTCACCTCTGTCGTATAAAAGAATGCACAGTTGATTTTTATGAGCTGGGTTTTTCTGCGTGTGCGATGACAAAAATCCTCAAATGTACGTGCGATGATACGTTGTATTAAAGTGGTAGGGTTAGGGTAAATATCGAAATTATTTCACTTATTGATTTTCGATACTTACCAAACAATACGTAAAAGCACTCTCAGACTCATTAAGATCCTTCGTGGGAAATACTTAACATTTCCGAGTCGATAGTAAACTAACTACCAAACACGCAAAGTTCCTCTTATATAATAGTAGGTACATATATATATATACATATACATATATATATATATATATATATATATATATATATATATATATGTATATGTATATATATATATATGTATGAACAAATGATTAATAAAAGCTCTCTTTCCTTTTCGGTTTTATTGAGCTTTTACATCTGGTTGAGATTACTTTCCTTGTAAATATTAACTCTTTAATATTTATAATATATTTTAAGTTTACCATTTTTGTTACCTTGGTAAACTTATTGTAATTTATATATATATATATATATATATATATATATATATATATATATATATATATATATATATATATATTGCCAGTAGAGTTTAGTTTCCTTGAAGTACCTCCAATGAAACAACATGTGTCTACCAAAGAGTGCTTCATTAGGGGGCCAGAGCAGGTATATTAAATTTATCCATACAAACATTGATGGCTACATATGTGCATACATGTTTCTGTAATCACCCGCGTTGGGGGATTACGTCTTCAGGCCAAGAATTATCGATTTCAAACAAAAACATTTTCTTATTTCGTTTACAAAGTGAGAATGTAACATGGTTGGCGGTTATGAGCGGGGAGAGGATAAGTGAGGTCTTTGAAGATTATAAACATCTTTTTTATTTCCTTTTTTTATATTCCCTTTTTAAGTTTATCTATCCCATCTTTTGGTTTTTACAGCATAAGGTATTTGAGAATTTAGTATTTTTGTGTCGTAAAAATTGAAAACATTCCTTATCGTTATTGAGTACTGGCCGGTGTTTTTTAATCCACACACACACATACACACACACACACACACACACACACACACACACACACACACACACACACTAGAAGCAAACATACGCTTATACCTATACTCAGGAGTGGATATACACTGTTCGCTGTATTTTACTCAAACGCACGCACTGAAAACAGACAATAACTATAACGACACACAAGAATAAAATTAAAATCAAAATAAATTAAATAAATAAATAAAATAAAAAAAATAAACAAATAAAAAAAATAAAAAATAAAAATAAACATAAAACCCCGGAAGTTATCAACCGCATCATGCATACATATATATAAATACACGTATAAACACCCACACTTTGATACACCCGTGTATATATGCACACATATACACATATACACATACATAGATACATAATGCTCACATACAGTTATAATATGTTTATATTTATACTCACATACACAGTTATATCAATGCACGGACCCTCAAACACCTACATCCATGCACATATATATATATATATATCATATGACTGTTATTATACCAAAACTAATAATAATAATCCTACTAACAATCCTAATAATAATAATTTCTATAATATTGCTAATATTAATAACACCAACAATATCAATAATAATAACAATAATAAGACTGTCGATTGGGAACTTTAAAATCTGTGGACCCTAACCTGATACACGTATCGATAATATATATATATATATATATATATATATATATATATATATATAAATATATATATACATATATATACATATATATATATACATACATATACGCATACATATACATGCAACACGCATACCAGCATGGACACACTATATATACACACAGTCAGACTATCTGCAGTTGTAGACACACATCCCCATCCATACGTGTCCCCAAATCTCCACAGATATATACGAGGCGCATATACATATATATGTATATATATGTATATATATATATATATATATCAATATAGACTCACGTATATACTTACATATACATACACACATGGACACACAGATAATCGCTCACTCACAACGTATAAAAGCAGAGAAATACATGCACACATACAAAAACCTTTTTTAATAATAAGGTGCCTTTTAACTTCCGTAGTGTGGTAACCCTTTTTTTTATGAAACAGCGTATTAGTATAGCTTACTCGGGCGTATATATACATACATAACATACATACATATATACCTAGACACTCATACATTCTTGTAATATACATTATTATAATCATCGAATACGAGACAGCCTATTTTAATATATACATATATATATGCATACATATACATACATATAGAGATATACACATGCATACACACATACATACACACATACATACATGCATACATAAATACACATATTCATACATATTTACACAAGATACACACATATATACATACACATACATACACACATACATACACACATACATACATAAATACACATATACATACATATTTACACAAGATACACACATATATACATACGCATACATAGACACATACATACACACATACATACATAAATACACATATACATACATATTTACACAAGATACACACATATATACATACACATATATACATACACATACATACACACATGCATACATAAATACACATATACATACATATTTACACACGATACAGACATATATATGTACACTGCCACCAAATGATACATCTAAAATAGAAATAGGAATGAACTCATTCACTACATAATTCTTTTTATCAAAAAATAAATTTTTACGTAGCAAAAAAAACGTACAACTTAGGAAAAAAGTAACAAGCGGATAGGGGCGGGTAATATAACTATGCGTGTGGGTTTGATAGAAAGAATTATATAGTGAATGAGTTCATTCCTATTTCTATTTTAGATGTATCATTTGGTGGCAGTGTACATATATATGTCTGTATTTTGTGTAAATGTAGTTATATACTTATTGCATATCAAAGTTTGTCATACGAGCAAAAACTCAAAAATATTTTTCGTTTTTTAAATTTCGGAGAGATATGGTACGATAATGTGTGATATCTTTTGATTACATTTCCTTTTAAAATCGGCTAGACGTCATTCCTTTGGTGCAATGCTCTTTTTCCTAACCCGATGGATGAGGTCAGTGAATCATCTCTTGATATATGAGCAGTTTTATATAACTTGTTCGATACCTGAGGCGCTACCAGCGTGAGCATTTCGGATGAAATCCCCGCTTTCTCTCTTTTTATTTTGCTATAATTGAACATTTTCAGCAGATGTTGGATTTTGGTTAGACTTCTAAAGAAGGTATACATTTGCGAATCTTGGATCCCATGGACAGTTCTTTTGTGAAAACATGAACATGTGTGTAGAATGATCTTCATGCTAGGCAGATTTTCTGTTGATGTTTTCTCTAATTTTGGACCCTGGAGATTACCAAAATCTCAAGCTGTACAATTTTCTGGCGCAATCACATATCGGAACTAAGGGCGTGTCCGTGTCGTTGTCTTTGAGAAATTATGATGGGTGAGACACCCTTCCTTCCCATTCCTTTGTTGTACTATCGATATTATTAATCAATCGATCTTTTGGAGGGGTCATTGTATCTTCCCAAAGAGCCATCTTACTTTCCAGAGTTTCTTGGCATTACAGGTGACCCAAAAAAACAAAAACTAAATAGAGGCCATCTAGAACATATGCTGTAGAACGGAGAAAAAAAGGCCAAATACCCTAGTGTTTTGATGTGATGTTTTGAATATAATAAACTAGTTATGACCAAAGTTTCATTTCATTCGGACAAAACACTAAGAAACGGGGCCTTATTATAATTGGTACCCGTTTTTTGGGGGTCACCCTGTATTCGAAATTTCCTCATGCAAGTGAAATTCTTGCGGAATTTAATTCGGATTTTAAAAGATGTATTTTCATATAAGTTATCATTAACGTAATTTTACTTTATTTTATATCTCATTTTAAAGAGAATCTTTTGCTTTAATTACTAATTTAAATTACAATCGTTTTAAAACAATTATGTCTTCTTTTCAGAACGTTGAATACAAGATGAAAAGCAAATTTGCACAATTTTGTTATTTCAAATCAAGCTAGGCCGAAAAGCGACTGAAAATCTCGCGATATCAATCAAGCGTTTAGTCCAGGAACACTACTGAACGCACAGCAGGATGGCGGTTTATGAAATTTCATACCGTCGACGAGAGCCTTGAAGATGATGAGCGCATTTGTCGTCAGCCATCGGATGTTTACAACGATAAATTAAGAGCCTTAATCGATGCTAATCCACGAATAACTGCTCGAGAACTTGCTTCTGAATCAAACATTATGTATGTAACGATTTCTAGCCAGAGGGATTAAAAAGACAAAAAAAAAGAACTTGATAAATGGGCGCCTCACGAATTGAACGACAACCAAACGAAACGACGATATGAAATGTAGGGTTTGTATTACCGTACACATAGATTCGAAAAAATTGTCCAAAAACAAATATATAACGAATAAACGTTATCAAAGGCAAGATATGTTACTTTTCTACCTTACTGGATAATTTTTAGGGTTTTTATTTCATGTAATATGTTTATTCAGCTCGAAAAACATACAGGGTTTACCGATGTATCCGAAAATTGCAAATGGCGGGGAACTCTTTAGTAAACAAGGTACGCTTGGAAAAATGAGTTAAAACTAAAAAACTAAGAAAATATTGTTAGAAATTAGCTCAATATATGTTACCATGACATAGGCTGACATATATTCGGTGGGTTTTTAACAATATTTTGTGTATTTTTTTAGGTTTAACTCGTTTTCCCAAGCTTACCGTGTTTACCAGCCAATGCGCCGCCATTTGTAATTTTCGAATACATCGGTAAGCATTGTATGTTTTTTGAACTAATAAACATGTTACATTAAATAAAAACTTTTAAAAAATAATCCAGTTAGATAGAAAAGTAACTTTTCTTGCCTTTGATGATATTTATTTGTTATATATTTGTTTTTTGACAATATTTTCGAATCTATGTGTACAGTAATACAAACCGGAAATGTAATATTCCATTCTTTTACGCCACAAGAACATCCTGTTTCTCAGCCGGGTTTTGATTTGCGATGAAAAGTGGGTTCTTTACGACACTTCCTAAAGCCAGACTGGTACAAAAAATAAGGTCATGCTAACTGTTTGATGGTCTGCTATCGGTCTAATCCATTAGTTTTTTTTAATACAGCTAAAAACGTTACGACAGAGAAGTGCTGTCAACACATGGATAGACATGCATTAGCAACCTCGACAACAAATGGATTGACATGCATTAGCAACCTCGACAACAAATGGATAGACATGCATTAGCAACCTCGACAACAACACCCATCATTAGTCAACAGAAAAGGTCCAATTCTCCTCTTCCACAATTCCTGACAGCATATTGCTAAACCGACAATTCAGAGGTTGAACGAATTTGGCTATGAAACTCTGCCTCCTACGCCATACTCTTCAGACCTCTCACCTACCGACCATTACTTTTTCAGGCATCTCGACAAATTTCTGCGTGAGAAACACTTCAAAAAGGTAAGCGATATCAAAAACGCCTTCAGCGATTTTATCGCCATTAAAACGCTAGATTCTTACGTTACTAGCATAAATACATTTGTTTGGGGTTTTCCTTTGACCCCTTATCGTCCCTTTGACCGTCTGAGAGCCGATTAAAGTTTTTCAAATATCTGAATTCTTTATATACCAAATTCCAAGTCTGTAGATCCAATATTTGTTGAGCATATTGGGTGAGAATTGTCCTAACATACACACATACTCACTTTTATAGATATCTAGATTGCTTTTCTTTAATTCAATAAAAACAGGAAAGTCTAATATAAAATGCTCATAGTATTATTGCATAAGTGCTGACTCTACAACCGAAAACTGTACGACAAAGCATCACGACTGCTCCCGCTAATTTGTGTGCTGATTACGCTGGTGATTATGTTGATCAGGAATCTTGTGTTTGAGTCTGGATATGTTCATCGGAATTTAAAAGTAAAACGGTCGTGACATCTATATTAAATTACACGGTAGTTTTCTGTCATTTTTTAACAATTTTTCTTTTGCAAATAATTATTTGGCTCGCCGGGTCGGGACAGCTAGTAAAAGATAAGAATTAAAGAAAACTTACTTAAGACATGTAATCGTTACTGCCTATGACTTACACAGAAAAATATGAATACGTTCAATATATCGCGAGAATAAAACTTTCGCACAGCAACTGGGTCACTAACATGAATATGATACGTATATTTAGATCGATATGTTTATATGAACGGAATTCCAACTGAGACACATGAACAGACCGGACAATATAGAAGGAAAGATAGAGAAATTATTTATTTATATATTGGAACGTTTTACAATTGACAGTCGTTTCTCCATTTCCATTTAAAGTATAACAGAAAAAGGTGTTTATAAGAAACACGCATACCCGTATTATTGACAACCTAGAAGATGAACTAGGCGTTGTCCGGTATCAACATTAAATTCCGTTAAAAATGGAGTAAAAAAATACGGAAAGATACTGAGAAACTGATACCCGAGTTTTACGTTTTTTTCTAAACAGTCCACTCCTTGTAAGTAAAAAAAAAATACTCGAGTTGAGAACGAAACCAAATAGGCTGAGTCTATTACGATGTCCATCAGATCAGCTTGCCAAAATCTCAAAAAATATTTAAACCTCGTGAAACAATTGACAAATAGATACAAATACAATGACCACCATATACCAATTTTTCAATTTTAACCTCTTACCAACCCTTTGACCGTTTGAGAATCGATTAAAATTTTCCAAATGTCTAAATTCTTTATATACCAAATTTTTAGTCTGTAGATGCAACATTTGTTTGGTCCTGGATATGACCTTAAACTATATCCGATGGTGAGGGCCCCAGTTTGCAGGTCTTAGGGACTGTGGAGCCACCCTTTAATTGCCATTGCTCCCAGGTCCACTCTGACCCGGAGTTGTAGCACCTGTTAGGGTCCCAACTATGGATTAAATAGAATACGACTTAAACAAATACACTATATTAAAAAACCGTTCTTCAAAATCACCAGATTCGGCATTAAATAACCTGAAAAGGGTTGATATGCCGTAAAACAAAACAACCAACCAACCAATAGTTGTTGGGCATATTGGCGGAGAATTGTCCTAACATACACACATTCTCACTTTTATAGATATCTAGATTGATTTTCTTTAGTTCAATAAATAAGGGATCTTAGTCTAATATAAGATGCGCATAGTATTATTGCATAAGTCCTGACCCTGCACGACAAATCACGACGACTGCTCCCGCTGTTTCTTGTTCCGTGTGATATTTAAGTAAATCATTTGAGCAATTTGGGATTCTTATGTCATGAACAAGAAGTAACCAACTTTAATTTATATGGGCTGGCATGTCGTTTGTTTTTTGTTTTTCGTTTTTGTTTTCTTGCTATTGTTTTTATTTTTATTTTTTTTTTTTTTGTAAAAAATAAACAATTTTTTACAAAAACGATTTGGGGATTTAAATTTTTTTAAATATTTGCTTTTAATTGTCACATTTTGTATAAAAATCGTATTAAAAACATCCATTAAAAAAAAAATGTTATGATAAAAAAAATGTAAACAAGAATTTGCCGTGCATTAATTTGCAATGCCTTAATTCCTCGTGCCTACAATTGTTGTGCTTAAGTATTCTGTATCCTCATTTGTCTTGCCTGAATTTGTCGTGCCTTAATTTTTCTTGCCTACATTTTTCTCCATTAATTTTATCCTAATAAAAAAAAAATCAGTAGGAACATTTGCCGTACATTTGTCGTGCCTTAATTTATCGAGCATCATTATTAAAACCTGTACTTTTAAATAAGAGTTCAATTGAAAAAGAAAGACAACAAGCATTGAAACACGAGCGAAAAATGAATTGCAATGGCGACATAAAACAATGCAAATAGGTGCGAATATTTTTTTTCTTACGTTCTGGGTTGATTCCAATATTATTGATTTATTTTACACGAACCATTTCCATACGGCGATTCCTCAAAGAGCGGTGCCAAAAGAAAAAAAAGTAAAAATAAATAATAATTCTCTGGTATAATTCTTTCTTTAAAACGTTTTCAGCAGAACGATGTATAAAGAAAGATAAAGGAAAACCAATATTTCTAAGATGCGTCCATTATGCGTAAGATACGTCCATTAAATATACGTTCCCGATACGGGCATCCTATTAGAGTTATACTAGCATCGGTGCCCGGCGTTGCCCGGGTGTTTGGAGGTGAATGGTCAAAAAAATGGTCAACGGTAGACTGAATATTGACTGAGCTATTTCATCGGAAAATTTACACACACACACACACACACACACACACACACAGGCACACAGACACGTTCACACTGTTATAGATATACAAGCATGGGTGGCCGACGTTGCCCGGGTGTTTGGAGGTGTACGCTGAGCAAAAAAAAACGTCAATTTTTTAAAACTTTGACCCCTATTATGACCCTTTAATATTTATTGTTTTGGGTTCAAATCAAGTTATTAAGTTAGATCCGTGTCCAAGAGACCGATATCTAAAATGTCAAGTGTTTAGACCCAAACTTGTCGGAGGAGTTTGGTAGAGTTCTCAAAGGGCAGATCGTCGAACTTTGACCCCTTAACAGCCACATTTCTGGCCAAAAACCGATCACATAGATTTTTCCAAATCTCAGTAGCCTGTATATCAAATGTCGAGTCTGTAGACTAATAATTGACAGAGTTATTGTGTAGGGACATGTACACACACACACACACACAGGCAAAAAGACACACAGACACGTTCACTTTTATCGATATATAGATCATTCATATAATTCATACTCCATTTTCTCGTCTTAATTGGTATTCTCGCAACGTTTAGCTCGATGGAAACTTCGACCTAAATGCAGTGAGCTGACGGATAATGTACTAGGTTTAATTCAGTTCTTAGTGACGCTCTTTTCGGTTGAACTTTCAATCCTCAATGAGGGCGATTCTTAGAATAAAATAAAATCCTGGTGCTACCAGATAAGGCTGTCTGAAGATATTGGCTTCCATAGACGAAAGGCACGCAACATTGATTTTTGTTTTTCTATTTCCTTTTTCAAAACTAAATTATGTTCTGCAAAACCAAAAAAAAAATAAAAACACCTTTCGCTTCTTCCAATATCTTCTTTCACTTTCTATCTTCTCCACTTCCTGACTGGTTTCCCAATTTGAAATGTCTCGAACATTAATACTGTAACACTTTTCCCTCTTCCATTTTAAAACTCATAGATGTTCTGCTAAACAGGGAACAAAAACGATAAGATACACTAAAAAACAGTCAAATCAAACACTACAAACAAGTGACTGAAGATGCAAAGTACTTGTAGAATAAAAACCTTCTACAAAATAACTGGATGCAACATGAATACTATTTCAAGTATAACTGGATTCAGAATTAAATAACCCAAAAAGGGTGGATATGCCGTAAAACAAAATAACAAAACCTAGAATATAATCGCGAATTACTTTGTCTTCATTAATGACTGATTTATATAATATAAAACGCGGGAATTTTTACAGATTTTCAAATGGAACCCACAAATAAATAAAATACTTAGTTTTTTTACGTTTCAGCCTGGACAAAGTAGAGGGTCACTCAATCGTGAGGGGATATTACTTGGGACCAGATTTGCAGGGATACTATTTATGGTGTTCAAATTACACTTGAATTTCTGCATGTCAATAGTCAAGGAAGCAGAGACCGGGGAAGGAAGTCCAGAGTGCAGGGGTTTGAAGGAAAAAGCTATTTGAGTAGAAGGCCTTATTGTATCTAGGGATCTCTACATTGTAGAGGTGGGATTTTTTTCTGCTTAGTGTTGTAAGTTAGATATTTATTGAGGTTGGAGGTTCAATCCTCAGTGCCGACAATTTTAAGAATACAATCGGAATTACTTTCTTAGGCGTGTTTTTGTTGAACTGCTGACTTATGACGAATCGTGATAGATCAGTGACAATGTTATTTTAAACTCAGCGGAAAATAAGACAAAAATTGTCTTTCAAAATTAAGACCTGCTTCCGGTAATTTTATTTGATACTTGAGAGCGAAAGGGCAACAAAGATGGGTAAACGTTTAGATAAACATCAGAGACAAATTGCAATATAAAAAAATTGTGTAGGCGATAAAATGTGTTTTAATAGCATGCTGAAACTTTTGAAACTATTTAAAATAAAGAAACTTGGTCAAACTTTTGACAAAAAAATATTTAAGCAGTTTAATTTGGAAAAGTAGAAAACCACTTACAAAAATGAAGACATAAACACTCTACAAGGTGCCTTCAATAAGTTTCCATCAATTTGTCCTATGGGTACTTTTATTAATAGTACACACATGAAAGTAATCTCCTCCGGCTGCAATGCACTTGTACTGTTCCAACAACTTCTGGAAGGCACAATAGAAGTCATCCTGTGTGAACTTGTTAATGACCCTCGTCATAATGCTTTTCATTTCTTCAAGTATCTCATAACTACAGCTGCTAAACTTTTTCTCACAAGTCACAGAGAGCAAGGTCTGAACTCTAGTGAAGACGAGGAGCAGCCTTGATGCCCATTTTGGGCAAATATTCTGTAACAACAATGCATTCGTGTTAATCTTCCGCATTTTCAGTTCCTCACAAATAATTATGTGTACAGTCCCCACACTGACAGCAAAATGTGCATTTATTCTCTTTATAGACTCACGGTGGTTCTTATCCATGAAAATCTTTATTTGGCTGATAAACTGCCATTTATTGTATCACATCTAAGACAGTAAACGACCAACTTCTCTCCGATTCTCGCTCCTCTTATCTTGAGCACGTAGTACAATGGGGAAAGGAGTGGCTGGTTACTTTTAATGCATCTAAAACCAAGCTTCTCTTTTTACATCAGGAGTTTGTCTCTCTTGTATCGTTATTTTCATGGAAAGTGTTCGACTGAGCTTCAGTCTATGGTCCCCCCTCGCCTAACTTTCACAAGAAACACTCGTCTAGCTGAAAACACTATCAATAATTCCCCCACTCTTTATCTGTGCCTAAACCTAAACGTAGATTCAATGAACAAAGCTTCTTTCTTAGAACTGCACGCCTGTGGAATTGTCTTCCGTTTTCCTGCTTTTCGGCTGATTACAATATGGTTGTGTTCAAGCCTAACGTAAATAAGTTCTTGATGAGCCGTTCCATATAAGTTATCAAATTTACCGAATTTTCATTACTAATGATTACTATATTCTCTCATTTCTACTGTACACGCTTTAACCCTTATCCTTGAGTGTCCTCTTGGCCTTGATAATGTGGTGATGTCTGTGTAAAAAAAAAACTATAACTTTTTCACTCTTTCCAAATTTCTCATCATCCGTCACATACTCCCTGCCGTCCTTGGATTTTTTATGCCACTAAACAACTAATGCTCAATTCATGCAAGATTGTACAAAAGCGGTCTAAAGTATTCCATAGTTTTCTGTATCATAATTTTATTGCGTATGAGGATAGTGTTGCATATCATTTTATCTAAAATGACCTCACGCCCAGATTGTATTTCTTTAATTCAACAGCTGTGACAATCAGGCCGTGGGAGGGTTTATTCCAATTCTTGTTGTAGCTGGTCATTTCAACCTGAAATCGTAAAAATTGATCAGTTATTTCATAAGATTTATAGAAATAAGATATTGAATTTACAAGAGTCTACGACAATTTTTATTGTCTGTACAAAAATTCTGGAAACTTATTGAAGGCTCCTCGTATTCTCAAGGGTTCAGCAGATTTTTGTTTTAGCTCATGAGTGTGGAAGTGTTAAAATTTGTTTTCCAAATTGATACGTAATATTGAAATGATTTCACTTTCAAAACGTCGAACGGATCATAACCATAATAAAACCAAACGCAACAAAATCGAACTCATTACTAAGAAAAACAGTAAATTAAAAAATGATGACGACATGTTTAGAACGTTTTTTTCAAAGAAGTAATCTCTGACACAAATTTTCAGGTTTACTTAAAAGTTCTAATTTATAAGCAGGTTAGACAAACAAACAAAAATGCTATTTTAGTTCTGAAAATAAAGAGAACGACAAAATCTTTGTTGCAATGTCAATCGTGAGAGATGAATGCTGGTACTATTTATAATTTGAACCCGAACGAGCTACGAAAATACATTAGACTTAAGACGACCATTAAGCTTAGCTTTTATTTAACAAACACTTTTACTTTATTTTACTCTAACCGACGTCCTGAGAAATCAACAGGCCGCGTTCCCGGGGCTAATTCGAATGTTCCAGTAAACTTCCCATTTACCAATCAAACAAGGAGTAATTAAAAAAAATGTTGAGAATATAGTTTCTCCTCCAAAAATTATCATTTTAATATTTTGTAATATTTTTTTTTGTATGTGTGTGTTTCTTAGTCTTAACAGATTCCAGAACAAGCGTTCATCTAGTCCGGTGGAGTATCCAGCTTCGCTGTTACTTAAAGTGACATCACTTGGAGAAGACGCACCTTTCTTTGTAAAAGCCAGTGTGAGTTGGCGATACCGGAGAGATTTAAGCTGCAAATACTGTTATTTTGAATATTTCGCTAGATTTTCTTTTCAGAAAAAAAAAGTAACCTCATGCCAGATTAAACTGAAAAAATCCCGTGCAGAGAGAACTTAGACTCTGGGCGGTTAATGTTCAGGTTCTCTGTAATAATTCTGTTTACTGATGAAGATGATGTTCAAAACTGAAACCTAGTAGACAAGCGAAAACTATATCTCAAACACACCCGTGAAATAATGATGCAAATTATATGTCAACGCCAATCGTGATAGATCAACGAAATTGCGATTTCAAATCAGGAATAAAACGCCATAAAATACTTTTTCAAACTTCAGTAGAAAAAGACATCACGACAAGAGGAATGTTTGGACATGTATAAGTTGACTAGCTGGGAGGCCGCCGTTGCTCGATTGTCTAATATGCTTAAATATGATATTTTACAACATATCTAAGAACACTGCCAGACATATAAATTGCTTTGTGTGAAATTTGCAAAAGATAGGTTTAGTCGTTTCGGAACTTATGGGAATGAACAAACGCATACACACAAAGTTAATTTTATATAACGGTGCAGATAGAGATATGCGTCTATTTATTCTGCGCATTAATCGATCAAAATAATAGTTAAACCCCGAACGTGACCGACAATTGGATTTTTATTTAAAATATGAACATTGACGGACTAAAAACTTGCTTTTATTTTGAACTTGATTTATTTTTTCTTTACTAATTATCAAGTTCTAAAGGCATCTCGAGGAATGAGAATATCACATTCATGTTCACATTTATAGATATAACAGCAGTTCAGTTCGGCTTTGCTCGGGCCCTATGTACTGTTAATAACGTGTCCTACGTGTGAATACACTTTATGTAAGATTTCAAATGTTTAGACCAAAATTTATCTGAGTAATTTTGTAGTGACCGCAGAGGTCAATTTTTTAAACTTTGGTCCTATTTTAGACCGTTTAACATTTACTTTTTGGGCTCAAATAAAATTATGACGTTTGATCCAATTCCAAGTAAACTACATTTAAAATTTACAGGTGTTTAGACCTAAAATTGACGGAGGTGTTTTCAAAAGTCAAATCGTTTACAGCCATATTTCTGGCCGAAAACTGATTAAAAAGATTTTCCCAGATCTCAGTACTCCTTATGTCAAATCTCGTGTCTAGACTGAAAATTGACAGAGTTATTAGGTACGGAAATGTAAACAGACACACACACAGACAGACATTTTTACTTTTATAGATATATAGATAGATTTGCTCGCATATATGCTGTGATGCGATCACTTCAAATCGTGTTTATCGATGGGTAACGAGAAGGATAACGTACAAACCGACCGTCAAAATACCTACATACCAAAAAAAATGCGTCTAATCTACTATACACTGCACACACACAGACACGCACACACACACACACACACACACACACACACACACATATATATATATATATATATATATATATATATATATATATATATATATATATATAAAATATCTTTCTTTTATGAGAAAAACAGCATCTGGTTTATTCTCTTGTGATATCAAAGAGAAATTCGGTCTGTTTTTATTCAATAAAAACAAAAGTATATTTGCAACAGACCAAACACAGTTATGCTTTTTATACAAAAAAAACACAGAGAAAGGGAAAGGCAACAGACAACAAGACGGCGTACGAAACAAGTTAGACAAAATTATTATTCTCACTGCATTCGTCTGAAACACTCGAATCTTTATAAAGAACAATAATACTTTCAGACTTTGTGATCATAACTTACGGGATGATCACGTAACGAAAAGTAATCGTGCAAAAAAAAAAAAGAAAAAGAAAAGAGTCACACATACGCGGCATAACCACATTGGCATTCCGCTTCCCGTGAGATCAACGACGTTAAGCTACGTTGAGCCTGGTCAGTGCTAAAATGGGTGACCACTTGGGAATTGGGTATTTTAAACTCCCTGCCGATTTCACACTGGGACGAAACGTGGAAAAATATTTTGGCTTAAATGCAATATATACTCTCTAGCATTTTATCTATTTCCTACTAATTCTCCCCCACCTCTCTTTCTCTCTCTATAAATATGCATAAATACTTATGGGTGTGTGTGTGTGT
>NC_136515.1:67540105-67562605 GCF_053919585.1 Euprymna scolopes | reverse complement strand
CTTAATTTAGCATTGCGTAGTTATTTCCGACGAAAATAGAGAGCGGTTAGCTAAATGTAAACATGCTTTTGTACGATTTCGCCATTTTGTTTTTTGCGCTGTCGGTGTGGACGTGTGGCGGGAAAAAAGACGGAGGGCCGTCCTGAACGACATGTCCATAAATTACGGACCGGAGTCAGTATTTTGAGTTGAATATTTTTATTTTGTTCTACATTTTTCTTCATTATTTGTGGAATGGACCGACGCCATACTAACCTGAAGAGGAGGCGGGTCTTGTGTCCTTTCAGGCGAAAGATAATATTTGTTTAGAAGAAAGGAAAACATAAATAAATTACGAATTGACCTGTCGGTTACTGATTGATTTATTTATTTAGTATTTTTTTTTATTTAGTTATTTTCTGTTATTTATTTTAACTCCAACGAAAGTGGCGGTTCTACCGAGTCTCAGCCATCATAAAGTAAAAAAATATTAGCGTAGATAACATTTTAAAACTTTTATTGAAACTAGTGAGACCTGTGGAAATTCCACACCGACATGGTTCATATGTAATATAATGCTGCTGAGCATTTTGAAGACGTTCAGTGTTAATAGAGATCCTGCAATATTATTTTAGCCTTGTTGTTAAAACTGTAAGAGTATTTATCTAAGTAATCTGCTTAATATAGTGTCGGAATATATCTGGTTATTACTGTTTTTCGCCAATCTCCTTCTAGGTACTTTGTGACATATTTTCATTCTATGGACGTCCGATGCAAACGGAAACCCCCACGATATCATCGTCCCATGTTTAGACAGAGAGGATATTACTTTTGGATCCAAAGCAGATGACTGAGAAGGTATAGCATAGTTCCAGGTACGACCCAAAAGCGATGTCACTTTTTTTTAGTTATTTTATTTATTTTATTATTATTATTTTTTACAATGCGTCTCCTGTGATCAGAAGGTCATAGTTATTGAAAAGAAAGATAGGAGGTGATAACATTGTAGCGCCCGCTACATATGGCCGGAACATATTTTTGCCAGAAACGTTTTCGTAACGATCATCGTTTTCAACGCCACAGGAGTATCAGAACTCGTAAGCACACAACGTTGCGATTTGACCACCTTCACACATGGGACAAAGGAACTGTGTTACGTTTCCACGCGTAGTGATACAGCAAACAGGCTGGAACGTTCGAGAACATCAAATCAGTTTATTCCAGTTTATTTTCCCAAGAATGGATGCCAGGATAATTCCACCGCTGGAAGATGTGTGTTGCATAGCAGGGGGTTCATATTAGGTTGGCAGTATTTTTGTTAACAGTTGGCTGAGATGGCGGAAATTTTCTGTTTCTATGTCTATCCTTGTAGCCATGTCACTAGTAAGGGTGCTGGAAGTAAACGTTTTGTCTGGGCTGACGTTATCCGCCTGATAGTCAGGGACCCGAACCTTGGATTAACCACTAAGGAGGCTGTCCTATCAGCAGGTGCAAAGTACTGGGACTGCTGTATTGCCATTTGGTGAATGGATTCTGGACCATGCAGTAGCTTCTGGTGGGGCCTCTCGATGCCATACTAGTGGGTAATTGTTACGGCTTTACTTTATCATTAGCTACAAAAAAAAAAATCTTCGTTTCTTTTTCTCTCTTAGTTTCCCCTCTCTGTCCTGCTCTAAGTAAATCTGTCGACCTAGTCCACAAATTCCAAAATTTCATCATGACAAGTTTCAAGAAAAAATACACGATTAAACCCGGTTCTCCAACTTCCAACGTAGACCCCTACTACCATGTCTCCTTCTCCAACATCAGGGGTCTTCGTTCTAACCTTCCAGAGGTTGAAACCCAATTACAGGAGACTAAACCAGACCTTTTATTTTTAAGTGAAACTGGCATTGGACAGGCTATTTCCCTAGATGAGTTTGCAATTTCAGGATACTCTAACTTAACTTCTAAATCTGACCCCCAAGATCGCCATGGGCATGGAATATGTGCCTATATTAAAGATAGCTTTCCATGTGGGAGGGACATCTCCAGGGAAGATCCTAACTTACCCTATATGTGCTTCCGGGTTGCTTTAGCTCACACTACTGCATTTATATTTACTCTCTATCGCCCCCACAACAGCGGAGTTACTATCTTTCAAAGCATATCTGAGAAAATTGACCAAGTCCTTTCTACTTATCCTTCAGCTAACATTCACGTATGTGGAGACTTCAATGTTCACAACGTCGAATGGTTGACCCACTCAAACAAGACCGATGATGAGGGGAGGTTCTGTCATGATTTCTCCATTGCCTATGACCTCACTCAGATTGTTCAGGAACCTACCCGTGTGCCCGATAATGACGGCCAGTATGCGAGCCTACTAGACCTTTTTTCTCACAACTTGCCCTGAACTATGTTCAGTTTCTGTTCTGTCGCCTCTTGGATCTTCCGACCACTCTGTTGTATCAATTAAGATAAAAATGAAATGTAATAAGTCCCCAGACGTACCTCTTCATCGTACAGTATATCGATACACTAATGCTGACTGGGATAGCTTCCGTACATTTATATCTGATCTACCTCTGCATTCCATGTTTAAAAAGGATGTGTCCTCTATAGTATTAGACCTAACTGAATGGTTAATTGTAGGTATTGACCATTTCATACCCTCTAAAAAGTTTCAGCAAAAACCTAACAGCCAGCCATGGTTCTCTCCAGAATGTGCTGCTGCCATTGCGCACAGAAATCACTTTTTCCACTGCTTCAAACGTAATAGATGTATGGAAACTAAAGCCGTTTTCAGGACTGCCAGCAACCATTGTAAGAAAGTAATAAGGAACGCAAGAGTGTTGTATGCTCAATCTGTTAAGTCCAAAGTAGCTGAGCAGCGGCTTGGTTCCCACCAGTTTTGGCAAATAGCAAACAGAATCCTGAACAGAAGCGTGTGCTCCATCCCAACTATTATCAATGGACCTGAGGTAATCTCGTCAGCATCAGACAAAGCCAAACTCTTTGTCAAGAACTTTGCAGCTAATTCTACCCTTTGCGACCAAGACTGCCAACCCCCAATATTTCCTCCTGTATCAGAAAACACGCTATGTGATGTACGTATATCTGTACGTGATGTTGCGAAGCTAATCAAAAACCTTGATTCGAGTAAAGCAACTGGCCCTGATGGTATTCCAATTATAGTACTCAAAAAACTTCAACCTGAATTAGCGCCCATACTTACAAAACTGTTTAAACGTTGTCTTAAGGAGAATAGTTTCCCATCTCCCTGGAAAATCTCATCAGTATGCCCTGTATTTAAGAATTCAGGTGATCGCTCATCCCCCTCTCAGTACAGGCCAATAAGTCTCCTGTGCGTCATGAGTAAGTTGCTAGAATCTGTGTTAAATACAGAAGTAATCAAACATCTCAACAAAAATAACCTTCTTAGTGACACTCAATATGGTTTCCGTTCTGCTAGATCTACAGCAGATGTCCTTACAGTTATATCGCATAGGATTAGCAAATCTCTCGACGGTGGCAATCTTTCTAGGGCAATTGCTCTTGACATATCTAAAGCCTTTGATAGGGTATGGCATAAAGGTTTACTTCATAAGATCGCTAGCTATGGTATAGCTGGAAAAGTCTTCTCAATTATTAAATCATTTCTTTCTGATAGGTTCATAAGGGTAGTAGTTGAGGGGCAAAAATCAGAAGCTCACAGTATTAATGCCGGTGTCCCTCAGGGATCCATCCTGGGCCCAACTCTTTTCCTGATCTACATTAATGATCTTCCAAATCATATCCTTACATCATTTGTAGACATTTATGCTGACGACACTACCATTTATGGTAGCACATCTAAGACAGTAAACGACCAAGTTCTCTCCAATTCTCTCTCCTCTGATCTTGAGCACGTAGTACAATGGGGAAAGGAGTGGCTGGTTACTTTTAATGCATCTAAAACCAAGCTTCTCTCTTTACATCATCAACATTCTAATTCACATTTGTCATCAATTGAAATGAATGGCTCTTGTCTTCAGGAGGCCTCAAGTTTTGACAAGCTTCTGGGCTTGACCATTACTCCTGATCTTAAATGGCACACGTATATCAAATCTGTTGCCAAGGCCGCTGGAAAAATGGTGGGATCTTTCTATCGATCCAGTAGATATCTCACTGCTGATGCTATTCTCTATTTATATAAGAGCCAGGTACGTCCAAGGATGGAATACTGTTGCCACATCTGGGCAGGAGCTGCTAGTAAGGACTTGTCCTGCCTTGATAGAGTTCAAAATAGACTTCGTAGCCTCGTAGGAGATGTCCTTTTCTCCTCCTTGCAACCTCTATCTCACAGAAGAGATGTTGCGAGTTTGTCTCTGATGTATCGTTATTTTCATGGAAAGTGTTCAACTGAGCTTCAATCTATGGTCCCCCCCTCGCCAAACTTTCACAAGAAACACTCGTCTAGCTGTAAACACTATCAATAATTTCCCCCACTCTTTATCTGTGCCTAAACCTAAACGTAGATTCCATGAACAAAGCTTCTTTCTTAGAACTGCACGCCTGGGAATTGTCTTCCGTTTTCCTGCTTTCCGGCTGACTACAATATGGTTGTGTTCAAGTCTAAAGTAAATAAGTTCTTGATGAGCCGTTCCATATAAGTTATTAAATTTACCAAATTTTCATTACTAATGATTACTATATTGACCAATTTCTACTGTACACTCTTTAACCCTTATCCTTGAGTGGCCTCTGGGCCTTGATAATGTGGTGATTCCTTTGTAAAAAAAAAAATGTTTAGCGAAGGACTCATAACACGATGGTGACAATGCTGAGGGAAACTTTATAACAGTGAGAAATGGTAGAATTCATTATTGAAGGGAAGTGTATTATTGTTATTTTACATCAGAGGGGAAATCATTACTTATGATTGAGGAGGGGGACACATTACTTGTTATTTACAGGAGAGGGAGCAGTCTTTTCTTGTAACATGTGAATTTACACGCCATGCACATGAAACTTGATTCTCATCATGGAAAATTATCACATCGAACGAGAATTTATTCTTCTTTTAAACTGTTAATTCGCAGTACTGTTTTCTTATGTGATCAATACACACATATTTCGCTTGCATGATTATATGACTGTTTTTTCCTCTCAGAAAATAATCACATTAATTTCAAGCCATGTGTGACACTCGTACCTAATTTTAAACTCCATAGTATTCCCACGAAATCCTTATTTAATTAGTCCTGCACAATGAAAACTCATTACAAGAAAACACTTACGTTGGAACGATTTGAATTTATATTTCTAAGGCGTAAATAAATGTTGTTTATTTCACATTAATATAGCGATTTTGTGTTCCTTGTCTAGTATCATTATTTTCCGGAATTATTTCTATATTTTTACTTTATGTATGTGAGGATGGTATCTGGTGGCACTTTGCTATGTATCAGCGACTACATTAAATTTAGCTTTAACGGTACCGCGGATTCTCTACTACTTTCGACTTCAAGAAATTCCTGCACCTGAAACTTCGATCTCAAAAATTGATAGATCCCGATTATGAATTGGTTAGCACCGACTTCTACCTTTACAAATCAGGTGCTCCCGGCTAAAGACATTATGAGTGTTAACATCCTACTGCATGAGTCCCTATGACATATTACGAGCCTTACATTAGCGTATCTATATATTACTCTAGTGTTCGTAGTATTTTATTACATTCTATCATCCTTCTTAATAAATAGGATCCCACGATGAAATAATTAATAATCTGGAAACCGTGACACACGTACGTACGTATCTTAAAGCTACTACGGTATAATTATAGAGACATTACAGTTTTGTATATTTCATAATAGCAGGATTGGCGCCCGGCCTTGCCGGGGTCCTAAAATTCGATTACATATATCATGCAGATTTCGTATTTATTATTACAAAGTTAATATCAATTATCGATTAAATATGTTCATGCAGATTTCGGATTTATATTATACTAGCGAGGGGTACCCGGCGTTGCCCGGGTGTTTGGAGGTGTGTGTGGAAACTCCGGGGGGTTAAAATAAAAAAAAAATTTTGGTAGGTAAGTATGAGGATCGAACCTGAACCCTTGAGGCAAAGTTGTAAATTAAAGTGTCAGAAAAAAACGTGCGAGGTTAACCACTGCCCCACCGCGAGATGCTGACGGAAACACGTTTGAATTTATTTAATTACTTGGATTTGGCAAGTGCCCGTTTTAATGACTTAATGAGGTCAAGTTTGACTGCGGGATGGTATTTCATTTACTGCGGGAACGCTTCCCAAGATGTTAAAGGAAAAAGACTAACCCATATGCGGCGAGCGACAAATGTTGAATATTTCTCTTCCTAAAGTCGAGCAAATTAAATAGACAGGCGAACTCCGTTGTTAACTCTGAGATATTACGATTTATATGTGATATAAAAAGTTTTAAGTTGTGAACCGACCGACCGCTTCTCTGAAAAAAAAAAAGCCTTTTGTAGACATACAGAAAAAGCGAATACACATACAAACATACATACATTTTCGCTTTTATATGTGTAGATTCTACCTATTATATAGTAGTGATTTGAAAAGTTTGAATAAAATTACTTTGATGTCATAAGTTAGAATCGAAATCATAGCATTTAGCTCCCCGGCAGAGTCTCCTATCGAGGTAGCTATCGAGAGATACGTACAAACGATTAATATTAAATGATTTGAAGAAATGAATTGACTTTGGGTATGCACAGAAAGTAAAAACTTGATGACATCAAGGTTAAATAAATATGTTGCATTTCAACTTGCCGTCTTATGTCTGTACTCGTTATTTATCCATCCAAACAAAGAGATTTTTTCTCCTTGTAAACCGTCCTTGGTGTATAATTACTATTTTCTATTGATCTCAGTGTTATGTGACTCGTAGTTTAAGCGTTTATCGGTTAAATATTTACACAAAAGCAAAGAGACATACACACATGCATCTACATTTTTATTTATATAGATTGAATTAATATGACGAATCGGCGTTGCCCGGATTTGTAGATAGAATACAGTAAGTGTGCAAACTACAAAAAAAAAAACTACATATGATATAGAAAGTTTTAAACATCTATTTAAACACTGTAGCTTCTTTTAAATATTGATCTGGTATGATCAACTGACGTTGTATCGATTTGTAAATAATATGAAAAAGAGAACTAAAATCAAAGTAGCTAAATAAAAAAACAACGATCTAAGTACATTACAAATAAATAGATTAAACTACACTCTAATAGCGCAATTCCAAATTTAAAATATTGAATTTCAACGCAAATTGTCTTTCTCTGTAATTTTCATGTTACATTAATAAATATCGCCCAAAATGACACAACACGGTCAAGTAGGAAAGAAATTATTAAAGAAAACATTTTTAGATAAAAATTAGCGAAAATCAAATATTTGGCTAATAAAATACCAGCGAGCTTCAAATCGAGTTAAACCGCGTGTAACTATTGCCAATTTCATAATAAATGTTGCGTTTAGTCTTACTTTTAGCATAACTGAGTTACTTCCCTTGCATTTATATTATTTCATCCTAAAGAAATATGGCGACGGATGTTTTACTGTATTGTGGTATTGTTCGCTTTTCTTTCATCTTATTATTTTTCTTGTGTACAGGTGTGTGCGCATTAGTACTTCGTCACGTAAGTGTGTCTGTGTGCGTGTATTCGTGTGTGTGGGACAGTGTGTGTGATTTCTTGTATTGGCTTGTGAAATCCAAGATCTATTTCATTCGATTTTTTATAGTAAAATTGTAATATAATTTTTAGTTTTAGATTTTAATTTTTTTTTTTTCTCTTAGATTTTCATCTTTGTCTTTTTAAATATCAATAATAATTTGTACTAGAAATATTCTTAATTGAATAATTATGAGTGAATAAGAAATTATATGATCGATTTTAACATCCCGGATACTGTTATTCCCTTGTGAGATTAAAGTTAGAATTTTCTGGAATGTTCTTGGTCCATGCTCTAAAATCGATGTAAGAAGGTAAACCAATAACAATTCAGAATATTCTAGTGTGTTTATTCGTATTATAGGTTATTAATTAAAAATATTTGTTGATGAAAAACATTTGTTGATTAAAAACATTTGTTGATTCAAAACATTTGTTGATGAAAAACGTGTGTTCATAAAGAGAAACCTTTCATGACTTAGACAATTTTTATTTTTGTACCTATCTAAAGTGCCCCTTTTGAGGAGCTGGATTTTCCCCGCATAAATACCGACCTTGTATCTAGGGCAGAGTTAGATATATAAAAATAAATTGTCTAAATCATGAAAGATTCCTCCTCCACTATATATATATTTGTGTGTGTGTGTATATATATACATATATGTATATGTGTGTGTGTTCTAATAATATTGCACTTTCATATGTCTACATTCTATCTATAATATAAATCTCAACTGTCTGTATGTTTGTATGTTTGCCTAAAACTTTCGACCGAGGCAACAGATTTTCATGAAATTGGTATCATTTTGAAGCTTGACCTTCCGGACGACGAATATCGAAAAATTGACTAAAAACATTAATTCTTCTACCCTCAGCTGGACACTTTTCAACAGGAAGAGGTCGCTTTTTTTTCGCCTATATTTTCGAAAGTCACCGCCTCTTTTCGACTTTCTAGCCTTAATTTAAACTTATGTCAGTTAAGGTCTGGCGATAGGCGCAACAACTAACGCGTGATTTTTTTTTTTTCACTTTCTTTTCCTCCTTTGCAGTAGGGGTTTGAGCCTGCCTGCCTACTACCTCTTTTTTCGCGCTTGCAATTTTCCTTTTATGTTTTTTTGTTTTGTTTTTTTGTCTCAACCAACACCCTTACACACACCTGCACCTACTTTTCCGCCTTCTCGTCACGGGTTCGAGCCTGCCTACCTACTACAACTTTTTCTCTTTTTTTGCTCAAAACACACCTACAATCACCCGGGTAACATTCAAGAGGAGAGCACATACAGCGCCTAGCATTCCCAAATGGTCATCCATCTGGTAACAAGCAGGCTCGCTGTTGCTTAACTTCGGTGATCTGACGAGAACCGGTCTGTCAACGCGATTATGCTAGCTAGATTATATATATATATGTATATATATATATGTGTGTGTGTGTGTGTATGTGTGTGTGTGTGTGTGTGTGTGCATGTGTGTATGTATGCATGTATGTATGTGTGTGTATTTTGCTGCTTTATTCTTGTATCATTATATGTCTAACTTTAATCTTTTCTACAGCTGGACAAAATTAATAAATAGACATTATATAAAGAGTAATTTTTAATTTCTGTTGCCAGTCCAGAATTTCTTGAGAGAAGGCTACCTGAATATGTAGTCGTCTTTTCAGAAAAAAATCAGTTGGAATTCTTGAATGGTATCACCTTTATTATTGACCAGGCCCAGCGTCGCTTACCTTTCAGGAATATAGCGAGAATCGTTGTCGACAACGTGATCATAACCGAACAAAAAGCTTCTTTTTACAGATTGTACGTGATGAAAACAGAACGCTCTTAACCTTTTCGAATCACTTCAATGTTGATGAAACGTATAAAAGAGAGAGCGAGAGAGAGAGAGAGAGAGAGAGAGAGAGAAAGGGGTGTGCTGAGAAAGTTAAAAGCATTTTCAGTGTCATCGTGAAAAACTTAATGGCTCATCACGGACGCTTTATTTGTACTTCTTTTTATGATATTTGACTGTGGATGCGATAGTGGGCACCTGCAACGAAGTGCTCTTGAATAATTTTCTTTCTATCATGTACAGAGAGAGGAAGACTTGTTCTCGGTAGACGATAATATGAAAGGAATAAAATGATGCACGTGGTAAAAGGGGGCATAAGTGTCCCTTTTTACGGTTATTCAATCCAAATGACGTTTGCAATGGACTTTGACCGACAAGCAAATCGATGAATAAGTTGTTCTATTGATTCGAGTTCATATTTGGGTACAGCACACGTCTCTTTACATGGAAGTCTAGGTAGAAATTAAAAGTAATAAGTGTAATATCTGTCACCTACACACACACACACACACACACACACACGCACATATATATATATATATATATATATATATATATATATATATATATATAGTGGAAATGGTAATTAATAAAACTGAAGAAAGTGCTCAATACCGTTGTAGAGCAGATATTCTTGGAGATTGCGCACCTACTCGTTTTTCTGTAAGTCTGAGGATGCTACAGACGGCCAAAAAACACGGCCAAGTAGCTGAAACAATAATGTAACTTAACAGAAAGATACGGTAATAAAGAAAATAAAACGTATATATATATATATATATATATATATATATATATATATATATATATATACAGGAATCACCACTCTTCAAGACCCGGAAGCCACTCGAGGATAAGGGTTAATTGGTATACATTATGTGATTATAGCATAAGTAGTGAATATTTTGTAAATTGGATTACTTAGGTGGTCGGTTCCTCAAGGACTTGTTTACGTTAGACTTGAAGCCAATCAAAAAATAGTCAGCTTGAAAGTGGGCAAACGGAAGAGAGTTCCATAGGCGTGCAGTTCTATGAAAGAAATTCTGTTCATGGAATCTATTTTTAGGTTTAGGCACAGATAAAGAGTGGGGGAAATTATTGATAGGGGTTTTGGCTAGACGAGTGTTTTTCGTGAAAGTTTTGCGAGGGGGGGCATAGATCGAAGCTCAGACGAGCACTTGCCATGAAAATAACGATAAAGAGAGATATCTAATTAATTCATGACTATAAAATGGTTTAAAATGGATGTCAGTATAGCCGCACTGAAAGCTGGGATACGATAAAACCGTCCCTGGATTATTATATATAGGGATCTGACAACAGCATATGTGTTTTATTGTTTTTACTCTTGATTATATATCCGTTAATATCTTATATGTTTTTACATAGACTAATGTGGTTCTCGGTTGATTGATTGCCTCTTACTGTGTCGGATATATACTTGAGACTAAATAGAATGAATTGAACATTCTGCTGTCACAACCCTAATTATATATGTAGATAATTTGTATTATTGTCCGTTTTCCGGCAGACTTTTGTTTTGCAGTGCTCGATTTATTAAAAAAAAAAAGAAGAGTTTCGCATAATTCTAAGTAAACGAGGTCACTTTTGGCAGTGCTCTACCCAAGAAGAGTAATTTATGTTTAGTATATATATATATATATATATATATATATATATATATATATATATATATATATATATATGTATTCATATATATTTTAATTGTTATTTTTATTTTATTTTTATTTTATTTTATATATATATATATATATATATATAAATTTCTGTAGGAATATATATTCTTATAATATATGCCAATCCTTATTTAATAAGATCAATAGAATAACAGACCAATATAGTGAATAAACGACAAAAAACTATATTCCAAAATTCATTATGTTTATCATTTTAATTTACAATTCTTGACAGTATATGTTTCGTAGCGCAAAATAAATCATTTAATTAAAAGGACAAATTATAAGATGATCAGCATCATGAACTTTGGAATATAGACTTTTTCATTAATATATATATATATATATATATATATATATATATATATATATATATATATATGCCTGTGTGTGTGCACTATCGTTCTAAACGCAAATTCCATGAACAAAGCTTTTTTTTTTCTAGAACTGTCCACCTGTGGAACTTTGTTCTGCTGGCCTGCTTTCCAGCCGACTACAATATGATCGTCCGCAAGTCCAATATAAACAAATTCTCGCTGAGCTTTCCTCTTAAATTATCAAATTATACCAAATTCCCACTACTAATAATGATTACTACACTGTTTTCCCGTACACTCATTAAGCCTTAATCTCGAGTTTCCTTCGGGCCTTTATAAGTGGTCACACACCTGTAAAAAATAAACTTAGTTGTATGTGCATATCTATGATTTTAGCATAGATACATCAAGTGATTTGGCAGATATTCAATGGTTCGATTTTATCTGTTAGAGAAGTTCATCTTTTAAAGTCTAATCGTGTAATATATAGAGAGAGTATTGACAAGAGCACTGTTAGTATAGTTACATCGAGCGCTTTTTCTATATATTCGATTTTACGATAAATATATGCTAGACGACTCCATATTCCAATGTTTAATCGCCTAAATTAAATAGTGTCCCGACAGATGCAATATTATTATCGATACGTTGAGGGTTTTATCAGATTATTCGATGGTGGCTTCTACTTTTTACCATAGAAAATGAAAATAATTTTCTGTCATCGTCGTATCCCACATCAATCACTCATTTTTTTCCCAACTCGCGAATCAATTCATCGATAACATATTTTAGAAAAGGTTTCGACGGATCCTTCCTAAAGATCGATATCCTTTTGAACGAATTGATATGAGACGCCAATCTGCCTCTGAACATATATCCCAACGCTTAAAAATGAAATCGTTCGTCTTAACCTTGGCGAAATCATCTTACACTCGCCTCTTTGATGTTTTAGCGATGACGTCTATGCGCAAAATCAACATCGTACAGGCGAGGTTATTTTAAAATCATCTCCAATAGGAAATAGGGCCGAGTAAGACTGCTTCAAATACATCAGAACCGGGTTCTGGTGATACGGCCGGACAAGGTCGATCATTAAATCATCAGGGTTTTCAGTAAAGTGCGGAAATGTATCTGTGATTCGCTTGGCCCCCAACCTTTTCTTCGTTTCTACAACTTCTCTTCTTCAGAAACGTGATGTTGCTCGATTCAGTCTTTTTAGTAATTCTATTATTTCATGTGTTCTCCAGAATTGCGTTATATATTGTCTGCTTCCTTTGTTAAAGCTCGATTGACCTCGTGGTCTAGTGGTCATCATAGATTCACTGTTCTAATACATGATTGTAATACAGATTGTTATTCTCAGTAGCTTTTTTACAAGAACTCGAACCGTTCTGCTGACTGCTTTTTTCTTACTTAGAGCATTGGCATTTTCAAACCTAATGTCAATAGCCGTCTCTTGTCTTACGAAAATCTTAACACTTTACAGCAAGTGGCTTCACACCTTGTCTGGGTTGATTTCCTTACGAAAATTCACAAAGATTTACTATCATGTTATTATACAAGAGCGTACCAAGTTGTTTGATAGAAATGCAAGGTAAATTTAGTCCACTGTTCGAATCTAGCGAATAGTAGAATAATATCAATAGCCACACTGGTGAGTCCTATTAAGATGAAACATATATGCATGTGGATAAATAAATAAACAAAACTATTCTTATATAGTTGGGGCACAGATGTTAATCGCATTCTAATTAAAACCCCTTTGATATACTACCTCCGGTCGGAAATAGTTGGTGCAGAATTAAAACTGTCCGCGTTTTAGGTTTTGTCACGCACCATTTCAATGTTTTAGGGGGTAACTGTTAGTACTTTAGAGCGTGCTTGATTGAAAAAGAACAGTTAACGTTCTAAAAGTCATTTAGTGTTTAATCTATGCACATTACTTTGTTGACTGTTATATAATCTATTATAAAAATACCCGCAGTGGCTATACAAATATGGTAAATGTAGTTGATGCCAATGTTGAAGGTAGAAACAGAAGTGATAAGAGAGAATTGACAAATTCCAGACGAATAGCAGTTCTGCAAGCGTTGCTAAAAAGGTTTACATGGCGCGTCCATGAACGAGGTGCAATCAAAGATGTTGCCAGAAAATTCGGTCTAGGAAGAAATACTGTAGGCAGAATTTAGTCACGAGCACTAGACACTTCGTCCGATATATCAGTGCCAATGGATTCTTTGAGCCGTAAGTTTCTCTGTGGCCGAAAAAATAAGTGCTATAGTTCACGGTTGGCAAAAATAAACACCATTCCCTTGAGAAAAAGAACCACTTTGAGGTCTACTGCTCAAGCATGTGGAATAACTAAGACAACGTTGATCGGAGGGATGAAAGATGGCGAGATTTGGGCACATTCAAATGTTGTAAAACCGCTTCTCACGATAGAAAACATGAAACGTCGCGTTGATTTTTGCCGTTCGTAGTTGGATTTACATCGAAGAACTTTTAAAGGAATGTTTGATGGCATACATATTGATGAAAAATGGTTTTCGTGACGCAAAATGCAAGGAAATTTTATTTAGGCAAAGACGAACATGACCCTTTAAGAACCACTAAAAGCAAGCATTTCATTACAAAGATAATGTTTTTTGCTGCCGTGGCTCGACCCCGTTGGGATCCCCATCGCAAACGTTACTTTGACGGGACGATTGGAATTTGGCCATTTGTCAAACAAGAGGCCGCTAAACGTAACAGCAGAAACAGACCTGCTGGAACAATGGTAACTAAAGTCATGGAGACAATCACGAAAATTCAGATTCGTGAATTCCTTGTTGAAAAGATCCTTGTTTCCACACGGAACAAATGGCCAAGTGGATCCATTGCACAACGAATCATAATTCAACAAGACAATGCTAACTCACACGTACATCCAACGGACTCGGTGTTCAAACAAGAATCGGAGAGATTAGGACTGAACATTGAATTCGTTAACCAGCCTGCAAACAGTCCGGATCTGAATGTGCTTGACCTAGGTTACTTCAATACGATCCAATCAATTCAACACCAAAAGACTCCAAAGAGTATTGATGAATTAATAAAAGCAGTTGAAACCAGTTTTCAAGAATTAGAAAAATCAAAGTTGAACAACATTTTCCTGACATTGCAGAAGACAATGGAACAAATAATTTTGGCTGATGGTGGCAACAATTACAGGCGTCAGCATATGTCAAAAGCACAGCAAGAAAAGGAAAACTTCCCACTTCATTTTGATATCAGAAGAATTGAAAAGTAAATTAACACAATTGAATAAATAGTTAGATCTTTTAGGTTTTTTTTCATTTTTTTTGTATATTTATTTAATCATACATTGTAAGAATGTACGTACAATCAATTGGCAATTTGATTAAGTATAATTATTTGGTTAACCTGTATTTCCTTTCAAATGTACGGCCTTCTAAAACTTGAAACATGTATGCACCAAGTATTTCCGACAAAACTGAATATTTTGGTGCACCAACTATTTCGGACCGGAGGTAGGAAGTAATATTATAAAAAAACTAAGAATCCTCGCCGAATTTAGTGAAAAATATTAAAAAGAACTTTAATTAGAACATATTAAAATTAATTGAAAATAATTATTTTCACAACCTTTCAGTCCATGTGTTTTACGACCTTCTGAGGTTATATATATATATGTATATATATATATATATATATATATATATATTCCAAACTGCCACTCGTGTACAAAGCAATGCGCTTTGTGTAAACAAATAGAGCTTAGGCGTGTAGACAATGTTTAAACATTGTAATTTTGCATACCATATAAGCAGCGGTCAAACAGCGTAACGGTGAGAAACGTTGACTGTCGCATAGACGGTCGAGGAGGTAGGTGCTAGTCTAACTGCAGTGATGAGCTGTGGTACAGCGAAACGGTACTTATATGGATGAATATATATATATATATATATATATATATATATATATATATATATATATATACAGTTGTGCCCGATATTATTCATACCCCCCCTTGAAAATTGAGTTTATTAGGTGTAACTTTGTTAGAATTTATTGTTTACGTCCATATTGATACATATTCTTAATAAACCTCTTCTGATCATTTTCGTCATTTTAAAATCTCGGGATACTTGTAATAAAAGAAATATACAGCTATTTATAAAATCTGCAATGTTCAAAAATAATCATACCCCCTTATTTTTTCAGTATTAATCGAGTTTCTGACTGTTTGTTTCCTGTTTGATTCTTATTTTGAATGCTTTTATACAACCTTTGATTAATTTCATTTCGTTTTTTGCATTTTTCAGAAATTAAAATGATATCAATTGAAAACCAATAAAAGAATAACAATTATTAGAATGGGGAAGAAAAAAGAACTTAGTAATGATCTTAGGACTAAAATTGCGAATTCACATAAGGATGGTTTAGGTTAAAAGTCAATTTCCAAGAAATTTGAGGTCCCTACAGCAACAGTACAGAGCATCATCAAAAAATTCCAGAGCCACCACACAACAAACAACTTGATTGGTAGAGGAAGGAAAAGGAAACTGTCTGCTAGAGCCACCAGGAATATTGTAAGAAGTGTTAATGCAAATCCAACCACCACTACTAAGGACATTTTAGAAAATCTGGAGTCTTCTGGCATAAAAATATCAAGGCAAACATTGCAAAGGACTCTGCATGAAAATGGTCTGAAAGGAAGAAGACCAAGAAGGACTCCATTGCACACCGGAAAACACCTTGCAGCACGTCTAAAGTTTACTAGGAACCATGTGAATTCTCCAGAGTCCGTTTTCTCAAGTATTTTGTGGACTGACGAAACAAAAATTGAATTGTTTGGCCATATGGATGCTTCTTACGTTTGGAGGAAGAAAGGAGAAGCTTACAACCCAAAGAACACCATACCCACGGTGAAACATGGTGGTGGTAGCCTAATGTTTTGGGGCTCCTTTTCGGCTAGTGGTCCAGGTAGTTTTGTCAAGATAGATGGAACCATGAAGAAGGAGCAATATTTGGAGATACTCCAGAAAAACATTAGACAGGATGCGGAGAAGCTCTATTTAGGACCAAACTGGGTCCTTCAACAGGATAATGATCCAAAACATACTGCCAAAATAGTCAAGAAATGGTTTGAGGATAATCAAATTAATGTTTTGGAATGGCCTAGCCAGAGTCCCGACCTGAACCCTATCGAAAACCTCTGGCACATATTGAAAACTGAGGTTAAAAAGCGGAAACCTAGAAATTTGAGGGATTTGGACAACTACTGCATTGAAGAATGGTCAAAAATCAGTGTTGATGCTTGTAAAAACCTTGTTGATAAATATCCAAAACGGTTACAGGCAGTTATTAAGAATAAAGGGCATGCTATTGACTATTAGTAAGAGAGGTATGAATAATTTTGAACTAGTGCCATTATTGTTTTTCTTTGTATAATGTTTCAAACTTGCATAATTTATTTATTTGTTGAGTTTAAATTAAATGCTTATGCTTGATTTATTGTTTGAAATCCCTTTAATATTGTCTACATTCTGGTTTGAGCAATAATCTTATAGAAATCTCAAAGATCCGAGGGGTATGAATAATATCGGGCACAAGTGTATATATATATATATATATATATATATATATAAGCCCACCACATGCAAAGAAAGTAAGCTTTCTCTACCGTGCGCAAGTAAATTACTCGGACCAGAGATACGGGTCTGGAATTTGGAGCATGCCTTTTCCACATATCCCGGCGGGATCTCTGCGAATACTCGGTGGATGGCGGCGATAAGGCTTGCTTTGATGTTGTGGGAAGTCATGTTGGAGATATTCTCGACGTATGGCCAAACAAAGCGGGTTCAGGTCGATAGGGAGGGTTGCCAGTGACAGAATGGTAAAAAGTCGTAGCACTCCTTCTGAAATCTGGGACTTGTGAGCCGGCGTCGACTCCTGCTGCAACAACGAGTGTCTGCCAGCGGCCACTTGATTGCACCAGAGGATCACTCCACTCTTCAGCACATTCAGGTATATTTTGGTGTTGACTTTCAAGCCGACTTCGAAAATGCGATATTTCATGAGGTGACCCCTATTTTTAACCATATCAAAGACCATAACCGTGGCCGGAAACTTCATTGAGCTGTGCTCTCAAGCGTTAAACCGTCCGGGTTTGCATTTTGAGGGTGCTGGCAATGTCCCTGTTGCCATAACTTAGATCGTTGAACATTGTGTCATTTTCAGACTGCTTTTAACACAACTGGCCAACTAGTAGATTGTCTGGAACACAAAAATAAAACCGGTTTTCATCAAACGGAAATGGAATAATGTAGTCATTTCTAGGGTGACACATTTTTCGTTTCAACTTGCACTTATCCCGTACTTGGCCTCTTCTTTCTACTTGAATCAAGCAGCGCCGATTCAGTAAAGTAAAGGTTTGAGATTGCGCAATCCTTGCTTCACAATTCAGCGCCTGCCCTCTATCATTATTAAGGATGACCTAATGGTCCACGTCGTTTCTGACTTATGAACATCAAGAAGTTTTAAGGTAATTAAAAAAGACATCTCGCTCATCTCGTAACATAGTGTCCATGTGTTATAAAGCAGTCTATATAACCAGGTAATATATTTTTGTATGCATAATGTTAATTTGTTATTGTATAATTTGTAATGTGTAAACATTCAACAAAAGAACGAAGTACCTCTTCATGTGACAAATGACACAAACGCTGTTCCTCTGTTTCGTATCGACTGACGAATCTGACCAAGCCTTATTTTCTTATGTTCACGGTATCAGAGTTACACAACGCTTCGTTATATTTTAAATCTTGTTATATTGAACCCGTTTGCTTTCACAGGCGTCAAGAGTTCAAATCATAACCGGGGCCAAAACGCCCGTCCGGTATCTAGTTCCATGGTTATCTGAGTCTCTCTGACTAGCTGACTTACTGATGGCTTACATGTATATCTAAAAAGCTCGCCTTTTATCCTCCTGGCGCCACATGTCAATCCATACAACTATTTTTCTTTAAACTATGAAAGTATTTGCTTGTTCTAAATTATTTTTTTATGTAACTTTAAGAACTTTAACATTTCAAATCTATTTTATTTCGCCTCGAAATCTTTGCGAACAGTATTCTGCCTTTTTATTATTATTTAGATTCGTCAGACATTGTCCGCATCTTGTCATTTTCACGACGTTTCGGTCGATGTAACCTACGACCTTCTTCAGGTGTATCTTGTCGAACTCGAATTGTTTCTCCTAGTGAAACATTCTATATTTAAACAGATAATTACCAATCGAAGAACGACTACGGCAATCGAGCGTCGCCCGGCGACCGATTATTCAACATATGGTCCAAAATAATAACCCCTTACGTCCAAGTGGCTGCATATTTTTTTGAGCAAACCAAAGGACGAAAAAATGAAAGAGTTCATAATTTTACAGATGTTTTGTATTGGAGGTAATGTCGAGTTTCGATCAAATAAATTAATGAACCTAAACTCAGTGACACTTTCCATTTTCTATACCTTTTGAAATAGCGATAATGAACATTTACACTGACTTAACACGATTAGGAATATATCAGAGTAGCGAGATAAAAATTAATTACTTCATAGATCATTATCGTCGAGCGTCGGGTAGTGATAACACCCACGAATTGTTCCTCTTCAAAATGAGGGCCGAATTAATGCGTATTTAGTCTGAAACATAATTCGGTACATATTCAGAGAACGACCCGTTGTTTTTATTTTTCGTAGACGTTGTGTTTGCATATTATGTAAACTGCCGCAATATGCCGAGCATTTATCAAATTTTTAAACGCTAGAAAACCTAAATGAAAACATCATGATAGAAATGTTTATCGTATGAATAAAATAGAAATATAATATAAAACGTCAACATACATTTTTTACAAGGGAGCCACCACTTATACAGGCTCAAAGCTACTCAAGGCTAAAATTTAATGAGTGTATGGGTTTCATCAAGACAGTAGTGTACTAATCGTTAGTGGTGTGAATTGGTTAGAATTTGATTATTTAAGGAGATGGTTCAACAAGAACTTGTTAGCATTGGACTTGAAGACGGCCATGTTGTAGTCAGCTGGAAAAACGATCAGCGGAACAAAATTCCACCGGCAGACAAGTCTAGGAAAAAAGCTTTCGTATTATCTGGATACTTCGGACTACTGTTTTAATCTTGAGTTTCATTTTAAAAATGAAAATGGCACTCATAATGAGAACAATAGCCAGAGAATCCAAATCATACATATACCCAATACTCATCTTAAAAGAAGCTTTGTTCATGATATCTGCCTTTAGGTTAAGACAGAGATCGGTTATAATGAGGAAATCTTGGTAGTAGTTATCGCTAGACAAGTGATTCCTTGTGGGAATTTAGCAAGGAAAACCATAGACTGAATCTCAGACGGGCATTTACGATGAAAATCATAATAGAGCAAGGATAGTCTCGCAACATCTCATTTCTGGGCAAGAAGTTGCAGGAAAAGGGAAGGGCATCTTCCATAATGTTTTCTACTCCGGTCGTTTACTCTATCAATGCAGGACAGAGTCATCTGAAAAATTATTGCACAGGCGTGGAAACGGTACTCCAATTTAAGACGTATCCTGTTCATATACAAGTAAAGAATCGCGTCCGGTGTGAGATACCTTCTGGAACGGTATAATGACGAACAAAAAAATCCGACGCTTTTACCAACCGATTTTATATAGGTCTTCCGTTTCAGGTCAGGAGTAAAGGTTAGACCTAGAAGCTTGTCAAGCAAAGAGCTTCTTTGAGACGTGCTCCAGTCATATCAATTTGGGCAATGTAGGGGATCATAGCATTTGGTGAAAAGATAGAAGCTTTTTTTTTTCATGCGTTAAAATAAACCAGCCACCTTTTGCCCCATTGCATAACTTTTCATGAATAAATTACTTATTTTATTGTTACATAATGCGTAACAACGAAAGGAAAACATTTATTTTTGCTTTTAATGTTTTCAAGAGAGACAGTTTTATTCTTTTATTCTTTTTATTTTATAGATTTTATTATTTTTTTTTTATTGTAATAAATGTTACGTTTTTTAGGATGTAAATACGTTGTTGGTAGAGGTGGATACGAAAAAATTAATTCGAAAAATGTTGGGATTTTTGTCTGTCTCATTCGCTGAGCGTTTCGCCATATTTCAGCTGTTTATGTAAGCTATGGTTGGTTGGTTGGTTGGTTGTTTTTGTTTTACGGCATATCAACCCTTTTCATGTTATTTAATGCCGAATTCAGTGATTTTGAAGAAAAGTTTTTTTAATAGAATATATTTGTTTTTTGTTTTTTTCCAAGTCACTTTCTATTTAACCCATAGTTGGAACCCTAATAGGTACTACCACTCCGGGTCAGAGTGGACCTGGGAACAATGGCAATTAAAGGGTGGCTCCACACTCCCCAAAACCCGCAAGCTGGGGCCTCACCATCGGATATAGTTTAAGGTCATATCCAGGACCGTAAGCTATGGTATATGCCGAGGCAAAGTACACAGAAAAAAAGGGTGGTTCTCTACATAAATACCCATTATTCAGAGGGGAACAAATTTCTATACCATAGTACACTTTTTATAAAAAGGTTAGACCTAGAAGCTTATCAAGGCCTGAATGCTATCGAGGTGGAAGATTGTAAATGAGAAAATAGCAGAGTGACCAGTAGTGATTGAAAATATGTAGAATTTGATTATTTTAGGAAGGAGCTCTGATAAACTTGTTCACATTGGATGTGAAGATGGCAATGTTGTAGTCAGGTAAAAAGCAGCTCCGCAGTACAGAGTTCTATATGCTGGCATTTCTAGGACAAAAAACTTTCTTCATAGAATTTGAGTTTAAATTTAGGCACAAAGTAAGGAAAAATTGTTGAATAGAACGTATATTTGTTTAATACCCTTAAACAAGGCATGTTGCCGCTGAAGCGTAGGAGGATCGTGTAAGTAGTATTTAGTTTCATGGGAGTGAATATTTGAGTGAGAAGGATGGCAGTAAGATTATTGTTCACATTATATTTAAATATCTGCGCGTGTGTACGTTCTGTGGAATATGTGTCGACGTTAGCTTTTGCAGTTATTGTAGGGAGGTGCAAATGTCACCTACGTACAGCGCCTACTACTCTCCCCCCTCTGGTACTGACCCCATGACTATTCGGCACGCACGGTGAAAAGTGAGGTATCCACTGATGTTTATCCTTGCTCAAAAGCAACTCGAGTATAAGGGTTAATTCGGTTATCAGGTAGACGCTGAGTCAAAATTCTGAGGATTGGTGACATTTGGTGAAACTGGATCGGATTTGATTATTTACAAGTAAAGCTCAACAAGAATGTTTTCATGGAAATTGCTAGGGACAAGGCATGAAGCCACGTTATGTAAGACGTTAACAAGAAATAAAGATGATTATCGCAAAGACAGGAAATGTCTATTGATCTTAGCCTTTAAATGATCAAGGCTGGAGGTAGTAGGGAAATAATGAGCAGGTAGTGAATTCCACAATCTTTTAGTTCTCAGAAACTACTGGAATAAGACGCTGTATCACAAGTAGGCATATAAACAAGGAATTAATGGCAACCACTAGACAAACGGATCAAACGAGCTGGAACAAAGGAAGCAGAGAATAGATTAGACGATACCGAGTAAGGTATTCTATTATAGTATTCATATAAAAGACTGAGACAAGCAACATCACGTCTTTGAGAAAAAGGTTGCAATAAAGACGAAAGTTTGAGGCCAATCGAATTGGATATACACCTCTGCAATTTATATAGACTCTTCAAATGAGAGAGATTCACTAGTACACATACAACAACAACACGGCATCCATGGTCTTATGGTAGATTTGTAGATATAGAGAACAACCTGGGATATGAGAAAGTGTTTATAGCGATACAGAGAAGCGAATTTACGAGAAGCGGAAAGAGCAATGTTTATAATATATGAACTCCAAGAGGG
>NC_136515.1:67530105-67535105 GCF_053919585.1 Euprymna scolopes | reverse complement strand
TCCTTCCAGGAATCTAAACTGCATTCTTTATTTTTATTTTTGAATTTTTTTTATTCAAAGCTTCTTTAGACATATATATATATATATATATATATATATTTAACGTGTCAGAAGTCGATGAAAAAATCCATAAAGTGCTCGATCGTGGATGTGAAGATACAATATTTATTATGACACTATATATATACATATTTCAAGGTCGTACTATCGGTTTCGTTACTCCGAATCAACCATAAGAGGTTGGAAAAAAAACAGCGTAAGTTTGTCAGCGACAATGAAAAACTTCTTTTCAAACTGATATATTATGTAACAAATTATGTCACAGTTTTTCATTGTCGCTGACGAACTTACGCTGTTTTTTCCAACCTCTTATGGTTGATTTGGCGTAAATAAAACCAATAGTACGACCTATAAATACGTATATATAGTGTCATAATAAATATGATGTGTGTGTGTTCATATCGACGAGAGTTTTTATTGTTTGTGATTTTCTAGTCCATAATGTTTCTCGAGTTAATGCGTGTATAACACACGTATAACAGAAAATGTTAAGCAAGATCCATTCGTCGCGGTGGATACTCAGATATCATGTATTGTGTGTTATTCGCTCTTTTGTGTGAGTCGATTTAGATCTAAATTTAAGCTTAACTCTCGCGCGATCTCGCAGAGAGATCTTTTCTCTGCTACACATATAACAAACACGGACAATACAGATGAACGGAACACAGTTCTGTTGGATTTTACCTCTGGTCAACAGAGGAAAAATACCTTGTTAATCTTTGGGTCTTGTTTGGCGGATCCGCAAAATCTGGAATCAAGATTAATCCCAAGGAAACAAGAAGTCTTGGGTTGTATTTTCATCATCTTTTTGCACGCTTGTTTTTTTCTACATTTTTTATTTATATTCTACGCTTGCTGACTCCCTCGTCTGTTCAGCCCGACTGTTTCACTGCAACTCTGACTAAAAACTGACTAAAGTCTACGTGTATATAGCAAAGCCGATAGCCATTAGTCGCGTGCTCTCGTCTAATGAATGAATGCATGAATGTAGGATTGACATGAAATTCTTAAAGATAAACTAAAATGGCCGAACAAAGGGCTGAAATGAATTAAATAAATAAAAAGTAAATGACTTAGAATGACTTTAACGAACTTAACGATGAATTGAATGACCTTAAGAATGACTTGAATGCTTAAAAAATAACTGGAATCCTTCAAAAACAACTTGAATTATCTGGAGAATGACTTGAATTGCTTTTAGACTGACTGGTTGTAAAATGGGTGATCATTTTACATTAAATTAACACAGAAAAGTGATCCCCTTTTTATATCACAAAGTTACAAACATAAGTACAGCATGTAGTAAGAACAGATACTACACTTTGATCTTGGCCAAAAGGCCAAGAAAAGCTGTATTTACTTGCTCCCTCACCGAGCAAATTAGGCACAAGGCCGATTTTTAAAGTGAGGAGTGAAGAGGAAATGGGGACCAACTCTCCGAGGAGTAGGGGAGCTTGATAGTGACAATTGGTATGAAAGGTTTCCCCCACATATTGTCATTGCTTGCAGTATCTGCCGGAACAGATGGTATGTATTTGCTCCCCCACCGAGCAAATTAGGCACAAGGCCAATTTTTAATGTGAGGAGTGAAGGGGAAATGGGGACCAACTCCCCGGGGAGTAGGGGAGTTGGATAGTGACAATTGGTATGAAGGGTTGCCCCTACATTGACCAAGGTCTTGTATGTGAGGTTGCCCACACATATGGTCTTTGCTTGCAGTATCTGCCGGAACAGATGGTATTTATTTGCTCCCCCACCGAGCAAATTAGGCACAAGGCCGATTTTTAATGTGAGGAGTGAAGGGAGGGGGAAGGGAAAAAGGGGGCCAGCTCCCGAGAGGTGGGAAATGGGAGCTGGTTAAAGGTCAGGCATGTGGGGTTGCCCCCACATCTGGTCTTTGCTAGTCATAGCTAGTCATAGCTTGCAGTATCTGCCGGAACAGATACTGCACCTTGATCTTGACCAAAAGGCCAAGAAAAGCTTAAAAAGCTAAGAACGTCATCTATTAACAACAGACCTTTAATCTTAATCAAAAGAGCCAAGCACAAAAGTGTTACGGACAGAACGACAGACCGACGGACCGACGGAGTGACTTATAGAGTCGCTTGCACGCGACTAAAAATCTTTTCCCGAATCACGTTATCAATACATGCCGTCTAAAAAATCATCACCTAATATTTTGTCGTGTAATCTACCAGTTCGACAAGAAGGTTCTTGCGCTTTTTAAAATTTTGAATTCAGATGAACATATCTCAGCTCAAACAAAATTTATTTATCGAAATAGTACTATCAGACTCATCACACTTCTGCCAATGCAAAACAAGTGTATTTCTGTAAGAAACGAAAAAACCTTGCGTTCTGATAGCAATAAAGTCCTTGAAACGTTTTTTTTTATATATCGCCTAGGTGTTTGAAGCATTTCTCATGCAGAATATTGTCGGGATGCTTGAAAAAATAGTAGTCAGTAGGTTAGAGGTCTGGAGAGTATGACGGATGAGGCAGAGTTTCTTAGCGCAATTCGTTAAACTTCTGCCTGGTCAGTTTAGCAATGTGCAGTCGGACATTGTCGTGGAGGGAAATTGAGGCTTTTCTGTTGACTAATGTTGGGTGTTGTTGAAGTCTCTGGTTAACTTCATCCATTTGTTGACAGTACTTCTCTTTCGTAATGATTTCGTTTGTTTCAAAAAGCTGTAATAAATGAGACTGTTAAACAGCTTGACGTTTTATGTAACTCTGGCTTCAAGGAATGTCGTAGAACTTTGTCGACCTCGGCATCTAATCACTCAGCTGAACGTCGCCGGTTGTTGTAACGAACCCACTTTTCATCGCGTCACAACCCGGCTTGTTCTTGTTGCATAAAAGAAAAAAAAGATAACATTTCATAATGGCGTTTCTGCTGGGTCTCTATCAATGTGTGAGGCACCAATTTATCCTATTTTTCTTATCTTTCTCATTTCTCTCAAGTTGTGGAAACCATCATATACGTTACCTCAAATCCAGAAACAAGTTCCCGAATGTTGTGCTTGGATTGGCTTCAACGAAGGCTCTTAGTTGGTCATTGTCAACATCTGTCAATACTACGCTCATCATCTTAAAGACTCTCGTCGCCGCCAAATTTTTAAAACCACCACTGTGCTGTTCGTCCAGTAGTGGTTCTTGGGTCAAATGGTTCGTTGATATCGCGTGCTATTTCAACAAATAGCTTGAATTGAAATTGTGCGAATTTGCTTGTTTCCATCTTGCATTCAACGTTCTGAAAGGAAGGCATAGTTGTTTTAAAGCGATTGTAATTTAAACGCTCAGATAGAGCGAGCAATACTTTTTAAATGATATATAACGTAAAGGTATTATTCCGAGAACTTATTTGAAAATACATCATTTGAAATCAAAATTAAAAATTCTGCAAGAACTTTATTCTCAATATAATATTTGTTATTTTTTCTGTCAGCTTAAATGTCTAACTTGTTTGTTGTAAAAATTCTATTTCAAAGTTATTATATATCAAAACTAAAATTCTTAACTTGTTTCTAAATTCCATTCTATCAAATTAAAATTCCTGGTATATCCTTTATTTGACAAAAAATCTCGACTTCTAAATTATAATTTTATAGTATATATCCAAAGTAAAATTCTTAACTTGTTTCTAAATTCCATTCTATCAAGTTTACATTCCTGGTGCATCCTTTATTTGACAAAAAATATCGATTTCTAAACTATTATATTAACTGTCTACTTTACTTTCCCGCTTCTTTTTTCCGAACCAACAATACAACAGTCGTTGGATCATTTTATTCTAAAATTATACATGATACACGATTTATTGGAGATTCATTTAATTTCGGAGAAATTATTATTTACATCAAGGCACCTGATTCCGCTAAATGGTAATCCATTTAATACTCACCATTGACTTTTACTTCATCCGAGCTCGGGCACATCGCTTCATTTATAATCATTGTGTGAATTACTGAAACAGCGAAATCAACGATCTGCCAGTTTTTTTCCTAATTGTTAACTATTATGATATCCGTTTTTCTTGCTTGAATGGGTTTATGTGTTTGTAAGGTAATGTCCCAAGTGATTTTGTGATTTCTGTATTCAAGTACGGCTGCTGGTGTATGCTTGTACCATCTGTCTGGATATTCAATATGCAGTTTTCTTTTTTTGTTTTGCGTATTCCCACTGGAATGCCTTCTCCAATTGATCGTGTCTGTTTCAGGAGTATATTTGTGTATAAATGTACAATTCTAGCAGGCCGCTCGGCATACGTCCGGTCGTAAAATACGCTTAAATATGATATTTTTTATTAATGCAGATTTCGTATTAATTATTATATTTTATTGAATACAATATATAATAATGATTGGATCGTGCGCTACCAGCGGGAATCGAAACCAAAACGTTTAGCTTGGTTGGTTGGTTGGTTGGTTGGTTGGTTGTTTTACGGCATATCAACCATTTTCGGGTTATTTAATGTCGAATACAAAGATTTTTTTAAATAGAATATTTTTTGTTTGCACGTCGGTTTCTATTTAACCCATAGTTAGGACGCTAACAGGTACTACCACTCCGGGTCAGAGTGGACCTGGGAGCAATGGTAATTAAAGGGTTGCTCCACACTCCCCAAAGCCCACAAGCTGGGGCCTCACCACTGGATATAGTTTAAGGTCATATCCAGGACCCCCATTGAGGGACTTTTACCCTCTGTAGGGGGGGGGGGCAGTCGGCGTAGTCTAATGCCCCAACCACAGGGCCAAAAACGTTTAGCATATATAGAACAAAGTTGTATTTTCTTTTTAAATAAATGGAAAAAAGTTGTTTTTTTTTAATATAAATATCAATACACAAAAAAAATGAATCTATAAGTGATGTGATGAGTTTAATATTTTCCTCGATTCCAATACAATTACCGATTTCGATTTTTATAAATATCTGAATAT
>NC_136515.1:67500105-67525105 GCF_053919585.1 Euprymna scolopes | reverse complement strand
CAAATCAAGTTATTAAGTTAGATGCATGTCCAAGGAACCTATATCTATAATTTCAAGTGCTTATACCCAAAATTGGCGGAGGAGTTTGGTAGAGTTCTCAAAGGTCAACTCGGTGAACCTTTACCTCTTAATAGCAAAATTTCTGTCCAAAAATGGATTACAAAGATTTTCCTAAATCTCAGTACTCTGTATATCAAATTTCGAATCTGTAGACTGAAAATTGGCAGAGTTATTGCGTAGGAAAATGTACACAGACATACAGACACTTTCACTTTTATGGATATATTGATTAACTCAAAGTCATACTTAATATGTTTAAGTACTGTAATTATAATAACTCTTAGACCATTTCAATCGTTACACCCGTTTTCACATGTTCATTCGATAGTTTTTTTTTTATCTCCTTTAATCGTACTTCCCCCTCTTCCTCTTACCCTATTCCTTCTATTTTTAAAGTTTAACCGAAATAAAATTAGAAACGTTTAGTTACTGTATATATATATATATATATATATATATATATATATATATATATATATATATATATAATAAACAAATTTTTGGTTTACTAATAAATGTTAAATTTATTTCATAGATATACCTTATATCTAGCGTTTTTTACATCTATTCTAACAATCAACACACTTTGCTAATTTATTTGAGTCACACATTGATCATACAACAGTCACCTATTTCAAAATATTCAGCGGATTTGTAGATTAATGTTTGGGATTAAAATTTTATACATACTTTTATTGTATTATGATTATTTAAAATGTGCCATTACATTTCATTATTTAATATTCTTACCAAAATAATGTTTAACATGTCTAAACATGGCGATCATGCCAGAATTTATTATGCCACGAATATACTACTATTCCCTAATTTGATATATAATTTATTATCCACGTATAATTATGGAATATAATTACATGCTCTTATTTATCACTTTTAAATTAAATACTACATTATGCGAGATATATAATAATATTTACCTTCATAGTATATTTTAAATATAAATCTGATTATAACTTGTCAGTATATTGGCTATCATCGTCTAAATATATTTAGTTGATTTAATTAGTTTATAATGATTTATGATTGCTGGTTTATTTTACTTTAGTAGCTAATTTTAAATTTTATTTATCTCCATAAAGAAAAATGCTAAATTAGCGTAATATAACAATTTAATATATTTTCATCTAATCTATTCTTCTAACCATGTTACAATTAAAATGTCAATGAATTAAATGAGTTATAAATTAACATTAGATAAATTAATACTACTTTTACTTTATATTATTATGATAATTTGAAGTTTGTCAATACAACACAACATCTAAAATTCATACCCTTTCCATTTACTTTTTATTAAAAGTATTGTTTTATTTATTTTCGGTTTATTTATTTAACTAAAATTATTATTTTATGTTTTATTCTTATTTTTATTTGTATTTATTTATATTTATCTCTATGAATGAAAATAAAATTGTGCATGCTTTGTAAGTTTAATTGAATTTAACTTAAGTTATGACTCCAATCAGTTTTTAGTCGAAACAATATATACTTACATCTATGTAAACAGTTTTGAATTACATCCTGGTGTCTGTTAAATAGGTTTACTTAAGATATTCTTATATGATAAGATTCTAGATTGCAAAGACAAAACTTATTTGGAGAGTATTTACTATCACTGCCTTGTATCGACCATTTTAATGTGTATTCATTTTTTATTTTTTATTAATCCCCAATCCACTTTGCTAATGTTGTTGTTTTCCTGGTATACATAAAAGAAAAATATGTGAATAAATTATATTTCCACAGATATATATATATATATATATATATATATATATATATATACAAACTTAAATAATTTTGCAAGCAAAATCCGATCCCGCATTTTGCTAATCCCTAACCTCTGATGAGAATGGAAAGTATTTCTTCGAAACTTCGCGGATTACGGTCAATCCACTTATTTTGTGCTTGCTTTTTAAAATTAAATATGTTTTTACTCTTTAGCAGAGTGTTTTAACATGTTTTATTAACTACTTATTCTTATATATATACATATATACATACATACATATATATGTGTGTGTGTGTGTGTGTTAGGGTGCGTATATTGATATACGTGTAATCTGTTACATTGATTCAGTAGTGCCAACGAAATATGAGTATATCAGTTTGCGTTCCTTGTAGAAGATTCTATCTCTGTATTTATCAAGCGTCCGATTTATTTGCTTGCCATATCTTTGAGACCCAAATCAAATCAAATCTTTGAGGCAAATCAGTGTTATTCAAAGGCAACGCAGTAATGGTCATTTCTTTTATAAACATCTCACTAACTTCATCTTTATCAGATATCGGAGCAAAACAGTTTCATGATTCATCAAAAATATTTTTAAAAAACAAAAAACAAAAACAAACAATACATACGGTACAAAATATTTAAAAAAGACAAAAACAAACAATACATACTGTACAAAATATTTAAAAAAACAAAATCAAACAATATACCGTACAAAATATTTAAAAAAAAACAAAAACAAACAATACATACGGTACAAAATATTTAAAAAAAACAAAAACAAACAATACATACTGTACAAAATATTTAAAAAAAACAAAAACAAACAATACATACGGTACAAAATATTAAAAAAAAACAAAAACAAACAATGCATACGGTACAAAATATTAAAAAAAACAAAAACAATACATACGGTACAAAATATTTAAAAAAAAACAAAAAAAAAACAATACATACGGTACAAAATATTTTAAAAAAACAAAAACAATATATATGGTACATACATCGCCTAAACTTCACCCATCCACCTTATTATACAAGCTTATGCACGTGCAATTTTAAGTTTTATTAGTTGAGTGCAGATGAGCAGAAGAATAGAGGAAAACTGAACAAAGAGTTGGAAGTAAACGTTCCTTGTGATAAAATATTACCTGAACGAAGAGAACATTGTTTAGCAGGTTATTCGATTCGAATGAAAAGAATTACGAACTTAGCTTTGTATGTCTACAACATAGTCCGATATTTAAAGCATAATGTGTGTCTATAAACATGTGTGTATATACATATATTTATGGGTGTGTATATATGTGTGTGTATCTATGTGTGCATACATATATATGTGAGTGCGAGTATACATATATATGTATATGTGTGTATTTCTATGTGTGTATATGCATATATATGTGTGCATATGCATATATATGTATGTTTGTATGTATGCATATATATATATATATATGTGTGTGGGGGGGGGTGTATATGTGTGTGTGTGTGGACATATATATATACACTCACACACATATATACACGCACACACATATATATATGTATATGCATACATACACAAGATATTAAGATTCGTTTCAAGGAACACACACGCACACACACACACACATATATATATATATATATATATATATATATATATATATATATATATATAAAGCTGAACGTCTGTGTGTGTGTGTATCTGGTCACGAATAGGCTCCTATATGGTTGACTATTATAGAAAACTGATAACATATAATGACAGAAAATGTACCGAGACACAGGAATGGGTATATTTGATCTTGCATAATGATGAGTCATTATAATTGTGGGGTCTGCGTACGCGCCTGGTCCACAAAGTATGGAAATAAAAAATTTTAAAATTAAAAAAGAAAAGTTTACAAGTGTTTTTGATATAGATGTACATAATAAAACTTTGATAAGTATGTTTTATCTTCAATAGTGATGGTATAATAAAATTGTAGGGTCTGCGTTCCGGCCTGGCCTCCATAGAATGGAAATAGGCATACACTTTACCAAAGACTTTTCATGTCTATCTGCGTGAGTATACTTTGATAATTATGTTTCGGTTTGAAGAAATATGATATAATAAAATTATGGGGTGATTGTTCCCGCCTGACCTCCATAGAATGGAAATATGTCACAAAGTTTAACAAGGTTTTTTAATATAATTCCACAGAATATAGTGATAAATGTTTCAGAGTGAACGGATATGGTATAATAAATTATGGGGTTTATCTATTTTATTTTTACTTCCATCATATTTTGCTTTGGTTTTGATACCCCGAAATTCGAAGCTATCTCTTTACAATCCTTCCTTTTCATAACCTATCATACTTTCATAAATCAGAGTCCATTTTCTGTAGGTTGTTTTTGAACCCAGTCAACGACGTGTACTTTTGCTAGTATATATATATATATATATATATATATATATATATATATATATGGGGGTGTTCCTTGAAACGAATCTTAATTTAATTAAGAACGAAATAATCGGTTTTGGATTTTCATTTTCATTTTTTTCTTATTTAAATGGGTGTTAATTATGTTGAAATCCTACCTTAGGTTTGAGATTTCCCTCATTAAAACCCACTAATAGGGAGATTAAATGAACCAAATTTCTCCACGTTTATTATTCTCTAAGCTCTGTTTTCACGCACATGCACACACACTTACACACACACATACACACACATTATATAAACCCTTGCTTCATAACCGAGCAAATAACAGTCAACACTTAGCACACTAGCTGTTTTGAATATCAGTTGGTAATTCTTGCGACACGTCTCCATCCTGAAGAGTCATAATAAAGTAAACATTTTTCTCTATATTATTATATACATGAGAGTTAACGACACCGAACTACTGTGTTACATTATTCAAATAGTAAATGTTATACGCAGGCTTACTTGCCATAAGTATATTTAGGAAATACTACGTAGGCAATTGTCGCCGATGTGGTAAATACAAAGAATATATATATATATATATATATATAATTATAAGGGTATATATATATATATATATATATATATATATATATATATATGTATGTATAGAGAGAGAGAGAGAGAGAGAGAGAGAGACCAAGACGGGAGAGAGAGAGATCATTTGTGTAAATGAATCAAATACCGTAAGTATATTAATAGCACATTTATATCATTTCATTTGATATATGGTCTTACACTTGTTTCGTTTAATGGTGTGCTAAACAACTCACCAGACTCACATAAATCCATAAAAAGTGTTTTTAGAAAAAGAGCGACGGTGGAAAGAATTATCAAGCCACTTTCAGAATACTTAACCATACCCACTTTCTGGGAAGTATGAACAAAGAAGTAATCAACTTGTGCTTATGCAACGTTCAGCACTTCCTTCGTTCGAACACTTTGGATTGTCTAATTTAACCGCCTGTATTGAATTTTTTCCTGGCAATTGTTTAGTAGCCTGGTGGTAAAGGTTTAGAAAATAGAGTTAGAGGTGGCTTCTTAACTGCGTTCGAATCCCCCCACCTATAGAAAATAATATTCTACACTGACTGCGAAATCATGAAAAGGATTATATATATATATATTTGTGTGTGTATATATATATGTGTGTGTGTGTGTGTGCGTGTATATATATATGCATATATATATGTATACATATGTATATGTTTATATATGGGTATTTATATATATATGTATGTGTATATATATATATGTGTATATATGTATATGTATATATATGCATATATATGTATATATGTTTATATGTATATATATGTATATATATGCATATATATATATATATGTATATATGTGTGTATATATGTATATGTATATTAATGTATAAATATGTATATATATATATGTATATATACGTACATATGCATGTATATATATGTGTGTATATACATAGATATATGTATATATATATACATGTATATGTATAAATATATATATATGTATGAAATAAAATAGAGGTTAAAGGACCTGAATGCTCAACGATTCGCCCGATTTATGCGGGTGTTTTCAAGAGGGATGGTCGTTGAGTATTCAGGCTCTTTCACTTCTACTTTATTTCATATCGTCGGATTTAATCCAGCTCAACAATCATATATATGTATGTATACAAATGTGTGTATATATATATATATATATATATATATGTGTGTATGTATACATATATATATATATATATATATATATATATATATATATATATATATATATATGCTAAAATGGTTCGACTGAGAGAAAAACGTAAATTAATGACATTAAGCTTCAAACATAATTATTTTCTTTAGTGTTTTGCATTTTTTTAACGTACATTAAATTGGCGTATCTTTATACTAATTTCTTGGTCGTAATATTTTATTACTAGGACTATGATAACAAAATATTCTCATCATTGTTTGACTCTCAATGAAGTATATATACATACACACTCGAGAATCAAAACCATGAAAAGAATATGCTGTTGTCCTAGCCCTGCTCATCACCTGCTATAATCCTGTTTAATAAATAGAATTTTACTGATAGAATAATTCATAGTCTGGAAACCTAGACCCACGTATCCACGTTAAATGTACTACGGCATTAATATATAGATTATATATATATATTATGCGTAGTTGTCCCACAGAGAGAAAAGCGCATATGTAAAGACATGTAATTAGCAACAGTTATTATGTTAGTGTTTTTTTTATAGTTATTACAGGTTTGTTGGAATTGTTCTTTTTTAGATATTATTTTAGTTTTGAAAAATCTTATAATTTAGGGAAAAAAATGGTGGCTTTGAGAGATCATTGTGGTTGTAACTTATGTCAATCCACTTCTCTAATCAAAAGCTTGGCTGTAATGCGTCATGTGCTGTCGTAACCGTAATTATACACTTACTATGAAGAAGTTAGATACACAGCTAGAGAACACACAAATAATTAGTTAAGTAACAGACGACCCCTAAGTTCATAATATAATATGTGAGCTTTAAGGTTAAATAGCTGTGGTGTATAAAAATGTTTAGAATTTCGCAGTATAGACAGCTAAAATAAAAGTGGTCACACAATAATTGTATACCAAATGAATATTACCAAAGTCAAGATAAGTTACTCTCCTTCCTATAGGGATAAATTTTCGTGTTTAACTTATTTTAAAGGGTTTATAACATATAGAGTTTTGTTTCTTGACATAAGGTCAGAGGTGGGCTTCGATATAATTTATGGTAGGTGTCTATTTTTTTTATTTTATTTTATTTTAGTTTTATGATTGCTATATTACAAGCCGAAAAAATGGTTATAAACAGATAATTATCCTAATACATAAATACCAGATCTGCTGCTATTAACCGAAGTTAACCTCTGAATATTAGTGCGTGTTAGGCATTTTAGATTACAGCAAGCCCCCCAAAAATGTCAACAGTTAGTCTGGTCACCAGAACAGCTTCCAAAACACGTTAGTTTGGCATGGTCGTCTACGCGGAGACAGTTTGACGAAAGACTTTGGTTATTCAGTCCGCCGATCTAGGGAGATAGGTGTGGACCATGCCACATTGTGATTGTTGTTGTTGATCCGCAGACCACAGCCCTCTTTTCGGCGTCGAGGTAGACACCCATCAGCTGATCGATGGTTCCTGATAAAATAACTCCTTTACCGGGTTGTCTGGTAATAATGTTAACTCCTTCGCAGAACAATGAGTAAAAACTCCAGTCGTTGGTTTTCTTTTTTATAAAAGTTTTTTTTTTAACAGTAACGACAGTATGACGACAAAGTTCTAATATAAAAGTACTGTACAAAGATAAAAGTAATAAGGCAGTTAAAATTAAAACACTTTAGGGTGCACAGTTCAACAATCAACCATCTGCGACCGAAATCTCACCCGGACAACCAATCACCCATAATTTCGAATTCAACTTTCTTATTGCAAACGGCAATAAGTAGAACATTTCTAGCCACATTTACGTGATTCTGGCTTTATTTCCTTCTTTCCCTCCTGTGTTGTCACCAGCAGTCTGCAGATACGGGGATGGAGCAGGAGTCTTTGTCGTTGCGATGATAAGCGAGAGTATCCTCAGTGAGCGTTTTCACCAACACAGATCTATTTTTGCGTGTGCAAAATACGATATGTGACGAAAATATTATTCAGCTTGCGAGAGAGAGAGAGAGAGAGAGAGAGAGAGAGAGAGACAGGCAGACAGACAGACAGATTGTCAGCGATATTTCAAATCGGGGTATCTTCCAACTATTTGTTTAGTTCTCCTCTATTCTACTGCTCATCTGCACTCAACTAACTAAAAATTACTCATGCATAAGCTTGTATAGTAAGGTGGATGGGTGGGTAATGAAGCTCCCCCCCCCGTCCAAACTAACCAATGAGGGGTTGATACGACATATCATCTATTCTGATTGGATCCGTGTATAATCGCGTATCGAAGTAGATTTCCATTGAATCTGTTTCCATGTCAACTGCCCCTGGAACTTGACCTCCGGGTCAGATATTGTTACCAAACTTAATAAAAACCCTTTCCTTGATATTGTCTCGTAATCAATTTTTTTCTTCGAAAAACAATGCTATTATTAAATATTATTATCGATCACAAATCCGTTTCCTGTAGGTACTTTTCCTCAGTTTGGTTTCAACGTCGGTATAATAAACGGAATCAGCAAGGCAATTGAGTGTTGCCCGGGATTGTTCACAATTAAAAGTTCTAAGTTAACTCTATTATATTCGCTATTAATGTAAGATTTGAGCACCATATGTGGTTGGCTCATATTATTCTATGTTTTTGTTTTGTTTGTTGTTTCATGTTACTTTAGTCGAAATTCTAAGAAATAAAGAGACCTTTAAGGCTAACACTTAATCTCTATTTGAGATATATAGATATTCGAATAATGTATCAAAGTTCTCCTTAATTTCTACAACACTGATTTTGTAAAGAAGTTGGGGATATAGCGTTATTTCCATGGCAAGTGCTCGTCTGAGCTCCAATCCCTCGTCCCCCTTCGCCAATCTTTAACGAGAAACACCCGTCTGGCTGAAACTACTGTCAATAATTTTCCCCACTCTTTATCTGTGCCTAAGTCCAAACGTAGATTCCATGAGCAAAGCTTCTTTCTTAGAACTGCACGCCAGTGGAACTCTCTGCCGCTTGTTTCCCACCTGACTACAATTTGGACGTCTTCAAGTCCAATATAAACAAACTCCTGAAAAACCGCCCCCTAAGTAAGACACTCTATCGAAACCCCCATACTAATGGTTACTACAATACTTTCTCATTGATTACTGTACACGCAATAACCCTTATCCCTGAGTGGCCTTGATAAGTGGTGACCCCCATGTAAAAAAATATATATAATTTTCCTCTCTTCAATTGAGCGTTTAAATAGTTTATAGTATATTGTTTCTTGTGATATCTTGATCTTACTTGACTCCATTTTATTTGATGGAGTATCAAGCTTCATAATGTTACTTGAGGTAATATCATTTGGAAAATGTGAACCATTCCTTATATAAAAAATACTAGTATGGGTTAGCCATACCGAGAGATTTTATTATGGCCGTTCATACTATGCTTTTGAATGCTTAATCGAGGTTTACTTGTAGAAAAAAAGTTTAGTAACGTCAGGTTTCCAGACAAACCCCTGTACACAGAGATCTTAACAACTCGAGAATGGTGTTTAGTGGGCATTCACGTTATCTACAGTAGGCATTCCGTATCAAGTTTCGTATGTGTTCACACACACACACACACACTTATAAAAACGGAGCTCTTTATAAACAGAACTACTGTATATTGAATTAAATTGTATTAAACCTCACTCCGTACACAGAAAAAATAGTATAATAAACCCCTATGCCACACTAAACAAAATATAACACGACACAAGCAAACAAGGAGCAAATAAAAACCATGTCTACACATGCGCCTGTGTGCACAATACAGAAAATAAGATAATGTATTGGGATGATTAAATCAAATTTTGGTATGACTTCATTGTGATCATAACGGAAGCAGTTTAGTGTCACCGTGTACCACATATAGAAAATTCTTCGAAAGAACAAACTCTGTTCATGCAAAATCTGTTTGAAGTTAAGCGCGTGAAGAAAAGAATGTTATTCAGATTCGTGGTAGAAGACGAGTCCTTGCTGTGAATATTTTACAAGAAGAGAACAGAGATTGAAGCTCAGCCTAGCACTTCCAATGAGAATAAGTATGTGATGCTATCCTGGCCGAGGCGAGTCACTCGGTATGCTAATCTGTGTGACTTGTCACTACAGGTAATCCTAGGTCAAGAGGATCACATTCTTTCCTATTAGCCGCATTTGCAATCGGTTCACAATCACGATGTTGCATCCTTTTTTAACAGCTTCTCTTTCGTGACTGCCAGTGCTGAATCATTTCATAGAAAATCAAGGAAACTTTTAGAGCGTGCTTGTTTTGGCGGAAAAATATTTTTTTCAAAAAATCTCCTGGTGTATTTGTAGACTATTCAATCGCGTGTCTTAATCTTGCTACAGCATATGTTTGTACGAAAATGAGATGGTGTTATTAGATGTAATGTTGATAGGTATCTTATTTAAAACCAACCTGATGATAAGTATGAATGACATGAATAGATTTATAGTTAGACCAGCAAGCTGCTCGGCGTTGCCCGGTCGTAAAATACGCATAAATATATTTTAATTAACGCAGATTTTTTTATTTATTATAAACGGCATAATCTCGTTCACACACCGGTTCCCGTTAGATCTCCGACGTTACGCAACGGTGAAAATGGTTAGTGCCAAAATAGGTGACTATTTGGGAATTCCAGGTGCTTTATGTGATCTCCGCTTGTCTCGGCATTGTTTCCAGATGTCCTGGACTTCTCCTTGCCACCGAACTCAAGCAGTGCCAAGGAGAGCTGTGGTTGGATATTGCGCAACTCTTGCCTTACAATTACACATGCAGCTACCTCTATAAATAAAGAACAACAATCATTAGACCAACTTGCCACGTTCTTTTACAACTTTGACCCCTTAGCAGCCTTTGGATGAAAATCGATTAAAATATTTCGACGTGTCTTAATTGCCTATATGCATAATCTCAAGTCTGTAGCCTAATAATTCGTTGAGCATATAGGTTGAGAAGTATCTCCAGCAGTGCTGATCAAACACCACCGCCCTTAATCACAAGAACAAACAAATGTTTCAGATATTAGATCTAGCAACCTACTCATGATTAATTTGACTAACCTATTCATGTTATAAAAATATCTTCCTTACATGTGATAATGTGATATATATATATATATATATATATATATATATATATATATATACTATTTTGTAATCAGTAATGATATTTACAGGTAGAAATATAATAGGTGTAAGTGTCGTAACATCCATACTAGGGACGGTATTCGCAAGGACCCGTGGCGCAATGGTCAGAGTACTTGGAAAATGAATTGTAAAAGTGGCCTTCTCCTGGAGGTTGAAGGTTCAATTCTCAGTGTGCGAGATCGAATAATACGATTGCGAATTAATGGTAGCCTTTATCCATTTATGGCTTACGAAACGCGAGCATACCCCCCATGAAATAAATAATGGGTTCAATTCGAAAATTTGATCAGATTTCCGAGTTCGACAAGATACATCTGAAGAAGGTTGGAGGTTACATTGACCGAAATGTTCAATAGTTTTTTATATCATCCTCCCGAGCTTTGTCAGCTACATTTTGGCAAGGATATAGAGTCTGTTTTCGTCAGACTGTATTTCCAGGCATCTTTAAAACGCCTCTTTTCAGTCTGGAAAGACAATGGATACCCCCTGAAAAGGTATTTGCCTGTAATTGTAAGGAAAGAGTTGCACAATGCTCAACCATAACTCTTGCTTGAGTCCAGTGGCAATCAATGCCAAGATAAGTAGAGAGCATATACACTACTTGGATTTCCCAAATGGTAACCTATTTAAGTGCTACCTATACTCAACGTTGCTTAACTTAGATTTTTCTATGTATTACCTCCTGTAACATGATCGTCTTGAGGAAGCGATTTGCTCCCCATTAGTGAGGTTGAGACCCTCCTGGGACCTGAGGAAGACCGGCCAAATATGCTAAGATTGTCTGTTGAATTTAAACTGAATCTCGGACAACGGCGGGTATCAAAAGTGGTATGCTTGTACTTGAAAATAAAAACATTTTACTTTTAACGAGATTTGTACTGGTTAACCTGGAGAATACCCGTTCAGACTAGCTCTCTGAATGATAGGTTTTGGACCCTTGAGGTCGTGTGAAAATGATTTCATTTATGGTCTCGGATTGCAAAACTCTGGTCGTGCTGCTGAATTGCACACACGCAATTTGGGTCTGAAATTCCCCAGAAACGTATTGAGCGCTGATTGGTTGAATGGATCGACCGACCCATCCTGTGGTCCTCTATAAAAAAGCTAATACCTGGTTGAAATTACTAGATTACGCCGAATCTCGAGAAGAGATAAGCTCCCAAAAACCAACGCTCTACACCCCTCTCCATCTCTCCTGACCAGCCATCCAGTGAGCAGAAGAATACGATTTGTGGGACGTAAAATGTTTTTAGTAACTGAACGATGTACATATATAAAAATCTGTAACCTTTATGGAATTAACTTAGATTTTGTTTGTCTTTTCGGTTCATGCAAGCTTTGCTTTTGCTTTTCAGCAGAATTCAACACAGAGACGCTGCGAATTAATGTGAGGTCTCCCGGTAGACGATCACGACCAAAAGCGGAGGGCAGTTGTTGACCTGAGTAACGGGAGACCCGTCACACTCCTCTTTTATAGTATACGTTCGTTTTTAACATATATTGTCAAGAACATGTTACCAGGCGAAGCATATCTTGTTAGTCTACTACACATATTTATTTATTGCATTTTTTAGATGAGGTTTGATAATTCGTAATAATTGGATCATATAGACTACTATTCTCAACTGTTATTGTTATAACTGTCGGTGTAATCTATGATCATCCTGAGGTGTATCTTGTCGAACTCGGAAGTTTTTTTTTTTTGGTTGGATTTGGGAAGCGGCATTAGAATTTCGAACACTTTATTTCATTTACAATTAATTTTCCGAGTACTCTAACCATTACAGACTTGAAATTTGATATATAGTATATTCAGACATATGGAAAACTTTTTAATTGGTTTTCATCCGAAGAAAATCGCTGCTAAGAGGTCAAAATTAATACATTGTTACGTGGGGAGGGTCGTCGGATTTTTCTTTATTTTTTTTCTTTCTCAACTGTTTTATGACTGCGTCTAGAAACATGACAGCTTCCTTGTGTTAACATTAAGATTTTTTAAACACTTTATAAATGACGTGTCAAGCTGATATAATGGTTAGCGTACTTGTATTCAATGTCAAGTTTTTGGTTTCGGTGTCAGCTCGAGTATTTTTTTTTTTTTTTTTGCCTTCAAGAAGTGAACAGTTTAGAAAAAATACGTAATACTCCCATGCACATGTCTCAATTTCTTTCCGTTTTTTACTTTAATTTTTTAAGGGAATTTAAGGTGACTTTGTACAACAAGGGTATTTCTGTTTATAAGCAATAAGAATTCTGCTTTAATTAAAATATGAGATTTATGCGTATTTTACGATCGGGCAACGCCGGGCAGCTTGCTAGTATATATATTTTTTAATTATTTATTAGCGTAATGGAAATGGATGTTCTTCTTCCGGTCTACGTTTTGAAATTTGACGTTTGTTTGTTTGTTTTAGTTTTACAGCATATCAACCCTTTACAGGTTATTTAATGCCGAATCCAGTGAGATTGAAGAAGATTTTTTTAATAGAGTGGATTTGTTTTTTTTAGTCGGTTTCTATTTAACCCATAGTTGGGGTCCTAGCAGTTACTACCACTTCAGGTAAGAGTGGACCTGGGAACAATGGCAATTAAAGGGTGGTTCCAGACTCCGCAAAGACCGCAAGCTGGGGCCTCACCATCGGATATAGTTTTAGGTCATATCCAGGACCGAAATTGGACGTAATGTAACGTATGTTTTGTATGCGATAGAATATATAAATTAAGAAGGGAATGCATATATATTACATTAGAAAAATGCGAGCATGAAAAATATCATTGTTAAGCTTAAACATGGAAAAGTAAAGGACTAATTGTTTAAACGGGAAAAGAAATGGACAAGATATTCTATCAAAAATTATATTTTTTTTACTTAAAATATTGTAGCAAAATAAAAATTGATTATATAATGTTGAATGGAATATCAAAAAAATTAATGCTGCAATATTTTAAGTTATAAATTTATATTTTTCACTAGAGTATCTTGTCCATTTCTTTTCCACTTTTAACAACTGGTCCTTTACTTTTCCATGTTTAAGCTTAACCATTTTAGTTTTCTTGCTCGCATTTTCTACTGTAATCAAGGATTTTTCAAGGCTTTCAATAAATTCCCTCGGTCTTTGTTTAATTTCAGTCTTATTGTTTGCCCCCATAAACATAACATACACATATGTAATAATAATGTACGGCACTCGTCTGCTTTCAATAAAAAAGGCTCAATTATCTCCCATTCATGCTTTTATTCTCTTTGTTTCACTTGTTGCTTCTTTTTCCCGGCAGCAGTAGCAACAGTAGTCGCTGAAGCGACGTGGTTGCTATGGAAACCAGTAAAAAAACGTCGATCATATTCTTACGTTTTTTTTACGATTTTGAGCACAAGAAAATTCATGATAACTTCTTTTCACAATATAGCTGAGAAGATGATCTATAAACTGCAATAACTGTTTGAAATTTGGTCAAAAATGAGTGAGCAGTGAAGCTTTAAAGGAGTTCTAAATGACTAAAACTGCCACTTCACCATATATTCAAACACGATAGTGTTTTAATGATATATATATATATACATATTTTTACATATATATATATATATATATATATAGAGAGAGAGAGAGAGAGAGAGAGAGTGAGAGAGAGAGAGACAAGACATAAATAATAAGAGCTTAGTAATATGCAAATCTCAGGTCAACCCTAATCGATTTCTGACCAGAAAGATAGAAATATCACAAGAAAGAGGAAGTAGAGATTTGACGAGCCCAACAAACGAATCTTTAAACACTGAAGAGCGACAGGTAAGGAAGAAACAAAAATGTCGATAGAGATTGCCCCCTTTCCCAAAAAAAAAAAAAGGCGGAAAATAGGATAAACAAATAGAACGAAAACGATCTGATGGAAAGATTAGACATTATTGGTAAACGGAAAGAAAGAGGAAAAATATTGATTTTGTAGTTGCGTGGGGAACTAAACTGCGATATTTTAATCACGTGTTTCCTCCTAGCCAATAAAAAAAAGGTCGGATGATCGTGCCAGGCTTCCGCGTACATTGCAGGTGAGAGGATAAGAATAGAGAAAGAGTGGGGAAAAAATGGCGGGTGAATTCGACCATAAATACAACGTTCTTATGCGCATGCGTTATGTGATGACCAACAATGGCGAAAGAGAAAAATATTGCACTAAGAACAGTGAGGTAAAAATAGGGTCTAGTTGGAAATTCTTGGCAGATTACGGGTCGTATTATTTCGATTTTTCGAACTACTGTTCTAATCATGAGTGTTACTTTCACATGGTTTCAGTCGATGTAACCCACGACTTTCTTTGTGTGAATCTCGTCGAATTTGGAATTGTTTCTGTCCGTAAGGACCCGTGACCAAGTGTATAAAGTACTTCATATAATTTCACATACATTTTTCTGGTGGTTGAAAGTTTATTTCACAGTGCGGACGATACTCAAAATATAATCGCGAATTGTTCAGGACTACTAACCAGTCATGGATGATGGATGGAGAGTATGCTAATCCTTCGCAGATTAAATGAGTTCCGTTTGAAATTCTGTGCAAATTCCCGTGTTTAACACAAAGATTTTCCGAGTTTGTCATAAAAATTCCCGAGTTTGACAAGATAGTTTACTCCTGACCTGAAATGGAACACGTACATCAAGTCTGTTGCCAAGGTCGCTGGAAATATGGTGGACTCCTTCTATCGCTGTAGAAAAATATTTCACTGCTGATGCAATTCTCTATCTATATAACAGCCGAGTACGTCCAAGAATGGAGTACTGCTGCCACATATGGGTAGGAGCTGCTAAAACATCGTATCATGCCTTGACTAAGTACAAAATAGGCTTCGTATCTTAGTGGAGGATGTCCTTTTCTCTTCCCTGCAACCTCTATCCCACAGAAGAGACGTTGCGAGCCTGTCTTTGTTTTATCGTTATTTCCATGGAAAGTGCTCGTCGTAGCTCCAATCTCGGGCCCCCTCTCGCCAATCTTTCACGATAAACACCCGTCTTGCTGAAACCACTATCAATAATTCTCCCCATTCGTTATCTGTACCTAAATCAAAGCGTAGATTCCATGAACAAAGCTTCTTTCTAAGAAGTTCACGCCTGTGGAACTCTGTTCCGTCTGCCTGTTTCCCACCTGACTACAACTTGGATGTCGTCAAGTCCAACATAAACAAATTCCTCATAAACCGCCCCCTTTAGTAAGACACTTAATCAAATCTCCATTACTAACGATTAATACGATATTATCCCATTAGTTAGTACGCGAAATAACCCTTATCCCCGAGTGGCTTTCGGGTCTTGATAAGTGGTTACTACCATGTAAGAAAAAAACAATCAACACCGAAGCATATGCATGCACATTTATTGTAAACCAATGCATATTAAAGATGTTTCGAGGTCAAATGTTTAGGAGCGCAGTATTTATAGAAAAGAGCAGCAACATCACATCTGCGAGAGAGATGGCGGAAATGAAAATAGATTGATATTTGTAGTCAATAAGTATGAACGAGAAAAATATTATTGAGATTCTGCTACGCACACATGAGCATCGACGTCCGAAGCTTTGCATTATTTATGTGTAAGTAAATCAATGACAAAATATTTGCTTTAGAAATGATCACATGTACAGAGTGATCGCCATGTTTAAAACTTCAGTCAACGGACGAATAAAAAAATTACGGTCAATTTTTACGACGTGCCCCAGTGTATTATAAACACCCCAACCTCCCATGTTAAGAACGGCTTTCCAAATAAACACCCTCAACCTCCCCATGTTTAGAACGGTTTTTTGAGGTTGGGAGATGTTTATTCTGAAAGCCCTTCTTAACATGGGGGTTAGGGTGTTTATAATACGTTGGGGCACGTCGTAAAAATTGACCAAAATTACGACCCGAATCGTTTGTGCGGCAAGAATTATGGTCATCATTATCATCATATCTTATGGATCCAAATATTCTACTGTTGGGATTGGTTTCCCCGATATTTTTCTAGCCAGAATTATTTCTAGAAAGACATTAGAGATTACGAGAGAGACTGCGTGAAGGTTGCCAACATCCTAAGTGAAAGTAATTTTTGTGAAACAAACTTGATTGTAACTTAGGATGCTCAGGTGATCCATTTATGTTGTTAATCACTAGACCGCCGTTAACACCCAAAAATGTTGTAATGTTCTGCGTGAAAAGTAGCCTTCTCGCTGACTCTCAGTATTTATCTTTTTTCCCCACCGCGAAAAGATGTGACACAAGATTGGAAGGTGGGATAAATGAGCCAGCGCCCCTAAAGGTTGCGCACTCTGCTCCTGAAAAAATAGGTTTGAGTAGTCCCGTCGGCATTCTCCAGTGAGGGCGCCTCAGACAGAAAGCGATAAACTTGATTCCCCATTTTCGAAAGCCGCGAGACAAAGCATGGGAGAATAGACCTCTTAGGGCTACTCGGAACATTTGTCTCAGTCTGATTGCTAAAAGGCCACCGAAATGGCTCAGCTTTTGTCGTACGGATTGTCACGGTTAGAACCTCGACTGGTGTGCCATCTGACTTAAAAGCGTGAATATAGTTGTTTTCTACAGACTAAAAAGACAGGTAACCACATAGTACGTAGACTGTTTCTGATTGGTTAAAACAACTTTGTAAAACATATATATTATTCCTTAATTGGAATTTTTTTATTTTGAGATGAGCATTTTTATGTTAATTTTAATTTTAATTTTAATTTAAAAAAAAACAAAAAAAAACAACTAATAAAGATGAGACTAGTAGTCCGAAATAAAAATAAAATTAACATAAAAATGATCATCTCAAAATAAAAAATTCCAATTAAGGAATATATATATATATATATATATATATATATATATATATATATATATATATATATATATATATATATATATATATATATATATATATATATATATATATCTTCCATAGTCGGGTATATATATATATATATATATATATATATATATATATATATATATATATATATATATATATATATATATATATATATATATATATATATATATATATATATATATATATATATATATATATATACTCGGAACATTTGTCTCAGTCTGATTGATTCAACGTCTCTATCAACTGCGCCACGGGCCCCGAAGGGCGATCAAGGTTGGATATATATATATATATATATATATATATATATATATATATATATATATATATATATATATATATATATATATATATATATATATATATATATATATATATATATATATATATATATATATATATATATATATATATATATATATATATATATATATATATATATATATATATATATATATATATATATATATATATATATATATATATATATATATATATATATATATATATATATATATATATATATATATATATATATATATATATATATATATATATATATATATATATATATATATATATATATATATATATATATATATATATATATATATATATATATATATATATATATATATATATATATATATATATATATATATATATATATATATATATATATATATATATATATATATATATATATATATATATATATATATATATATATATATATATATATATATATATATATATATATATATATATATATATATATATATATATATATATATATATATATATATATATATATATATATATATATATATATATATATATATATATATATATATATATATATATATATATATATATATATATATATATATATATATATATATATATATATATATATATATATATATATATATATATATATATATATATATATATATATATATATATATATATATATATATATATATATATATATATATATATATATATATATATATATATATATATATATATATATATATATATATATATATATATATATATATATATATATATATATATATATATATATATATATATATATATATATATATATCCAACCTTGATCGCCCTTCGGGGCCCGTGGCGCAGTTGATAGAGACGTTGAATCTCTACGGTTCCAGATGAACATTGTCTGAAGATAGCGGTTTCAATCCCACCCAAAGCGTGCCAGAGCTAATTGGTCAAAAATGTGGTGAGACGACAACTACGGATGGCAGTGATTGCTGAGGATGCAGTTAGGAGATTCGATGTTCCTATCCGTCGCGGTTACCACCTGACGAAGGCCAGAGGAAGTTGGCCGAAACGTTGTGAACCAATAATAAAAAAAAAAACAACAACTAATAAAGATGAGACTAGTAGTCCGAAATAAAAATAAAATTAACTTTGTAAAACTTTCACAGCACAATGGTATTTTGTATGAATAACTCTTTACATGTTTTTTTTTTTAAAAAAAGGTAGCGTTGATGAATTACGAGGTGTCTTCAATAAGTTTCCCGACAATTTTGCAAAGGTTTTTAACAATACCTTGAAAATTCAGTATGTTATTGCTATACATCTTATGAGATTACTGACCAGTTCTTTTATTATTTTATTTCAAATTATCAGCTACAACAGGAATTGGAATACACCATACTAAAGTCTGATTTTCACAGCTGGTGAATTTCAAAAATAAAATCTGCACGGGAGGATACTTTAGAAGAACTGTATGCAATAAAATTTTGTTTTAAACTTGGGAAAATGCCATAAATACGTATGAAATGCTTCCGAGTGCTTTTTGACAAGCTTGCATGAATCGAGCACCAGTTTCTGAGTGGCATAAGAGATTCAAGGAAGACCGAGAGTCTGTGAGGAATGATGATGGGTGTGCGAGGAGTAAGGAAGTAAGAACACCGAGTTTATTGGCCAAATAAAAGAATGTATAAATAAGGGCCGCTGTGTGTCTAAACAGACAATGAGTACACAATTTGATGTCAGTGTGGGGGCTGTTCACACAATTATTCCCGGGGAACTAAAGATGCGGAAGATTACCGTAAAGTTTGTCATATGGGAGCTTAGAGAAGATCAGAAATAAAGACGTTGTTATGACAACAGGGAGATGGTTTAGCTGATGAATTCAGATCCTACAATCCAGACATTGCTCCCTGTAACTTTTGGGTATTCCCTAAACTCAATGAAAACCTTAGAGGCTGTCGTTATGAGACAACTGACGAGATGAATTAGGCTGTGATGAGGGTCATTTATACGCTCATACGAAAGGACTTACTTGGGGCCTTCCAGAAGTTGTCGGAACAGTACAACAAATGCACTGCAGCCGGAGGAGATTACTTCGAACGAAAGTAGACGTTCATATGTGTACCATAAATAAAAGTATCCCTACGCCTACGAAAAGTCTGGAAACTTATTAAAGGCACCTCGTATATGTTGAAGTAGCTGAGGGCTCTTCGTTGCAATAATCTTGTAATGATTATCGTATTCCATGAATTTAAAGATTCTATTCTTAGCATTGGTTTCCCTGATATTTTTCTCGTCAGAAATCTTTCGATATAAACTTGGGGAGGGAGTTACGCGAGTGGACACGTGACAGTACCTATTTACTATGCCTCCCCACGGGACAGAGTTAGACACCAGGGTCGTTTTTTAACGTGGAGAAAAGGTACAAAAATAAAAAATTGTCTCAGTCTTGAAGGACTGATCCTCCACCGAAAGAGAACAAGAAATCGAAGTGCAGCATCCGAAGAACATATACTACGCTTTGATCTTGACCAAAAGGCCAAAGAAGTAATTTGTAGAGCGTACTGAAATCGAACTTGAAACACTCAGATCGTCAATCCATGTCGCTAACGACTAGACTACAATCACCTCCCAATCGAGTAATATAGTGTAGTAAGTCGCCTTAATTAACAGTTTTACGTAGTCGTAGCTACAGGGTGGTCAAAAAGTCAGGTAACATGTTAAAGGTAGAAAAAACAATATGATCCATTATAATCTCTATTCGTTTAATATTATTTGTTTAAATATTTGAGTGTAATATATAAACTACCCCTCCTGATTTCTGGCTTTGGGGCTATGTAAAGGATAGCGTTTATGGCAAGAAGTCTGATACAATAGCGTCTTTAAAGTTATTTATTGAAGAGCAGATTGCGCGGATATCAGCTGACATGATTACACGTGTTAAACAATCAGTGGTTAATCGCTTCCAGCGATTGATAGAGACAAATGGACGACAATTAACAAAATAAACATATTTCATGTTTGTTTCATTTTATATTTCAATGTATGGTACTTAAATATACGTGTATTGCTAATATCGTTTTTCTTTAAAATGTTACCTGACTTTTTGACCACCCTGTAGTAATGTTTAAACATTAGGTTTTTGGCGTATCTTCCAATGTTTCTCCCAGGATTCGATACCCGTCCGTAGACGTGTCTTATACCAGTCTCACATATACTTTTGTAAGGACCCCTGACGTACTTATATTAATTACATCACAATCCCAGAAACAGAATTAATACGATGAAAAAAGCATACTATGCCAATTCGAATCAATTCTACAAAGCATAATTCTGTTCTAGCCAAATCACATTTCAGCCTGCATAGGTCTTGAACACGACTCCTTTTTAAAAGGAAAACAAACACTTCAATCATTCTCTAATACGTACGGGGTGTGGTTATACGCAGCTGTGAATGACGTCACAGAAAACAAACAATGTTAAGATGAAACTCATATCTTCTGTCGAGACCAGTTTTTTTTTCGAGAAGCTTTTTAAAATCCAACCACCGATTTCAAGTGCGTATATGAAGCTGGTAATTTTCCCCAAAAAAACACTTACATTTCGTACTTATTTACGTCCTCTTACAGCATATCACCTCTTTTTTTAATTTATTCCATGTCGGATTAAGTTGTATTAATAATTAGTTTGTAACGTTGTCCGGGAGCCAACATGTTGTAAACTCAGTCGGAAAAGAAACAAATATAACGAAACACTCGTCTAGCTGAAAACACTATCAATAATTCTCCCCCACTCTTTTTCTGTGCCTAAACCTAAAAGTAGATGCTTGAACAAAGCTTAAACCTAAAAGTAGATGCTTGAACAAAGCTTCTTTCTTAGAACTGCACGCCTGTGGAATTGTCTTCCGTTTTTCTGCGTGAATAAGTTCTTGATGAGCCGTTCCATATGAGTTAACAAATTTGCCGAATTTTCATTACTAATGATTATTATATTTTCCACTTTCTACTCTTTAACCCTTATCCTTGAGTGGCCTCTTGGCCTTGATAATGTGGTGGTGCCTGTGTAAAAAAGAAAGAACTAAAACGCATCTTTCAGGTTATAAAAAGGCCTTTAATCGTCATTCTCCCACCAGGCGTGACTTCTCGTTACGGCTCTGACGTCGCCGCGTATGTAACGTGATTGTCTCCTTCTCTCTGAACTCTGCCCTCTTGAGCGTCCTCCGGTCTGTGCACATATTCTTTTTATATTCTTTTTCTTTTTCCTTGCCAGAAAGTCATTTCCCACATGGTTGGCATATACATGTAGCCGCCATACGTGTGTCCGCAGTCCATTATAAGTTTTCCGATTCACGTTTGTAATATCTTGAATGCGCCATTCTTCTCCAATTATTCTTCATCGCACGGTTGCTTAATTTATTTTCATAATATATAATAGAAAATACAGCTATTTATAATAAAACGTACTGAATTCGACCTTGAGACATTTATTTATAGGCTGTTTATAATAAGCACTGCTGATATGGAATAAAAAAATAAAAAAATTTAACAAATTAAAGACCAAAACGAGTCCATAATCTCTTTCAACAAATAAACATTTAGGTTGGCCTTCGGGACAAGATCAAAGTGTAGTATCTGTTCTTCAGATGCTGCACTTCAATTTCTTGTTCTCTGTCAGTGAGGGAGAGGTCCTTCACAACTGAGACAATTTTTATTTTTGTTCTTTTTCTCCACGTTAAAAAACGACCCTGGTGTCTAACTCTGTCCCGTGGGGAGGCATTGTAAATAGGAACAAATAAACATTTATTTATCAATATTAAATTCCATATTTCGATCATTAACAAAATACGCGCGCGACCGGTGCCTCCTACTGCATCCGACATGGAAAACTTATACTTATCCAACAGATGAAGGAAGACGTGCCAACCGTTACCATCGCCACGGGATTTTCCTGATAAAGATTTTGCTGTGAATCGAAATATCGATTTTAATTTTAAAAAATAAATATATTTATTTATTGAAAAGGATTCTGTAATCGTTTGCTTTTGAAGCCGTTGAATTTTGAAATTTACTTTCATAATAATTAAATTAAGACGTACGCAGCTGACTTTGAATTAGTCTCGCTTCTTATGTTATGTATTGGGCAAGTAACCCCACTATTACATAAACCGGTTGGTATAAAATGATAAGAAACAAAAGGTTAATCGGGGTAAATAAAAGGTCAGTCGAAAATTGCAAAATTGCATTGTTATGATGATTTAACGTATGAATTCATGATCTGAAAATTTCATCTCTCTGTTGCAGATATCGACCATGTAAAAATCTAATAAAGCACTCTTGCACAGATGTGTGTCAGAAGCAGAGATATCTACTTGAATTCCTGGCAAAAGTGCATCGTAACTGATGGTGACTATGTAGAAAAATAAATTCTGGAGCACAAAGGCTCGCTCTCAGAATTGGATTAGAATAGCTAGACTCTGCGATTTGATAAAAACGGATCCGGCGTCATATAACTCCGAGACTTTAGTTTCTTGGTGGCATGTAACGTGGGAATATGGTAAACCTAAATATGCCTATAAACTATGATTAAACGGAGATTATTGATCTATCTCTTCATCCAGAAGTACATTGGTAAGTAATTCGAGACTAAGATCAAATGGAATAAATCTTCTCTTTCTTCCAACAGTTTTGTTTTGACTTTTTTTTTTTTCGCAGTTATAGAAGAACTTATTTACAAGCGGTGTTACCTTCGTTGGGAAGGATCACACATAAGCGTGTATTAAAAAATATTAAACTACTTTTATAGTAAAAAAAAAATGAAATTACTTGTGTGTGCGTGTGTTTTTTTTTTTTTTTTTGTTTGATTTTTTAAAGGATTACAACTTTTTTCTGCATGAATTACACAAGGTTGAAAAGTAAGATTTAGAAAAAAAAGCCTGCATGAAGATTTAAGTTAGCTATGAACGAATGATTTTTGTCTGATTAATATATTAGGGGCATTCCAAAAGTAATGCCTGCTATTTTTTATTCAGCTAGAATGGACTAACGGGGAACTCAGATTGCATTGCTATGATCATCTAACGTACGCATTCATGATCTGAAAGCTTCATCTTTCTGTTGCAGCTATTGACTGTTTGAAACAAAAGAAAGGACTTCTGTCACGGACGTGCTTCGGGAATAGAAATGCGGTCTTAAATTGCTGGCAAAAGTGCATAGAGAATGGTGGTGACTATGTCGAAAAATAAATTCCTCATCACAAAACGTCGCTCGTTTGAATGGTACCACGCCCGTCTTCGTAGCTCTTCAACGTTTTGAGTATAAAAAAATAAGAGGCCTTACTTCTGGAACGACGAAATATCGATGATGTAACTATCGTTAAGTATACATGCATGTTTTGATGAAACTAGAGGGAATAATATTCTGACAGATGAAACAAAACAAGTTATATGTTCATCAACGTTTAGTTTTTATTTCGAGACTTCCTCAGGATGATTAAACTAAAGACAATAAAATACCGGTAAAACAGAACAACGCGATCCTTATATATTATTTTTTTATGAGTAATCTGTGTATTCATTTATTTATTTGGAGACTGTTATCCTCATTTTCATAGTTCTTTTTGGCCACGTTTCGGCCAACCCATCCTATGGCCTTCTTTATGTGATTAACGGCGACAGGATAGGAATACTGAGTCTTGTAACTGCATGCTCAATAATTACTGCC
>NC_136515.1:67482605-67497605 GCF_053919585.1 Euprymna scolopes | reverse complement strand
AGAGACGTCGAGGAGAAGCGACAATGGAAAAGAACAAGAACGTATGACACGTTGTGTAACGTATGTATCGAGAATTTTTATTTTATTGTTGATTTTTAATCGAAAAATTCCTCCAGGCAAGGCATGAAGTCACTTGATGTAAGGATCTTGAAAAAATACCACTTCAAAGACAAAAGCAAATCAATAATAAATGTAAGAAGGATAGATCCCGATCCAGAAAACAGGAAGTTCTCTTCTCTTTGCCAGAGACATCGATCAGTGAATGGGAGGACTAAATAACAAAATGAGGGAAGCGGGGTTTATTTTCTTGATCGGTATCTGGTGAGGACGTGCGTCTCCAATGCTTCTCGGAACAAAACTGACAATGAGCGAAGTTTTATTTAACCTAAAATGTTACAATAAAGTTTTGAAACGATTAGTATATAAATTATTCATTTTTGTGTGTCTACATTTTAAAGGAATGCTCATCCACATATGACTATGATTGATGATCCACGTGACTTTATCTTCCAACTAATTAGATAGAATATCAACCCGACATCTCTTATATAAGTCTCACCTGTCTGTTTGTGTGAATGTATGTATATATGTATGTATGTATACATGTATGTTCCCAAATATGTGGATGTATATGTATGTATATGTGTATGTCTGAATGTGGGTGTATGTATGAATGTGGGAGTATATTTGTGTGTGTGTGTGTGTATGTGTTTTGGGGTGGAGAGGGCTTCCATAAGCCGTGGTGAAGGCAACCTTTCTAGGAGAAGCAAATCTCTGATTTAAAAAACCATAAAGCGGGAGACCAGTACCCCCATTAAGCTGGTCAGCAGTTTAATTTGTTGCTGGCTATCTTGCTCTTCCTTGTTGCTGGATCTCAACATTTTGAACCGAGAGAGAGACTTAGCTGTCGTACAAAGCTAAGACTCTGTAACATCATCTTTGTATAGATACTCCCTCAGACATTTGGGCTCATGGATTTTAAATATCTGAGGGAGTGGCACTCGTCTTACAAGATGTTGCAATCATCATGAATGTGGCTATGTATATGTATGTTTGTGTATTATGTATTGTGTATGTATATGGGTATATATGAGCGTATGCTTATAGACATGTATGTATGTATGCATGTATATATTTATATGTATGTATACCAATGACTGTCTTGTTTATGTTTGCATGTGTGTGTGTGTGCATATGTATATGTGCGTATTGTGTATTGTGTATGTACGCATGTATATATGTGTGCGATATGTGTACATATGTATGTGCGTGTGCGTGTATATATATATATATGTATGTATAACAATAACCGTCTTTAGTGTCATGTCTGCTTGAGCATGTGAATTCGCTGGCAGGACTATATGTCATTTTTCGGGCTCATGAACTTTCAGTGTCTGAGGTAGTGGCACTCGTCTGACAAGACGTTGCAATCATCATGTTCCCAAATAACCCCTTTATGGCGAGCTCGCCGGGGGAAGATATCTGACTCATAAGATACAAGGATTGTTTGAGGTCCACCTTGAAAAAATGTGAGATGGATGAGAGAACCTGGGAGCGTCTTACTTTGGATCGAGGAGAGTGGAGAAAGGCCTTGCGGGGAGGTTTGGACCAGTTTAATGCTGATGGAATCCAGTATGAGCGATTGAAACGTGATATCCAGAAAGGGAAGGTGCAAGAAGCAGTGGATGGGCTGAGGCGCAAAAGTGGTCTGGAGTGTGAGGTGTGCGGGAGATTATGCCTGAGCAGAGCTGGGCTGATAAGTAACCAGACTACTCATCAGCGAAGTGGGTAACAAAACAGCCTGGTGTTGCCAGATCTAATCCGTGTCAACTGCGGGCGGACGTGCAAAACAGAAAGCGGTTTGAAGCGGCATTTTAATATACATAGAAGTGACAATCAAGAACGTGCTGCTAGTAGCGCACATGTCTGCACCATGTGTGCCAAAGAATACCAGAGTTCTTCAGGGCTTAAAAGCCGCCTTCGTACGGCCTATCACTGATTTGTTTGCATGTTTCTGTATATATATATATATATATATATATATATATATATATATATATATATATATATATATATATATATATATATATATTAATATGTGCTATGTCAAGTAATGGCAATGTTCGAAAACGAATTGGTTGCCATCATGTATGTATGTATTTATGACTGCCAAAACCTTCGACCGATACGTCGGATCCTCACAAAATCGGTATCATTCTGAAGATCGACCTCTTGGACAACAAATATCGAGGAATTTGCCAAAAACATTAATTCCTTCACCCTCAACTGCGCAATTTTCTACAAGGAGGAGTCGGTTTTTACGTCGACATTTTTGCAAGTCATCTTTTCTTTTCGATTGGCTATGCTTAATTTCGATGCTCACAATTTGCAGTCGCACGATGGTGCCATCAACTAGGACGTCACGTCTTTTTTTTTCTTCCTTAGCTTTAAGGGTTCGAGCCTGCTTGCCACTATTTTTTAAACACCTTTCTCCACCGTTTTTTTTACTCTACACAGCCAGGTAACGCCAGATAGTTATTATTAATTGTTTTTTTTTCGTTGTTGTTGTTGTTGTTGTTGTTGTTGAGAGTTTTAAGATTTAAACAGGGTTATTCATATGATTTTTTCCATTCGCTTCTTTCTCTTTATTTTTACGCCTCGCCTTTGCTTAATATCCTTATTAAACCACCTCTACACACCTGAGCAACGTCGTGTACCCCCGCTAGTCTAATATATAAAATACAAAATGTGTGTGTATGTATGTGTGTTTGTATGTCTACTAAAAAGTTCCGACAGAGGCGATGGATCCTCACGAGATTGGTATCGTTTTGAAGCTCGACACTTCGTACAAAAAATATCGAAACATTGCTAAAATCACATTAATTCCTCAACTGTTAACTGGCAGTTTTCTACACGGAGGGACTTTTTTTTGTTTGTTTTGTCTTTTTTTGCGTCGAAATTGTGCAAGTCATCGTATCGGTTAGATTTACTTCGCCTTATTTCAATGTTCCAAACGTCCGGTCGGACTGTGGAGACATTGGAAAAGACGTCAAGTTGTTTTTCATTTTTTCTTTCCTCCTTCCCGTTACGGGTTCGAACCTGCCTATCAACTACCACTTTTTTATCTCCAGCCAAACTGTCTATTTTTGTCTCACCTCCCACCTCGCTACTACCAATTTATTTTTAAACCCCCCCCCGGTTCCTTACTCGACCCAAACAACGGCGAGGAACCCCGCTATTATACCACTTTTTTATACCCCTTGTAATTCCACTCCCCGAGGTCCTTACTGCACCTCTACACACCCGGGAAACGCCGGATACCTCCGCTAGTAAATAATAAAATAACTAAACGGCATTGAAGGTTAAGAGAAAATAGCTTTTATTTTGTTAATGCGGGAGAAAGCATTATAAATAGCTAAATACAACTCTTTAATCATTTTTTTCTATTTCTTCCCGTAACTGGTGGGTTGAAAAGGTCACCAACAGAATATCCAGCCAGCGACTCCGAGTAAAAAAAAGAATGCCAGAACGTGTGGGCACTATGAGAATGCATGCCAAGATAAGAGATTTAGAAAAAGAAATAGGTTCCAATATAGATTTAAATGGGCGAAGTATAAGTTACATACTCATTAAATAAATAAACCTTAAATAGTTTTGTACTTAATTACTATAATAGGCATTTTTTTTTTACTTTAAGGTGGCACAATGTTTCATACAGGGAGCTCAACTCATTTTAAAATGATAAAACTCATTTTAGTCGAATTGATACACGTGATTACAATAAGAATTAACCAATAATGTTTTCCGGGAGAGTGACTGTATATGACCGTAGATGTGGGGTGCTTCTGGAAGGGCTGTTGCATGCTGGGAACGGCAATCAGTTCCCCAGGTATTAAATACGATACAACTATAAACACATCATAATTAGATCAAAGAAATTGGTATTTTGTCTTTTAGGTCTGATCGCGTCATTAGTTTTAATTAATTCTCTCCTAAGAATGAATTGCCTGAGCAGGGAATTTTGGCGCTGGAATTGAACGTTGTATGAAATAAATAACGCATCTTTTATTAATTTTTTTTTTAATTTTCACGTTTGCAAAGATATTTTATGAACTCTAGGGTTGAGATATGTTCTCCATGGCATTTAATGCACCGATTTCCACTGCTCGGGACGGATCGTCAATTATCAGTCAATAGTTTCTCGATACCAACTGAGTTACAAATATTCCCTCATGGTGAAACGAAAGGAAAAGATAGATAGATAGATAGATAGAGAGAAAGAGATAGATAGAGAGAGAGAGAGAGGGGAAATAAAAGAGAAGAAAATGCATAAAGACTTTCAATTCTTATCAAATATAAAGAATGCGGAGAAGTTTTCTATTGGTCAATAATAAGTACTGTCTTAAAAATCGATGTTTAAATTGCATGTTTTGTATTGTTTTTTGTTTGTTTGTTTTTTTAGAAATATATTTTAAGATACAAACGAAATTCGTCATTATTGATTCGAATACGTTTGCGGTGTAGATTCAAATTTCAACATTAAACCCCGATATGTCCGTTATTGTCATTGTTGTTAATAATGTTTCTTTTTTTCATCTTGGTGATATGAAAATATATCTTAGCAGTAATCCGTTGGGATGTTAAAATTGATCGTTTCTAACTTTCGTCAAGTCCAAAAACGCGGCTCACGTGACAATGTGATACGAAATAGGGTGACACTTTTTTTTTAATGTCGTTATGAAATGAACCTAACAATTTAAATTTTCAGAAAACCAAAAGGTGTTGTTTCTTTTTTTTTTTTTTTCTTAAAAAAAAAGCATTTATATATTTAAGATATGAACAAACTTTTTATTCTCTCTCAAATTTTTTTCAAGCGATAGTTGATTATTTTTTCCTTTTAAAACTATCTCTGCGTAGTAGTCCTTTGGGATGTTAAAATTCATGCGCAAATGCAGGACTACGGTGCCGAACAAAAATGTATACCTTTATTAAAACGTTATCCCCGCAAAATACGGCATGATCACGTTCACACACCGGTTCCCGCTGGATCACCAAAGTTGCGCAACGTTGAACCTGGCCATTACAAAATGGGTGACCATTTGGGACTTTCACGTGCTGTATGTGCTCTCCGCTTATCTCGGCATTATTTCCAGTCGTCCTGGACTTCTCCTTATCACTGGACCCAAACAGAGCCGATTCAGGAGAGGTGTGTTTAGAGATTGCGCAACACTTACCTCACAATTACACGCGCAGCTGCCTCTAAAGAGGGTATCGTTTGTCTATTGAGACTGAATAGAGGCATCGATGCCCCAAAATAGATACGGAGAAACGGGTTTTAATTAATGTGTAGGAATAAATAAAAAAATATATATATATAGTTTTGTAATGCTTCTGAAACATCTTCCGTTATAGTTCGCAGCTACAACAGGTTATCTGGAAGAACTGTACCTTTCGACTCGGTCTTGATTTTTTTAAGCGAGTTCTTTTCTGTTTATCATGTTTTGCCCCCTTGGAGATATACATATTTCTCTGGGCAGTAGTCTGTGTGAATGCGAAAACTACAGTCACATATGCCATATTACAGGCCCGGCCGAAAATATATACATTTAATTAATAAGTTATGAATCACAAAGGTATTAAAAAAAAACTGGTTTTATTTTATATGTTAAGAATTAATAAAAAATAGTTTATTAAAACGCCTGAAACAGATTATTTTGTCTTCTCTTAATTTTGAATAAATAAGTCATGGTGTATATTAATAATCCAGAGAAAATGAAAACTTATCGATCTCTTAATGGCACTCCGAGTTAAGTAAATGAACAGAAAGGGACATATAGCCAATGAAAACGCTAGAAATATTATTTCCTACCAGTGATTCTGTCAAATGTATCTTATCAAATTAGATCTTAATGTTCATCGCTACAATGATAGTAAATTTGAGTAAAAATTAAAATCTCTGCCCAATTAAAATAAAATATTTACCAGGATTAAATATTATAATGTTAAATCAATAGGAAATTTGATTTTTAAGAACACAGAAATATATTTTTCATGAAATATGGTAAAATACGACGCTTTTATTAAAAAGCTATGAATCACAAAGATATGAAGCAAAATTTACACTGTTTATATATATATATAGATATATATATATATATATATATATATATATATTGAGAGAGAGAGAGAGAGAGAGAGAGAGAGAACTTATGAAACCTCTTCCGTGATAGTTCGCACCTATAACCAGTTAGCTGGACAAACTACTGCTGACGGCAGGTGTTAATGATAATCAAAGCGAAGCAAACAGAATAAAAATTATTTGCAAAAAAAAAAAGTGCGGAAAAAAATCAATAGGCGCTGTTATTAGGGCGAACTTGCCTCCAAAGTAATCGATAGTGCTTTTTAAGAAGATGAATAAAAACGAGAAGTATATGAATAAGAAATAGTTCGATGTTTGTTAAATGATGCATTATGCGCATGTGTGAGATTTTATAGTTAATGAAAACAGGAGTGGAACACGAATAAGCTTTCTTATGAAGTAGAAAGGCTACGCGGCGTTGCCCGTAAATGAAAAACATCTTTCTGTACTCCTACATTTTTAAACGAACATTTATTTACTCTTGAAAAAGCCTGCACTAAACGAGTTGAACGCCATGAAGCTTTTAGGTCTCCCCACCTCTGCTTTTAATACAATTTCACATATGTATAAAACGTTATCAACGTGTGTGAGTGTCTATTGTTGGGGCCTCATCTGCTTCAGTTTTCAAATCTAGAAAGTTTAAAGTCAGCAGAAAGCATAATTATTTCATTATCCACTCGTTAAATTTTATCGGCTGTTCCATCCAAATTTTCACGCTCTAATCTACGCAAATCTGGCCCGTTCGTTTCCTAAATGTATCTACTTTCGATCGGAAATCCTAGATACGTAATCTTTCTCTCAATAACCTCAGCTGCTCAGCGAATCTGATGACATCTGCCTGTTTTTTCTCCCACTATATGCAGTGCCAAACAACCACCAAAAATTTAATACCAAGGAGTCAGGGCTATATTAGATGTCCCAGGTAGATACGTGACCGACATGTGAACTGATGACAGTGTTATGGAAATAACAGAGTGTGTTGAAGAATCTTTTGAAATAAAACTGGAATTTAATATAGAAATAATAGAGCCAGGAATATGTAAAACAATAAAATGTTTAAAAGGATGTTTAGTAATGCAGGATTGGAATGTTTGGTTATAATAAACAAATATACGTGACGAAAGACTTGGAAAGGATCTTAGGTTACGTAAATACATGACGACGAATTTGGAGATTCTTTAGAAAGTAGGTATTCTGTCTGTAACGAGTGGCTGAGAGGGACGGTTTACAGATTTGATGGCACCCAGTAGTTTCGGGATCGATAATTAAGATGTAGACGTGTGAGCGTGTAACTTACGCATCATGGGAATATTCTGGAATAAAGGTTGCCGGAAATAAAATCGAGGCTTCTTGTTCCTGGTAGAATTTTCATTACAGATTTCCGCCCAACAAGATCAAAGATTGACCAAGCGTGTTCCCTAATTGACCAAATTTTGTAACCTCATAGAATGGTAATCGGCACTTTTGTCGAAGGGTTGTCTTCATTTGTCTGGCAAGAGACAACGTTGTTTATTCCGTCCCTTGTTTTTTGTTTGTTTTTTTTTTTATATGTTTTGACAAGCTTCTGGGCTTGACCTTTACTTCTGATCTTAAATGGAACACATACATTAAATCCGTTGCCAAGTCGATCCAGTAGATATCTCACTGCTGATGTAATTCTCTATCTATATAAGAGCAAGGTACGTCCAAGGATGGAGTACTGTTGCTACATCTGGGCAGGAGCTGCTAGAAAGAACTTATGCTGCCTTGATATAGTTCAAAATAGACTTCGTAGCCTCGTAGAGGATGTCCTTTTCTATTCCCTGCAACCTCTTTCTCATAGAAGAGATGTTGCGAGTTTGTCTCTGCGTTATCGTTATTTTCATGGCAAGTGCTAGGCTGAGCTCCAATCTATGCCCCCCTCGCCTAACTTTCACAAGAAACACCCGTCTAGCAGAAAACAGTATCACTAGTTTCCCCCACTCTTTATCTGTGCCTAAACCTAAACCTAGATTTCATGAACAAAGCTTTTTTTCTTAGAACTGCACGCCTGTGGAATTATCTTCTGTTTTCCTGCTTTTCGGCTGGCTACAATATGGTTGTCTTCAAGTCTAAAGTAAACAAGTTTATGATGAACCGTTCCATATAAGTTAACAACTTTATCGAATTTCCATTATTAACGGTTACTATATTGTCCAATTTCTACTGTACACTCTTTAACCCTTATCCTCGAGTTAACTCTTGGTCTTGATAAGTGGTGATGTCTATGTAAAAAAAAAATATATATATATATATATACACTAGAAAAGTCCTTCACGTATTTACTAGAATAGCGGTCAAATTTTATTCCCTGTCTCTCTTCCCCATTGCTCTCTATCTCTCCCCTACTCCCCCCTCCCCCCTCTCCCTCTCCCTCTCTCTCTCTCTCTCTCTCTCTCTCTCTCTCTCTCTCTCTCTCTGATAGAGTTCTTCTCTCTGTTTTACACGCTCCTTTCGCCATTTTATATTATTGCTTCCCTCTATTACTTCCCTTTTTCTCACTCTATTTCTTCCTTATCTTTTTTTTTCATTTTTTCCTTCTCTTTCTCAATCAATCCCCCCTCTCTCTCTCTATCTCATGTTTTTCTCTCTCGCTTTCTCTGTGCGTTGCACCAAAGCAATTGGCGTCCGCTATATCTTTGATGAAATAAGAAAAAATAGAATGTCAGTTCTACCGCAGATCAAATAATAAATCGTTTAGCATTTACATATAATATGTGTGTGTGAATATAATATACATAATATAATATATATATGTGTGTGTGTATGTGTGTGTGTGAACGCCATCTGTAATATATGTATGTGCCAGCATAATATATAATAAATCTTAGCATGTGTATACATTATGTCTGTATATATATACATACATATACACACACACACACACACACACATATATATATATATATATATATATATATATATATATATATATATATATATATATATATATATATATTAAATGTAGATACCGCGGTTTCATTCGGTGTTTTATTTTTGCTCGTAGTTCACTTCCTTGATCTAAGAACAACATATATTTTTTCCGGAAGAAATAAGGAAAAGTAAAAAATATATGCAAATGTGGGCAGCAAGAATCAAACCAACCAACAAGCAAACAAAAAAAAAGACTTATTTATAAGCAAATGAGAATGCGTGCATTGAAGGTGAAACACAGACACAGGGGAGATAACTCTAAACAGGGCAAAATATATTGGGTAGAAAGTTAGAAACAAAAAGAAAATGGCGGATCGCCGATGTTTTGCAGGAGTGAATGGGTGAGGCATGTTAGTGAAGAAAGAGGAAGAAGGAGCAAGATTGAAGATTTAAAAAAAAATTGAAGCAAAATGAATTCGGAAGTAGTGTTTTTCAAACTTTCTTTAAGGCGATCCAATACAAGAATAACATTCTGTATGGAAACGAACATTTTTACATGCACACAAATACAGACACAGACAGGCACACACAAATACAGTCGCAGGCACATGCACATACACGTTTATATAAATATATATCTGACGAGGTTCGTGGCTCATTCGTGGGAAGCTAGACAGCCGATATTGTGATTGTGAGTTCGATCCTCATTGATAGTGGAGCCAGACTGATAAGCCTACATAAAATTGTATGCACGTAACAATTCTTTTAAAAATATTTTAAATAAAATTATTTAAATATTTAATAAATAAAAAATAAGAAAGAAAGGAAAATAGGACGTGGCGAAAAAATAAGAAAGGGGAAGTAACTTGACTCGTCTTAGGGAAGCGAAAATTTAATGTAACGGTTCAAAACCGTTTACATGTCGCGAATAAAAAATAAGATATCTTATATATAAATATATATATAAGTTAATTTTGTGTGTTTGTGAGCTTGTTCTCTAAAGACACCGAAACAACTAGGCCTAAATTTTTGAAATTTCACGCAAATGTGCTCAAAATGCCTGAAAGTGTTCTAAGATAAGTGTAGTCGTAGAATGCCCCGATGAGTATAAAAAATCGGTAATCGAAAAATTCTTATTCAAAAACGAACAGTCCGTTTTGCTCAAAGTTAGCTGTCTGATTCAGCGGAACATTACAGTGCATTTTTGGAATTTTATCACGGTACAAGTAGAGTAACACAGAGTATGCAATCAACAGTAGGTTCTCTCATGAGCAAAAGGCGCGTTTGGAATTAACGGTTTTGTTTCGATCACAACTGAGTAATGATACAGAACTGTTAAATTTTAAACTTTAATTTTAGTCATTATATATGAAAATTATTTTATATTATCAACAGTAGGTTAGATTACAATGGATTGCAGACAAAGTCACTTCCGGAATGTAAGTGAAGTTTCCTCACCTCGAACCGTGGTGGGGCCTCTACTAGAGTAGGCAATTAATCGATTTGATTGAAAATAGGAAATTCACTGATTGCGATGACAATAAAAGAATTTGAAGTATGGAATAATTATATTCGGGCAACATGATTATCCCTACTAGCACACACACACACACACACACACATATACATATATATATATATATATATATATATATATATATATATAGAATTGTTTATTTCATTAAGCGATTCTGTGGTGTGTTTTTTTCACTCGCTGAGTGCTTTAAAGGGAGAGGTTATCGGCCCTTTGTTTACATTCTAGTCGCTCCCATTGGGACGTATTGTTTGTAATTAATTTATTATTCTAAATATTTATTTAAATATTTTCTACGTGCATAAAATTAAGTTATCTATAGGCATGACTATATAAACTCTTTTTTATTTTAAATTTTGGGTGGGGCATTAGTTTCATCAACTTATTTATGCAGAATATTTTCATTTTATTTTTTTTTAATTATTTTTCAACGAACCCATTATGGTTTTGTGCCATATTTCCACCGGGAAACTCCGTTACACGGACCCTACTAGTAATTTCTAAATACAAATCTGTAAAAATTTCCTTACACCAAGCTTTTCATTTTCAGATTGAGTTCACAATGATTTCCCGAAACAGAAATATTGGAAGGAAATATCTTTTCGGGGCAGAAAAAGACAGACGAAAGAGAGAAGCATTTGAAACAGCAACAGAAATTACTGCAAAAAATGTATAAATTTAACCATCTGCTGTTAGCGCAATTGCTCATGATTATACTGGAAATAGAGAAGTCTTCTTTAAGCTAAGGTACTTCCGAGAAAGAACAACAAAGATCAACCGAGGCAATGAAAACTAAACTGGTTTGCTATTCCCCAACACCTATCTTTCCAGATATGGCAGCTCAATTAAAAAAATTTTGGGACAGTCGTCTAATTTTTACATATGATTAAAAGAATGGACAATAGGAGGAAGTTCAAAATGCCAACACACAAACAGTGACTTTACCAAATCAAAAAGAATCTATGAGGCTAAATGTTATAATAGATTTTGTAAAAAAATAAATAAATAAATAAATAAAAAGAAAAACGATATTTTAGTCTTGGACATAAAGCTACAAATGAAATGCAGCTTAGGCGAGATCAAAGCCAATCTGTACCTGCAAACTAGAAGCTTCATCAAGCACAGAATTCCACGTATTTTGTGAAGGTTTCAATGACCGTTATAATACACAATTGCTCATTGAGAAACACGGATTAAATTAGATGCACAAAGCTGCGGTCCTGTACCTGATCGATGGAGAATAAAATTGATGCTGATCTGGTGAAATACCTTGACGAAGGGATGAAAATCTGTTTTTATTCCCTACTGGAGAGGATCATAAATGTCATAACGTTCTTGTAGGAAATAGAGCTGGACAACAGCATATTCTTTTCATTGTTTTTACTCTCGACTATATATCCGACACAGACACAATTAATCAACCGAGGATCACATCACTGTTAATAAAAACACTACATTTTTAATTAAACAGAAAAGGTTAAAGAGCTACGAAGACGGTATTAGTACTATTAAAATGAGCAACCTTTTGTGCTTCAGCATCGATTTTTCTTGATAGTTGGCACCATTTTCATGCACTTTGTCAAGGGTTGGGGTAGTGGATGTGGAAGGGCTTCAAGAGTGCACTTCTTCACTTATATCTTATAAGATATCAATGGATAACTACCTGAAAATCTAAACAAGGAAAATAATACGCCGTTGTCATTGCTATACTCATAACAACGGAAATTATTTAGAACTGTTGGAGATTCTTACAATTATAGATACATTCTTGTGCCAACATATATAGATGAACTTCATCAGACCATTGATGAAAAAGTAGTTGAGATACTTAAAAATCAGCAACTAAATACATAATCATCAAGGAACTAATGAAAGATAAATACGTCTCCATATTACTAGATTCAACGCCAGACTCACACGAACCAGCTTTGCTTCACAGTAAGACATATTGAGACAACTGTGGAAAGGTTTCTGACACTTTTGCCAATGAGGGGCATAATAGCTGATTTTTTGACAGCCTCATACAATTCCAGTAAAAGGGTATCCATCTTGTCGATTGCCGGGAAAGTTATGACAACGAGTCAAACGTGAGCGGGAAATATAACAAAGTACAGACACCAGTCAAAAGCAAAATTTGGTGCTGTTGCAGAATACGTTCAAAGCTATACTCATTCATTAAATTTAGTTGGTTTATACACTGCACAAGCGTGTCCAGAATATGTACTCTTCGCTGCTTCAATATACCCGTAGTCCATTCTGGAGCATGAAGGTGGTGAGGTGAACGAGACGTACACGGCAACACGATGGTCCAAAGGGCTAACGCAAGAAAGTTTGTTAAATAACGTTTTCCTTTCAGATAGCGGAGAAATATGTGGAATGACCAAGAGAACACGGCAAGTGCCCTTCTTGCGGAAATTTTGTTATTGGAAAGTAGAATTTTTGTGTTATTTATTTATTTATTTATTTATTTTTGCTATTTTTTAGTTTGTTTGCTTTTGTTTTGTTTCGTTTTTTGGAATCGCTTACTAGTGCGCTTCCGGGAAACTCAAACCACTCTTCAAGCAAAGCAGCAAGATGTCAACATCACCTCATCGTTGTGTGCATCTTTGGCAGGATCCCTACAGAATTTAAGAAAACATATCGAAAAATTCGATTCAGAGGCGCAAAATTTGACTCAAGTACAGGATTACCGATCAACAACAACAACAATAAAATTGATCGTAATCGAAGGGACGATAAACATGTAGGTAGTTGCCGTACTGTTCTAGATTCGATAGATAATCAATCATCGGTTTAGTTTTAGGGAGAAATCTGTATGACCTAACAACCACGCAGATCCAATAAAGTGCTGAAATAAGTTAAATAACATATCCACATGGATTTAGAAGATGGTGTATTTATTTGTATATTACGAGAATCGTTCCAAATATAATGCATACAATATTTTTTAATTAAACAGAAAAGGTTAAAGAGCTATGAAGACGGAATTAGTACTATTAAAACGAGCAACCTTTTGCGCTTCAGAATCGATTTTTCTAGATAGTTTACACCATTTTCATGCACTTTGTCAAGGATTGGGGTAGTGGATGGGCAAGGGCTTCAAGAGCGCGTTCGTCACTCACATCTTTGTTGGCATTTTGAAATCAACGAACCCATCTCATTACGCTAACATCAAATGCATCGGCTTTGTAGTCGTTCAACGGACGCAAATGATTTTTAACCAGACGAATTTATTCTACGTGGCGAAATTCAGTGATACATCTCTGCTTTTGATAGACAGGGGTTGCTTTCTTATAGACCAACACAGTCAATACTTGCAAGAGAGTGATGACACTTTCAGATCAGGAATGCATAAGTTCAGCTATCGTAACATAAAGATGAACTTTAAGAATAGGTAAAGCACATTGGAATTGATTGTTCCTCTCCAGAACTGAAAAATTTCTCTGATACAAGAACACAATGCTGACACCACGTTTCCTAACAATTTGTTACGCATTTATCTATTTATGATACTAACTAATTGTACTAGAGATAGATCATTTTAAAAAATGAGGTTGATAAAAAAAATTATCTACGAAAGAGTGTAGGGCAAGAGCGATTACACTATTTAACTCTTTCGAATATTGAAAATGATGTCCTGAAATCGCTGAGCACATCTGAAATAATTGCCAAATTTACAGTTGTCAAAATGCGTCGAAAAAACATTTGAATGTCATTGTTTAAAGTTGTTGTTTTCGTGTTTTTTTTTGTTTTATTTTTCTCCTTGCAAATAAAACATTGCATTAGGCTTCTTTTTTTTTTGTTTTCCTTGTTGTTAAATATAAATCAAATCTATAAAATACTTCCCGGTCATTATCTGTACATCGAATAAATCTACTACAGTCTGGGCAGTTGGTAATCTGCTACAGTCCACTAGAAGACACACGCATATATATATATATATATATATATATATATATATATATATATATATATATACATATATATATATGTGTGTATATGTATATATATATATATAACTACTTAATTTACTCACATAAAATTAATATACGAAAGTATAGATTTATGCGTAAACTTTAAGTATTTACTTCAAAAGTGCTCAATACGTAGGTAGAGCTAGTTAGTAACTTATAAAATATGGTGATAAAGCAACACTGAATATTCGGCGTTTCATCCACTCTATGACTCCTCAGGCTTATGCGCATAAGCCTGAGGAGTCCTACAGTGGATTAAACGGCGAATATTCAGTGTAGCTTAATCGCCATATATATTTTATAAATTACTATATATATATATATATTTACTAAAAAAACGATATATATATATATATATATATATATATATATATATATTATATAAGAAAAAGGCTAATAATAATAATGATAATATGTTCTACTCTCTATTCCGTTATTAAGCTTATTTTATTCGGTTGGGA
>NC_136515.1:67472605-67477605 GCF_053919585.1 Euprymna scolopes | reverse complement strand
CTCCGACTGCCGTTTAGGCAATCGGGTTTCGCACCTTGCTTGAGATAGTTGCTTGTCTAGCAACTCTGATGAGATGTGAAACAGCGAAACAGTACTCTATGTGGATTACTATATATATATATATATATATATATATATATATATATATATATGTATATATATATATATATATATATACAAACATATACATGGGCGGCAAAAAGTAAATCCGCATTTGTAATTTTTCGAAAAATGCAAATTTAAGCTAAATTTAATGTAACTGTAAAAACAAAGTATACCTCATTTAATTTGTCTTTTATTCTTCTATAATTTTACCTGTTCATATTTACCTTTTAATTGAAATATTCTAGTGTTCACGTATATTTAAAAAAAATAACTTGAGGAGACGAAAAGAAAGTCCGCAGCAAAAAATTCGTTTAAAACCAGCTTAAAATAGAGCCCAGTTACATTAAATTTAACTTTAATTTGCAGCTTTTGAAAAAGTTATAAGTGCGGACATTTCTTTTGCCGACACCTATATATATATATATATATATATATATATATATATATATATATATATATATAAAGGTTAAAGGGAATCAAGAGTGATGATTTTACCGATTCCTATTCATCGTCCCACTAACACACATATACATATATATATATATATATATATATATATATATATATATATATATATGTCAGGTATATATATATATATATATATATCAGGTATATATATATATATATATATATATATATATATATATATATATATATAAAGCTGAATGTCTGTGTATATGTGTGTGTGTGTGTCTGATTACGAATAGGTTCCTATATGGTTGACTATATTAAAAAACTGATGATAGAAGATGTATCGAGACACAGGAATTGGTATGTTTGATCTGGTTGAACGGTGGTTCATTAAAATTGTGGGGTCTGCGTTCGCGCCTGGCCTCAATACCTTTTCTCTACCCTGCAACCTCTCTCCCACAGAAGAGACGTTGCGAGCTTATCCTTGTTTTATCGTTATTTCCATAACAGGTGCTCGTCTGAACTCCATTCACTGGTCCCCCCTTGCCAATCTTTCACGAAAAACAGCCGTCTAGCTGAATCCATTGTGAAAAATTTCCCCCACTCTATATCTGTGCCTAAATCAAAACGCGGATTCCATGAACAAAGCTTCTTTCTCAGAACTGCACGCCTGTGGAACTCTGTTCCGTCTGCCTGCTTCTCACCGGACTACAACTTGGATGTCTTCAAGTCCAACGTTAACAAATTCCAAATGAACCGCCCCCTTAAATAAAGACTTCATCAAATCTCCATACTAATGTAATATACTTGCAATAACCCTTATCCCTGAGTGGCTTCCGGGCCTTGATAAGTGGTGATCACTGTGTAAAAAAAAGAAAAAATGGAAATAGGCACAAACTTTAATGAGAATTTTCATATCTATCTCCGTAAGTATACTTTGATAATTATGTTTCAGTTTGAAGAAATATTGTATAATAAAATTATGGGGTGTTCGTTTGCACGTGACATCCCATAGAATGGAAATATGTCACAAAGTTTAACAAGGTTTTTTAATATAGATCCACAGAATATTTTGGTAAGTGTTTGAGTGTTAACAGGTATAGTATAATAAATTATGCGGTTTATCTATTTTATCTTTACTTTCATCATATTTTGCTTTGGTTTTAATATCCCAAATTCAAAGCTATCTGTTTACAACCCTTCCTTTTCATAAGCTATCAGACTTTCATAAATCAGAGTCCATTTCCTGTAGGCTGTTTTTGCACACAGTCAACGACGGGTACTTTTGCTAGTATATATATATATATATATATATATATATATATATATATATATATATATATATATATATATATATATACGTGGTAAAAGGTAGTCAAGAGGGATAACTGATCATATTAACGAGGTTATTGAGAGTGCTCGGTAAAAGAAGAGAAAGATATATTTTCTCAATACAAAAATACATGGCCGCGGCACTGGGCTGCTAATATTTTGAAAAAATGGTAGGTTAAAACCAGAAGTCTTTGTCAGGCGACTTAATAAAACCTTGCTTTTTACAGAAGAAAACAGTCCTATATATATATATAATATATATATATATATATATATGTATATATTTATATATACGTATGTATATATTTATATATATATATATATATATATACACATATATATATAAACATTTCATGTATCTACATCAAATTTTGTAAGCATATATAATCTTATATATCTAATTTCATCAATTACTTCAACAGTGCTCTCAGTACGTTAGTATAGCTGGGTAGTAAATTAAAGCTGACTCCGATAAAAACTTGGTTACTTTTAATTGCACTTAGTTTCTCCAGAAATGAACAAAGAAAAGCTGAAATAAGTCTAGCGATCAGTGTCTGAAAAACGCACGGCTACTGAATGATGAAAACAGCGTCTGAAACGACAAGGTATCTGTTTGCTATAAAATTGTTTTTGAAGTCTAATCATTGTTTTAAAAAGAAAGTAATTGGACGAATATATTTATATACATATGTGTGTCTGCGTATATATATACATGCCTACATGCATATACATACATACATATATATACATATATATATATATATATATATATAAACATACATATATAAACATGCCTACATGCATATACATACATACATATGTATATACATATATATATAAACATACATATATAAACATATATATATAAACATATATATATATAAATATATATATATAAACATATATATAAACATATATATGTTTATATATATAAACATATAAATATATATAAACATATATATAAACATATATATGTATATAGCTTGAGCCAAAAGTACATGGGCAGTAAAAAACATTTGCTGAGAGATAATATACACGTACAACTATATAATAAAACAATTATATTATATGTTATTTATCAACGCAAGTGGCTAAACTGTTTTTTCTTGATTTATAGAACTTTGAAGTCTGCCTTTGCGTTTTGACAAACATTTGCTACTTTTGAATATATATATATATATATATATATATATATATATATATATGAGCAAACAGTTAATAAAATATGTTAAAAAACACTTTGAAATGAGGTAAAAACATTTTATCTGAAAAGGAAACACTAGATAAATGGATAGTCCTATATATATATATATATATATATATATATATATATATATATATATATATATATATATAATTATTATTATTACTATAATAATTTTTAAATACCTACAGACACTGGTGTATCATCATTTCGAGAATCATACCTGCAGAGCAACATAAATACTGACAGTCGGAAAAGTCGAACCCGGCCACGACGCATCTCTGACTCCATTAGCAAGGAACTAACCTCAACCACGAGAAATATCGTTAAAATTGAAACATTTATTTTTAAATATCGTAACATCCGTCCACAGTCATCCCATCATTATAGCATTATGATATGCGCATATATATATATATATATATATATATATATATATATATATATATATTCTTGCTATAGCTTTCCTTTTTTTACCATTGTTTCAATCCATTCTCTTGAAATTCAAATCTGTGCTTTTATTTGATGAAATAAAGCCAGAATGTATGAGTAGATTTAATACCGAGAAGAATAACATCCTTAAAATAATTCGTTGGCCTCGGAAAATGTCTGACATATATCAAATGTTGGAAGTTGTATGTGTTACTTGTTTTTGGATTGTTGTTTTTTCTTTTGTTTTGTTTTTGTTTTGTTTTTTTGTTTTGTTATGTTTTTGTTTTGTTCTTGTTTTGTTTTGTTTTTGTTTAGTGTTTTTTTTTTTGTTTTTTTTTTTGTTTTTCGGAGTAGGGGTAGCCTGAAAAGCGTTTACTATCTGATATATATTTCATGGTGTTTAATTTGACAGAAGAATATATATATATATATATATATATATATATATATATATATATATGTGTGTGTGTGTGTGTGTGTGTGTGTGTGTGTGTGTGTATTCATGTTTCATTAAATAGCAGGGATAATCCCTGTTTGCTTGTTTTGCAATCTGTATTTTTTTTTCCATTTGGCAGGCCAATGTTCGAATGTTCCTATCGAGTGTAAAACAACTTTGACATAATCGCCTACGTTTTCGACTTCCATGAGTCGTTCTCAGGCTAGTGATGAATTAAAAAATGCCCTACTCATTTGCATAAACAAACCGACCATCAATCAGGCTAAATATGAGGGGAGAGGGGCATGCTTGTGTTTTTGATGAGCACAATTTTAATCGACTTTTGCAATAAATCCACTAAACGCAATTTTTCAATAAGTTAGATGATTTGGGTTTTTTAGGTTTTTTTTTTTGCTTTATTTGAACACATTTTTCGCCTCCTCGACCTTGTGTCGTACTATCCTAACTTCTGTAACTATCGGCAAAAAGTGCTAACTAATTTAAGATTTTAATGTAAATGAAAAAAAAAATAATGGTGTATAAAATACGAAAGGAGTAAATAAATAAATCAGTAAAAATGAGTATAAAAATACTTAAGATGGTACAAACGGTATTTCACTTTGAAGCTGAAGCTATATTTTCCCCTGAACTTAGTTAAATGTTGGATTTGTTGTTTGTTCATTTGTTTGCATGGTTGTTAGGTTTGATTTTGTTTTCTATCTTTAATCATACATTCCTCCGCGCATATGGAAACAATCTAAGCAATTTCTCATACTAATTTTTTTTTAATTCTCACTCTATAAATCGGATTTTTTTTTTTGTCGTCCCTAATCATAAAGATGTTTCCCGTTCGATCAAAATTGAATTTGAAACTGACTGTTTTTTAACGCCATCTTTGCTACTTTTATTTTATTTCCTGGAAGTAAAGTTCTAAAAACTGAAGAGTTGATCGATAAACGAAATTTCATTATTCAATCGATTGATTAATTAAATCAGTCGATTTTTGTTCTTTTGATGAAGAGAAGACCTATCGGCCAAGCCGCCATTTATTAAGAAAAGAGTTAACTTTGAATTAACAGT
>NC_136515.1:67410105-67467605 GCF_053919585.1 Euprymna scolopes | reverse complement strand
TCATTGTTAAAACTGTGTGCGAAACATACGTGTCGTATTTCGACGTGCAGCAGTTCTTCACTGCATAAAAAATCAGCGAAACCTTACGAAAAAAAAAACATTTAAAAGAAACAGGGTAAAAAAATGAACACTTTCTGCCAAAGAGGGCTGGACTGAAGGAGTAAAGAAAATATCACCTCTTACGATGTGAATTTATTACTTGTATTGAACTATGTAGCACAATATTACTTTCTGGATATTTATTAGTATATATTAATTTATTCCTTTGAAGTCAGTTCTATATTAAAAATACAATGGATACTATTTTAATAGCAATGTTAATAAACACATATTTGTTGCGTGTTATTAGTTTTTGTGTCCAACAAAGCAGTTTTTGCGCTATCAAGTGGCTGGCCAATTTTAATGCGGCTAGAATTTAGCCTCTCTCTTTTCATCGTAATCGTTCTGACCACAATCAGGTCCCAATTGAAAAGAATGGCTCCCGTCTTGGGGAAGTACCATGTCTTGACAAGCTTGGGGAGTGACTACTACTCCTGATCTCAAATGGAACACATACATCAAATCTGTTGCCTCGATAACTGGAAAACTTTTACCGCTGCAGTAGGTATCTCATTGCCGATCCAATTCTCTATCTATAAAAGACAAACACCTTCTAAAATGGAACCCTTCTGCCACATCTGAGCAAGAGCGGCTCGGTGCGCCCTATCGTTTCATGATAGAGTTAAAAACTGGCTTCGAAACCTAGTAGACGATACCCTTTTCTCTTCCTTGCAACCTCTTTCCAACAGAAGAGATAATACGAGTCTGTGTCTGCTCTATCGTTATGTCCGTGGCAAGTACTAGTCTGAGTTCCAATCTATGTCCCCCTTGCTAAACTTTCACAAAAAAAACATTCGACAAAATACAACCACTATAAACAATTTCCCCCACTCTCTGTTCCTAAATCTAAACGCAGATTTCACGAATAAAGCTTCTCTCCTAGAACTTCCCGCTTGTGGGGCATTGTTCCGCTGGCCTCGTTTCCGGTCGACTACAGTATGGTAACCTTCAATTTGTTGTTGAACCGTCTCCATAAATAATCAAATTCTCCCCCAACTTACACCACTACACTAACAACTTACATCCATTAAGCCTTATCCTCGAATGGCCTTTTAGCTTTGATAAGCGGTAAATACCTTGTATGAAAAACATATTTGTTGATTATATATATTCCTCATTACGTGAAAATAACACGCGCCCTCCTAGTTAATAAATAGTCTGCCCATTTCAGTCCGAATTGTGTTTAAGTATGAAAGATATATTGAAAAATGGACCTTCTGTTTACTTCCGGCGACCCTGTAACTCTCGGAATCTTATAGTTTTCCTTAATACTCATATTTCATGAAAGTGGTCTCTGAAAAAGGGAAAAGAATTGCTGTTTTCGGGATGGAAATCTCTCCATCTATCATTTACGGTTGGCTGCTTTTTGACCTTGATATATTATTTTTAGCTATTTACATCAAGTGGCTTCATGCCTTGTCTGGAGAGATTTCCGTTTAATGAAATAAGGATCTTAAGGAGCAAGTAGGTGGTAAATGTGTAGGAGAAAATGAATTTCGTGCTAGTATAGTGTAAGAGGGGATGAGACAGTTCAGTATTGTAACATAATGAATGAGATTTTAAAAAATTAGTCTCAATATTAGTTAGATAGTCCAAGGCTAAGATCACAGTGTAGCATCTGTTCTGATGCTACACTCCAGTTTATTTCTCCTTAGTCAATGTTGGGGACAACCCTTCTGTACTAAGAATTGTATTTATTCTTGCCTACTCCCAAAGTGCCCCTTTTGAGGGATCTGTTTTTCCTTCCCATTAAAAACTACCTTTTGTCATATATTGCCCTCCTGGGAAAGCAATTAAATAGCAATGCGTCCTAATATTATATTATATGGTCACCTCGTATTTTACGAGAAATTGGACGTCGTAAAGGTCTGTTATCTTTGAATCTCTCGTGAATACTCCTGATTTCATTCATGTTTGTTTGAAGGGAATTTCATTTACGGGTTTTTAATAATTAATTTGTCGTCCTAATTAAATAAGATTCTTTTTTATCTCATTAAAATAAATCACATTTTTGTATGATTGCCCAGAAAATCACAAAATCGCTGAGTGCATTCCAGTGCAGCGCACATTCTTACTGCAAGATGTATCACTTTGTATTGTCTTAGTTATTATCTATCTCTTCCCCCCTCTCTCTCTTTCTCGCTTTTTCTTACACACACTCTCTCTCTCTTTCCGTGTGTGTATGTGTGTGTGTGTGTGTGCATATGTATGTGGAAATCACGTGATGCGAACAAAAAAAAGCAAAATATTCATCAACGTTTTGTTTTTATAACTAGACTTATCTCAAATGATCACCCAGAAAAAAAAACTTTTGGCCTCCCTCTTTGGTTTGAGCATTGTCGCAAATGCACTTTCACCCGGTGCTTCGTTTGGCTATTAAACGAAGGTCACTGTCCGTTTGTTTGTAAACTATCTAGCTGTTTGAGCACTGTGAAGCGATGGGCAAGAGTTTCTCTAATAGTAAATCGATGAAGGACATTTGGGGGCACCGTTTCATAGACTTGTGGGTAGAGCTGCCGACTGTCAACTCGATTGGTGTAGGTTCGATCCACGGCTGGGGAAAGGTACTTATCTACCCACACTGATGAGTTGTAATACAACGAAACAGTTTTGTGTGTGGATGACTATATATATATATATATATATATATATATATATATATATATATATATGAAAGACAATGGAGGTGGAGATTACGAAAGAATTTTTTTTTTTAATTAGAAATAATTGAATTGGGATAAAATAGCGTAGTAACTTAAAAGATGGTGTCTAAAAATAAGAATAGGAGGTGATAAAATGTAGTCTAAAAATAGATAATGATAAAATAAAATACAGTAAATAAGTAAAATAAAAATAATAAAATTAAGTGAAATTACGAATTTTTTTTTTTTTTATCACGTTTAACCGGTGTCTAAGTTGTTCTCTTTAATAATTATTTCCGACAGAAAGGGAGCAACGTGGAAAAACCTTTTCTTTGCTTAATTATATTGCTGGAATGGGAGATTATAGCCGACTCAATTAAACGTCGTGTGGATCTGTTATGTATGTGTTTAAGGAAAGTTGCTTTGTTAAAATCAAAATGGTAGTCGTTTTCCATGATGTGACAAAATATGGCGTTGAGTGCATTGTTGTTTTTTACATCTCTTTTGTGTTCATATATTCTTTTATTTAAATTACGCTGAGTTTCTCCTACGTATATTCTTCCACAATCAAGGCAGGCTATGGAATATATTCCGGCTTTGGTGTTAATGTTGGTATTAGTTGTAATTTTACGTGTTAGATCCCTAATTGTTAAAGAGTTTAGTTTTGTTATTTGAATGCCTGTCTTATTTAGGTTCTTATAGATTGTGTCCTTGTTTTTATTAGTTGGTAATGTTAATTGTCTGTAGTGTGTCTGGCTATTTAGGGAATGGTCTCGGTTTCGGTTATGGCAAATTTTTAGTGCTTTTCTTTTTGTATTTGCCAAAAAATGTTGAGGGTATTGCAAGTTCATGAATGTACGTTCGATATACTCAAATTCTTCCACGATGTATTCTTCACTGCATATTCTCAGGGCCCTAAGAAAAAATCCTATTAGAATACCTCTTTTTACTTTATCATCGTGATGAGAGTAAAAGTGTATGTAATCATTTTTATTCGTGACTTTCCGATGGACTTTAAAACTTAGATGATCATTGTTATTTATGATATTAAAAAAAAAATTATTTCGTAATCTCGTGTCATTTTATTTATTTAATCAATCACCGCTATATTTCCAAACACAATTTTTTTTTAATCTCTACAATAGTTTAACTTTTAGATGTAATCCACTACATTAATTTACTCTAATTTATTTTTTCTCTCATAAAATGTATATATATATATATATATATATATGTATATATGATATCTAATTTACATAAGGAAACACGTTGCTCTCCCCCATCATTATATATAGCCCCAATCCTCCGACTGTCTCGTCAATGACCATCCCTCTTGAAGAAGCCCGCATAAATTGGGCGAAACGTTGAGTATCCAGGTCCTTCCACCTCCATTTTATTTCATATTGTCGGATTTAATCCAGCTCAACAATCATATATATATATATATATATATATAGAGAGAGAGAGAGAGAGAGAGAATGAGAGAGAGAGACAGACCGACATTGCTGAACAGCATGGAGTGTTTCTGCTTAATTATCTTTGTAATTTCTTCATTTTTCGCATGGTTGTTTAATATCTCGAATTTGTGTGAGAAAATTCCATAGTCGTTTTCGTATATCTGGTGGGTTTTTTGCAAGTCCTTCCAACTGATTTTTTTTAGTCGTCTTCAGGCAGTTTTTGATTATTGTTTCGCCGACTGAAGAAAAATCAGTTGAAAGTACTTGCAGAAACAACAACAAAAAATAGATGGATAAAAACGACTATAGAAATTTCCTACATAAATTCGACCAAGATATTAGAACGACCACGCGAAAAATGGCGAAATTACAAAAAAAGAGATGATTAAGCAGAAACACTATGTGCTGTTCAACAATGTTTGTCTAAATGAAAACATGCTACCTATATACACGATATATATATATATATATATATATATATATATATATATAAATTACAGTTTCCAAAATAATCAAAGATGGCAAAACTAAAGTACATTATAAATATTGAAGAGTTAATATTTATAAAGTAATCTCAACCTGATGTAAAAGCTCGATAAAACCAAATAGGAAATAGAGCGAGAAGAACGTCGCTAGTATAAATATAGATATTGGATTCGCGTAGATACTGGAAATTTAAACCCGCAGCAAATGATGATGGTGATGGTTGTAACCTTCTGTTTCGCGAGACAAAGGCTTTCTGAATTAAATGGACTGCAGCGTTTGCTCTGGCTGTGCAGTGGAAGCTGGAGTATCCTCTCTAGATGCGATGGGTGGTGGCTTTGCATGGGCGTTCATGACGCGCTTTACCACTCACAATTTTGTCATCACTCTGAAATCGACCAACTCATCTCCCTTACTGTGCTTACATCAACTACATCGGCTTTGTAAACGTTCATCAAACGCCGGTGAATGTTGATCAATTTACTTGTTTCTGAATGAAAGAATTCAATAACGCATCCCTGCGTCAGACGCACGTCCGTTACAATATCTGCAACAGAGAGATGAAACTTTCAGGTCATAAATACATGATTTCCGTCATTATACCAGTGCAATTTATAACCCCCCTCTGTCCTAATCGCGCCGTGTAAAAAATAATAGAAGGCATTGTATACCAAATTTATTAAGCAAGCATAGAAATAAAAGATGGAAAAGGTACAGGTAGAAGCTATATATTTCTACAGTCCTTTGTTCACAGTTGCTTTAAATTTGGAAAAATTACCTTCTCTGGTGGTTTTCCTTTCTGAGGTCACCTCTGATTCCTAAGTGTCAGATCCTGTCGGTGGGGCATTAGAATACACCGACTTCCCCCTGCAGAGGGTAAAATATCTCAATGGGGGTCCTGGATATGACCTTAAACTATATCCAGTGGTGAGGGCCCCAGCTTGTGGGCTTTGGGGAGTGTGGAGCCACCCTTTAATGTCCATTGCTCCCAGGTCCACTCCGACCCGGAGTGGTAGTACCTGTTAGGGTCCCAACTATAGGTTAAATAGAAACCGACGTGAAAACAACAAATATATTCTATCAAAAAATTTTTCTTCAAAATCTTTGGATTCGGCATTAAATAACCCGAAAAGGGTTGATATGCCGTAAAACAAAACCAACCAACCAACCAAATCCTACATGTCACTCAAATTTTCAAGCACGTCCCTCGGTATGTAAAACAAGAAAGGAATAGAGGATGGTTTAACAAAATCTGTTATATTCTCATCGCTACTAGTACAGATTTGATAGACACCTATTACGAAGTTGTGTTCGTGATTAAAACCGAGCCGGATTAGTTTCCAGTATTGTCTCCATACTGCATTTTGTTTTCACTTTTGTTTTGATCTTTGTTTGTTTTTTGTTCTTGTTGTATGTGTTGTTATTGACGTCCCAAAGCCTGTTATGAGTTTTGCTGCTTTTATTTGAAGAGTTTTGAATAATTAATTTGTCTTCCTAATTAAATAACTGCCTTTTATTTCATTAAAATAAATCATATTTCGACATGATTTGTTCACAAAGCAACACGGTCGATAAGTGCGTTGTACTGTATTCTCGTGCATCATATATATATTTATATATATATATATATATGTATATATATATACATATATATACATATATATATATATATATATTTAATATAATTATCTACTGGCACATGTTTCGTCGTCTACGACTCATTTTTTTTTCATTTTTCTTCCTTTGAAGATTGTAATGCTGGGTATGGGGCAGCCAAACAAGCTGCCAATATTGCCCCGCTTTTTATTGAAACCAACCGAGAGCTCTTTTTAGTATCCTCGTTGTTCCCTTAAGTGCAATTGTCTGGATCTCTTTTGCACTTGGTTCACCAGGAATATTAGTTAGGTAGGACTTCAGGTTCTTCTTCATAAGCCATGTGGCACTTATGATAACTGGTATGATTGATATCTCCTTAAGATTCCAATTTCTTTTCATATCATACATGAGACCTTGATATTTCGTCTGTTTTTCCCTTTTAGCTCTGTTCAGATCCCCATCATTAAGAACACTCACTTCAATCAAGGTTGCAACTCTATCTGACTTATTCCATATAACTATGTCAGGTTTCACAGCAGCAGTGTGGCTGAATCTAGCGAGATACGAAATCTCGCTAGATTCCGCCTCTCTGATGAGCCTTAGACGACGGCACACTTGTCAGTGGATAATTATATTTAAAAAAAACAAAACAATATATACGCCACAGCCCATGTGGGGGTACCAAATTGGTTAAAGGGAAAATTATTCCCAACTCGCATTTAGCTAAAAATGCACTTTCGTAAATAATTGATTTTATTCAAAATGTATCGCAAAAACAGCATATTAAAACACCACCTCCCCTAATCACAAGAATAAACAAAATTTCCTACTTCATGCAATCAAAAAATGTCTTTCTTTCCTGTGAGATTCGTGCCTGTCTCCAAATATATATATATATATATATATATATATATATATATATATATATATATATATATATATATATAGTAAGTTATAAATATATATATATATATATGGTAATTAAGCTGCACAGAATAATCCGCCTTCATTCTCGTGAGAACTTGTCAGGCTTATGCTCACAAGAATGAAACGCGGAATAGTCTGTGTAGTTTAATTACCATATATATTTTCATAACTTACTACCTAGTTCTACCTATGTATTGAACACTGTTGAAGTAAATACTGAAAAATGCACACATTAAATTATATCGTCGTATATAAATTTATGTGATTAAATGAAGTAATCACACACACACACACACACACACACACACACACATATATATATATATATATATGTGTGTGTGTGTGTGTGGGTGTGTGTGTGTGTGTATATATACTAGAAGGGAGAATCGACGTTGTCTAGAATTGAAAAAGGATCAACGAATGTTTTACGCTCCAATTCTTTTATTTTCATCGTAATCGGTTAAATGGCTCATGTTTCAATCAAACCAGTTGATTGCCTGCTCTAATTGAAGACCCATCACGATGTCCCAAGAGAAAGCACCACATGCCACCCAGCAGTGTCTTAGGCTGCACTACATTATAGTCTATAATTACTGGAGAGAATGTATTGTTGATTTTATAAAATTATCTGTAAATAATGGCTTCACATAAAGTTTAAAATGCAAAAGTCAAGTATCCTCGTTCGGTTGTGCTCTTAATAGAGGCATTCTCTGTTGATTTTCTAAAAATGAAAACTATTTCTGTATAATGTCTAGAATTCAACTTTAAAATGCTAAAGTTAAGCATCCTGGTTCATTTCTGTTCTAAACAGAAGCGTCCATTTATTCAAGCATTTATTGTTGATTTTATAAGCCTGCCATTCTGTTGTGTAATGACAACAAAACTTCTAATGCACTAGCTGTTCAATTTATTAAATTATTTTTCATAATGACTCGAAGTACAGAAGTCGAGTACCAAGTGTGCTCTAAAAAGAAGTATTTATTTCGAACGCGTCGCTGCCTTATAATAGTATCTACTGTTGATTTTATAGGTTGGGTCGTTTGCTTGGGCGGTGATACTACTCAAATGCTCTTGTGATGTTAGGCTGTATAAACGTGTAAAATGTGGTGACTTCCCATTTAATGAGAAGTTTTCGATTTCGATAGTTATCGCAGGCATTGCGATAAAAAATATACTACGTAATAACAATCCCAGATACACCACGTGCCGCCGTATATAATATCGAAAAGTTGGGCCAGCCGTTCCCGAGTCCATAGGAAACTCTCTCTCACACACCCACACAATTTCTTATATATATATATATATATATATATATATATATATATATATATATATATATATATATATATATATATATATATATTACAATAAGTTTACCAAGGTAATCAAAATGGTAAACTTAAAATATATTATAAATATTAAAGAGTTAATATTTACAAGTAAAGTAATCTCAACCAGATGTAAAAGCTCAATAAAACCGAAAAGGAAATAGAGCTTATAATATGGACAAATGATTAATAAAGCATGTTAAAAAAGATATTGAAAAAGAGTTAAAAATATATATAATTTTAAAAAGGAAGCACAAGATAAGTGGATAGTCCTTAATCCGCGGAGTTTCGTTGGATTTTTACCCTTCACCGGACTATCCATTCATGTGAAATCTTTTTATGATTTTTTTTCTTTTACCTCCTATTCCCCTTACCTCACCCTTTTTTTTAACCAAGTAAGATCTGTGACTTACTTGTGGTTTCATTAAATACTTTTACATGCAAAATCCGATCCAGCATTTTGCTAATTCCTGCCCTCTGATGAGAAGGAGAGTATTTCTTCGAAACTCCGCGGATTAAGGACTATCCACTTATCTTGTGCTTCCTTTTTAAAATTAAATATGTTTTTAACTCTTTTTCAAGATGTTTTTTAACATGTTTTATTAATCATTTGTTCATATATATATATATATATATATGTGTGTATATATAGAGAGAGAGACAGAGAGAGAGAGAGACACAGAGAGAGAGAGAGAGATGATTCATAATTATACACACACATATATATATATAGATAGATAGAGAGATATATATATATTTGTAACGAGGCCCTAACATTCGAACCGTGTTCGTTACAGTTCGAACCTCTCCCGGGCTCTCACGCCGCCCAGCACTGTCGAAAAGACAGAAACAAAAATAAATAAATCTGACTCGGCTATATATATATATATATATATATATATATATATATATATATATATATATATATTTACATAAGTCGTTTATCAGCGTTTTTTTTTTGTCCCGTCCTGACACCAGCTTAAAAGTCTCTCACTTCTGCTCCACTACACGCTTGCCGTAAACAGCCATTTCTTGCTAATATGTGTACGAGTTAAAACGCTGGTCCTGCTGCTAATAAATCGCTTTTCATCCATTTTTCGACTGCTGCTGACTATATTCGCTCTGTCACATTTCTTTTACATGGAAGTCACCACATATAAAGGCTCCAATGTCACTCGGGGATAAGGGTTATTGCGTGTACAGTAATTAATGGGATAATATCGTAGTAATCGTTAGTAATGGAGAGTTGATTAAGTGTCTTACTTAAGGGAGCGGTTTATCAGGATTTTGATTATGTTGGACTTAAAACATCCAAGTTGTAGTCAGGTGGGAAGCTGGCAAACGGAAGAGAGTTCCACAGGCGTGCACTTCTAAGAAAGGAGCTTTGTTCATGGAATCTACGTTTGGGTTTTGGCACAGATAAAGGGTGGGGAAAATTATTGACAGGGGTTCCAGCTAGACGAGTGTGTTTCGTGCAAGGTTGGAGAGGGGGCACAAAAGATTGGAGCTCAGACGAGCATTTGCTAGGAAAATAACGATAAAATAAAGACAGGCTCGCAACGTATCTTCTGTGGGAGAGAGGTTGCAGGGAAGTGAAAAGGGCATCTGCCACTCATCTACGAAGTCTATTTTGTATTATGTCAAGGCAGGATAGACTGTTTTTAGCAGATCCTGCCCGGATGTGGAAGCAGGACCCCATCCTTGGACGTACTTGTCTTTTATATAGATAGAGAATTGCATCAGTAGTGAGATATCTACTGGAGAGGTAGAAGTATCCTACCATTTTTCCAGCGAGCTTGGCAACAAATTTGACGTACGTGTTCTATTTCAGATCAGGAGTAACGTCAATTCCAGAAGCTTGTCAAAACATGGAGTCTCCCCAAGACGTGAGCCATCCATTTCAATTGATGTCAGATGGGGGTCAGGGCGTTGATAATGTAAAGATAAAAGCTTGGTTTTGGATGCATTAAAAGTAACCAGCCACCTCTTACCCCATTTTACCACGCGCTCAAGATCAGAAGAGAGAGAATCAGAGAGTACTTTGCCATTTACGGCCTTTGATGTGTTGCCATAGATGGTCGTGTCATCAGCATAGATGTCAACGAATGATTTAAGTATGTGTTTTAGGAGATCATTGATGTAGATCAGGAAGAGAGTTGGGCCTAGGATAGAGCCCTGAGGGACTCCAGCATTATTACTGTGGGCTTCTGATTTCTACCCATCAACCATTACTCTTATGAGCCTATCATAGAGAAATGGTTTAATAATTGAGACAACATTTCCAGTTATACCGTAGCTGGAAATATTGTGAAGTAGGCCTGTATGCCATACCTTATCAAAGGCCTTTGATATGTCAAGAGCAATTGCCCTAGAAGGGAAGCCTTTGTCAAGAGATTTACTAATCCTATGAGCTATAACCGTTGCTGTAGATCTAGCAGAACGGAAACCATATTGCATGTCACTAAGAAGGTTATTTCTGCTAAGGTGGTTGACTACTTCTTTATTTAATATGGATTCCAGCAATTTACTCATGACACACAGGAGACTTATTGATCTGTTCTGAGAGGGAGATGACTTATCACCTGAATTCTTAAATACAGGGCATACTGATGAGGTTTTCCAGGGTGTTGGGAAGCAATTCTTCTTAAGACACCGCTTAAACAATTTTTTAAGTATGGGTGTGAGTTCTGGTTGAAGCTTTTTCAACACTATAATTGGAATGCCGTCAGGGTCAGTTGCTTTACTGGAATCAAGGTTGTTGATTAGCTTGGCGATATCACGCACAGATATTTGTATGTTGCATGGCGTGTTGTCTGTTATAGGAGGAAATACGGAGAGTTGGTGGCCTTCGTCGCATAGGGTAGAATTAGCTGCAATGGTCTTGGCAAATAGTTTGGCTTCGTCTGATGCTGCCGAGATGACCTCAGGTCCATTGATGATGGCTGGGATAGAACGCACGCTTCTGTTTAAGATCCTGTTTGATATTTGCCAGAACTGATTGGAACCAAGCCACTGCTTTGCTACTTTGGATTTAAGCGACTGAGCATATAGCTCTCTTGCATTTTTTTATTACTCTTTTACAGTGGTTGCTGGCAGTCCTGAAAGCAGCTTTAGTCTCAGTACATCAGTCAGCCATAGAGTATCGATATAGTGTACGGTGGAGAAATATGTATGAGTACTTATTACATTTCATTTTTGTCTTTACTGATACAACTGAGTGCTCGGAAGATCCCAGAGGAGATAGGACGGAACGTGAACATCGTTCAAGAGAAATTGTGAGAAAAAGGTCTAGAAGGCTTGCAAACTGACCTGTAGTATGGGGCACACGGGTGGGTTCGTAAAAAATCTGTGTGAGGTCATAGGCAATGGAGGAATCATGACAGAACCTCCCCTCATCATCTTTCTTGTTTGAATGGGGCAGCCATTCCACACTTTGGACATTGAAATCACCACAAATGTTAATGTTAGCCGAAGGATGAGATGACAGGACGTTGTCAATTTTCTCAGATATACTCTTAAAGATAGTAACTCCGTTGTTGTGGGGGCGATAGAGGGCAAATATAAATGCGGTGGTGTGAACAAGTGCAACCCAGAAGCACATATAAGATATCCCTGCCACATGGAAAGCCATCTTTTATGTAGGCACATATTCCATGCCCATGGCGATCTTGGGGGTTAGATTTTGATGTTAAGTTTGTGTATCCTTTAATTATGAACTCATCTATGGAAGTGGTCGGCCTTATGCAAATTTCGCTTAGGAACAATATGTTCGGTTTCATTTCCTGCAATTGGGTTTCAACCTCTGGAAGGTTGAAACGTAGACTCCTGATGTTGGAGAAGGAGACCTGGTAGTAGGGGTCTACGTTGGAGGATGGGGTTCTAGGTTTATTCGAGTATTTTTTCTGGCGATGTTTCATGTGTAGGTTTTGGGATTTGTGAAACACGTCGACAGATTTGGTTAGAACATGTTATTTTTTTAAATCTACGTAAAATGTTATGTATCTATTTTAAGCATTTGCTTAGACAGTGTTCGATACATAATTCAACATTTACTATGTATATATATATATACATAAATGAGAAGATGGTCACACACTTTTTGAAGACATTTGTTTTTAAATAAAATTTAAAATCAATTTTTTCGAAATCCGTTTAAGTGTCGAATATAATTGTAAAATCATATTGTTGTCGGTTTTTTCGGTATTTCGCTAAAAATAGTCTCGTTAGGATAGGTAATACAGTTCGAGAGGGTCCCCCCTTTTTTTCTCTTCATTTTAGTGTTAAGGTGAAGATAATCCTTCGGAGTAGAAGGGAAGATAAATATGAACTTTGCTATTCCTTTTTACTCCGAGGGATTATCTTCACCATAACACTAAAATGAAGAAAAGAAAAAATAAGAAAAAAAAAACATCGGACTACATACCTTGACGAAGCTATTTATAACGAAATATCGGGGGGAAAAAATAATAATAATTTTATCGTCATATTCGGCACGTAACTTTTTATTCAAATTCTTTCGTTTTGCTCCCTATCTTGGGTTGGGAAGTGATATATAAATTACCATTAGCGTATTAAGCGATGCTCTTTGTGTAAGCTTAAAGCGCAACAGGTAGAAGCTCCGACTGTCGTTTGGGCAGTCGCGTTTCGATCTAGGCTTGAGGTAGTTGCTTGTCTAGCAGCACTGATGAGCTGTGAAACGGCTAAACAGTACAGGATGTGGATGACTGATATATATATATATATATGTGTGTGTGTGTGTGTATATATATATATAGTGTGTGTATGTATATATATATAGTTTGTGTATGTATGTATATATATAGTGTGTGTGCATGTATATATATAGTGTGTGTGTATGTATATATGCATATATATATAGTGTGTGTGTATGTATATATATATATAATGTGTGTGTATGTATATATATATATATATATATATATATATATATATATAGTGTGTGTGTGTATGTATATATATATATATATATATATATATACTTAAATAATTATAAATAATTATTTTTTTATACCTAAGGACACTAGTGTTCTATGCTTTCGCAATTACCAGTGCAGAAAGTTGGGATTGTCTCAGGTTGATTTATTCGAACTGTGTCTCGAATATATTTTGACTCCAATAACATGGTTATTTGTAATTTAAAATATGCATTAATATTACTATGTATAATTAGTAACGAAATGTAATGCTCATAGAAAACAGGACTCTCATTTGTAGCTTATATTTGCTGCCGAAAACAATGATGTGTACCGTTTTAAATTATTCTGAGAGGATTAATTTTCTTACCAAAAAAATAAATAAAATATATTCCTCTTAATAACATGCACCAATGTTAAATAAAATAAAAAGGCTAGACAGAATCAAATAATGTGTCTTGATTCTTTCGAAAAAAATGACTTACATGTATATATTAGATATAGATGCATACATATATAGAGAGAAAAAATAAAATCATGATAAAGAACTGTTCTCCGTTAATATTGTCGCCAACTCATTTATATTTGTATGTTGTATAATATAAAGCTATAATTATCAGAAACTTTAAATATTTTATTCTGGTACATGAATCCATAAAAAGTTATACCGGTGTATAATTTCGTATAAACATTGTGACCGCTTGAAAAAAGCACTGAATGAACCCAAGAAAACGTATTTATCCTCAACCTTGTTTATAATTTATAATCCTTAAACTAATAATTATCGGCTTTTATGTGTTCTAAACACTCTTTCTTTTACCAGCATCGCTCTGATCCACTCTATCTGAATAAATGCCTGCTGCTTTGACAATATTTTGGGACTGACCTTCATTCTAGAAGATTTACATAAAAACTGACCTTCATTCTGGAAGATTTACATAAAAACCGTTGCATAGGTCGCTGCACAATGATTGGATCACTCAACCGCTCCAGAAAGTATCTCACTCCTCATGCAACACTCTACGTGTTTAAGAGCCAAATCTAATATAAAAAGGCTATATGTCTCTCTCCGTATTTTCAAACACTATCTCTTCCGAACCTAAAAGTCGATGAGCGGCGCTAGAGAGTTCAAATGATTGTATTTACTATGGACCGTTCTTTTATGGGTTTTTAGCCGGTTGGAATAGTTTTAAGGGATCAAAAATGGATCAAAATCGAAAAATCGTTGTATATTTTGTACATTTATCTTAGTTTATTTTTTAATTTTTAATCGGTTCATATGCGTGCACGTTGGTACAGTGTTAACTTCACCAGCTTAGAATGCTACAGTTTTGCCTTTGGTTTCGATTTTAGCTGACGACACTAAAATACGTTAGTATTTACACGACTCTATAATAGTATATACGAAATCTAGACAATTAAAATATCATAGTTAAGCGTATTTTACGATCGAGCGCTAGTACGTACTTATATTAAGTACTGTCGCCAAATTTGGGAAAGTGCTGGTTAGGGCCCTCTTTTCTGCTCGGCAGAGTATTATAACCGAGTTCAAAATCTTATGGGCAATGCCCTTTTCTTCTGCTTGCAACTATTTTATCAAAGAAATGGCGTTACTAGTCTTTTTTTTCTCTATAGTGATTTTCCTGGCAGCCTTCCCCCTGTAAAACACTCACAACAAGAACTCGTCAACCTACAACCACTCTCAATAATTTCCCTCGCTTTCTACCTACAGACCTACCTACTTATCTACCAACCTAAAACTAAACGGAGGATACATGAGCCAAATTTATTTTCTAGATGTACACGTCTGTGGAACACAATTCTCCTGGACTGCTTCCCAGCAATTAACAAAAATATTTGTTTTAAAGTCCAATATAAAGTAATTTTGTTGAGCACCTTGTTTAATAGACAAATATTGTGTAATGATTACCATTATTAGCAATAATAACGGCGTCGCCTCATCTATCAACTTATACTCGTTTAATCATCATACTTGAATAACTTATACTCGTTTAACCATCATACTTGTGTGGTGATAAATGGTGCCACTTAAGTAGACAAAAATTAATTAAATAAATAAAAATCAGAATCGTAGTTCGATTAATTCAAAGAATATGAACAATGTGAAATTTCCTCACAAGTAAACAATCAGAATGGAGTTCTTAATATACTCAGTCTTATGAAAGGATATGCGGTTACATTAAATTTAAACTAATGTGCATGGTCATTTGAAAAGCGAGCGTTAATTAATTACTTATTACTTTTTTATGGTCTCTCATTAATTGATTTAATTCAATTTATGCATAGTTTCTACATCATGCATACTTGCTTAGAATTTAAAATGAAAACATTCTAGCACTCGAAATATATATATATATATATATATATATATATGTATGTATGTATGAATAAAATAAAGCAAGATATAAACGACGCTTTAGACGTTATGTGAATAAAAAGGAAAAACCTAAAAGAGTAGAAACAAAAATAAAATCAACGTTTCGTCCCTATTTCAGGGGACATCATCAGGATTTCTAGGCGAGGATGTACAGGAAGACGGTCATATATCACATGCGAAAGAGGAGAAGTTCAGTTCTCTTTCTGTTCTGGAGAGAAAAAATTTCATGATGAAAAGAGAATTTATATCTAGTGTGTGTGGAGGGGGGTCGGGTTATATACATATATGCATTTTTTTTATCAACCAGGATCTAAATTAATGTTTTGTTCATTTATTATTATATTACCTATGATTGGGGCTACATTATAAAATCCTTTTCTTTGTTTGATGGTATTAATGTTTGAAATTAAAGCAGATTCAATAAGTCTCCGTTTTGCTCTATCTGGGATGGATTTTAAGATTTTTGCACGTCCAAAGCCGAAAGAGTGGCCATGTTCGACACAGTGGGAAAAGAGTGCATTTAAGGGGTTGCCATTTCTTATGTCCCTTTTATGTTCGCTTAGTCTGATTTCCAAATTTCGCTGTGTCTCACCTATGTATGATTTTTTGCAGTCATTACATGGGATGGAGTAAATACCGGCTTTGGAAGTGGAGATTTCAGCGGCATGCTTGCTAGTTTTTAAAGTTCGCTTTATAGTTAAGGAAGTTGTTTGTACTGTTTGTATGCCTAGATTATTAAGAGTATTGCAAACTGTGTCGTTGTTAGTGTGGGTAGGTATAAGAAGATGTCTATTTAGTAGTGGTGTATCTGGTGTGTTCTGTTTTTGTTTGTCTATGTTCGAGTATATTTTGATGGCTTTTTTCTTTGTTTTAGAGATGAGGTAAGTTGGGTATTGTGAAAGTTTTAGTGATTCGGTGATATGTGTGATTTCATTTTCGAGATATTGAGGTCTGCATATTCTAAGGGCACGTAACTATGAAGAGACCTTTAAAAACTAGCAAGCATTCCGCTGAAATCTCCACTTCCAAAGCCGGTATTTACGCCATCCCATGTAATGATTGGAAAATATCATACATAGGTGAGACACAGCGAAATTTGGAAATCAGACTAAGCGAACATAAAAGGGACATAAGAAATGGCAACCCCTTAAATGCACTCTTTTCCCACTGTGTCGAACATGGCCACTCTTTCGGCTTTGGACGTGCAAAAATCTTAAAATCCATCCCAGATAGAGCAAAACGGAGACTTATTGAATCTGCTTTAATTTCAAACATTAACACCATCAAACAAAGCAAAGGATTTTATAATGTAGCCCCAATCATAGGTAATATAATAATAAATGAACAAAACATTAATTTAGATCCTGGTTGATAAAAAAAATGCATATATGTATATAACCCGACCCCCTCCACACACACTAGATATAAATTCTCTTTTCATTATGAATTTTTTTTCTCTCCAGAACAGAAATAGAACTGAACTTCTCCTCTTTCGCATGTGATATATGACCGTCTTCCTGTATATCCTCGCCTAGAAATCCTGATGATGTCCCCTGAAATAGGGACGAAACGTTGATTTTATTTTTGTTTTTACTCTTTTAGGTTTTTCCTTTTTATTCACATATGTATGTATGTATATATATATATATATATATATATATATATATATATATATATATATACACATATATATATAGATGTAGAAATAAATATTCTTATTATATATCAATCCTTATATAAGAAGTTCAATGCAATTACAGAGCAATATAGGGAATAAATGACAAAAAACTATATTCCAAAATGCATGATGTTGACCATCTTATAATTTATTCCTTTAATTCAGTTGACTTATACAATTCTTGACAGTATCTGTTTCGTAGCGCAAAATCAATCACTAAATTATTATATCAATCAGTGAATCTATTATGCCCTTAACTCATCAGATGAAATAGCAACAACCCGTCAAAAGGAATTGAAATGTGATTTGACATGGTAAAATTTCAAAAATTGGAAGAGAAGCTGCAGTTACCTTTATATTTTTTCCATTACGCCATATTGAATATTTTCTTCCAATTTTCGGATTTTTAATCATGTCAAAACGCACTTTGTCTCCTGTTGATGGATTTATTGTTGCTATTTCTTCTGATGAGTGAAGGTCATAATAGATCCACTGATTGATATAATAATTAAGTGATTGATTTTGCGCTACGAAACAGATAGTGTCAAGAATTGTAAATAAAAAACTGAATTAAATGAATAAATTGTAAGATGGTCAACATCATGAGCTTTGGAATATAGACTTTTGTCATTCATTCATTATATTGTTCTGTAATTACATTGAGCTTCTTAAATAATGTTTGGTATATATTATAAGGAAATATAGTATATTTCCACAGAAATATATATATATATATATATATATATATATATATATATATATATATATATATATATATATAAAATGGGTTTTTTCCAAAGGTGTAATATATTAAAATATATTAGCCAGGGGTAATGTACATATATCAATAAAAGTTAAGGTAAATTCACTGAAATATTAAGCTACACAATTAACATTTCTGTAACCGAGCATTTATTCTTTTCAATAAGTCTGATGAGATGCCAACCTTTAAGATATTTTGACAATATAAAGTTTAAAATTGTCTAGTTGATGTCGGAACAATTTGTAGCATTCGATAAATACAAAATATGATGTAATCTTCTTTCTTGTATTTTTTAGGAAATTGTGTGCGTGTATGTATGTGTGTGTGTGTGTGTGTGTGTGTGTGTGTGTGTGTATAAATACTTTGAATATTGTGTCTACATAGTTGAAATTTGATATATGAATTAGTTGGGCCTGCAGCACGCTTTTGATTTGTTTTCCCACCGGTAAAAATCTGTTTCCATAAATAGCACAAACAATAATATAATAAGAGGTCCGACCACTAGAGTCTGATGTAGTCTGATATAGAGGTTATTTAAGATAACTTGCATCTTAGGAGAAGGCTTTGAAGGACACGTGTAAGTAAATCAAGAGTTAGAAGTCAGTCGAAGAATCAGTCAAAGATGTCAGGGAGAAGACATGGTGGAAGCTGATGAAGCCAAGGTCCAAAATATTAAGTCCAGACGTAATCTCCGAAATGTTGACAAAATGGTGTGTGAATAAAAGTTTTTTTTTTTTTTTTTTTTTTTTTTTACACAGTGATCACCACTTATAAAGGCCCGGAAGCCACTCAGGGATAAGGGTTATTGCAAGTACATTAAGTTAGTGAGGAGATTTGCTGAAGTGTTTACTTAAGGGGGCGGTTCATTAGGAATTTGTTAACATTGGACTTGAAGACATCCAAGTTGTAGTCCGGAGGGAAGCAGGCAGACGGAACAGAGTTCCACAGGCGTGCAGTTCTAAGAAAGAAGCTTTGTTCATGGAATCCGCGTTTAGGCACAGATATAGAGTGGGGGAAATTTTTCACAGTGGATTCAGCTAGACGGGTGTTTTTCGTGAAAGATTGGCGAGGGGGGACCAGAGATTGGAGTTCAGACGAAGGATCCCACCATCTTTCCAGCGACCTTGGCAACAGACTTGATGTACGTGTTCCATTTCAGATCAAAGTTATATGAAATATAGCATTGTGTGATGTAATCTTTCGAAGAAACGGATATGTGAATTGGTGAGAATTGTTACTGTATCATATTAAATGTTGATCGACTTCTTACATGTTTACTGACTCTGTCTATTATATAGGCTGTTGCTACGATATACAATTCTTTATTTTCCTCACCAATGTACATTTTCCTAACTCTTCATCACGAGAACATTTTTACGTCTCCTCGTTTGAAGCCCCCTCATGTACAAGTATGTTTTATCCAATCAAAATAACACCTCGATATACCCACGTCATCGTTTCACTCGAGTTCAAGCAAACCACATTGTATATCGTAAAATTTATATACACACTGCCTGTCAGTTTATATAGAGCAAGATTTATTCTTTAATAATTTGATACCCCGCTATTCAAAACTCACACTCCCTAAAATAATAGAATTCAAAACACACCTGGGTGGAAAAATGTCGGGTTTGTTTTACTGTACACATAGATTCGAAAAAATTGTCAAAAAACAAATATATAACAAATAAATGTTATCAAAAGCAAGATAAGTTACTTTTCTACCAAACTGGATATATTTTTCGTGTTTTTATTAAATGTAACATGTTTATTCAGCTCGAAAAAAACATACATTGTTTACCGATGATGTATTGGAAAATTCAAAATGGCGCCCAACTCTCTTTTTAACACGGAAAGTTCGGGAAAAGGTGTTATAAATAATAAACTAGACAAAATACTATTAATAACCACCGAATGTATGTCAGCCTATGTCACGGTAATATATATTGAGCGAGTTTCTAACAGTATTTCGTCTAGTTTTATATTTATAGCACCTTTTCCCGAACTTACCGTGTTAAAGAGAGAGTCGAGCGCCATTTTGAATTTTCCAATACATCGGTAAACACGGTATGTTTTTTCGAGTTGAATAAACATGTTACGTTAAATAAAAACACTGAAAACATATCCAGTTAGGTAGAAAAGTAACTTATCTTGCCTTTGATAGCATTTATTTGTTATATATTTGTTTTTTGACAACTTTTTCGAATCTATATGTACAGTAATACAAACCCCAAATATCTTATGACGTCATACTGGATTTCAAAATGATGGCTACATATTTCCAAGATTCCGTATATAGGCTTTAGATTAAAAACAAAAATAAGCCTGTCTCAGCTTTCTAATTATTTTCAGGCTAATTGCTCATCTGAGCTACAATTTAGGATCTCCTTTGCCTTACTTTCACGAAAAACACGTGTTTAGATTATACCACTATCAATAATGTCCCCTATTCTTTATCTATGCCTAAATCTAAATGTAGATTCCAGGAACAACGCTTCTTTCTTATATCTGTACGCCTTTGAAATTCGGTTTCGTTTTTCTGCTTTCCAGCTGACTACAGTACGGTTGTCTTCAAGACCAACGTAAACAAGTTCTTGATAAGCCGTCCATTTAAGTAATCCAATTTACCAAATTTCCACTACTAACGACTGCTATGACGTTTTCCCATTGACTACTAATTAACCCTTATCCTGGAGTGGCTTCTGGGCCTTGATAATTGGTGACTAATTTGTAACAAACAAAAACAAGAAAAAAACTTATGTTACGAAAATAAAGCTATCTTCAATAAAACAAATTAATTGTTATTAAAACGTATGTTTTAATTTTCGTAAATTAGAAATGTGACATCACATAGTCGACTTAAAAGATAATTGACACAAAATATTAATAAATTTAATCATATAGTTATTAGTATAGGAAATAATTATAACTAAATAAAATCTTTTTTTTTTTCGAGATTTACTCATTCCATAAAAACAAATATAAGTGTTTAATGGTCTTATGCTATTAACTAAAACAAGTGTAAGAAGTACGTCATAAAAACTTATGAGTTTGAACAACACTCGGATACTATACAAACTATAATCTTCCACTGACTAGAAAAAAAGCGAGAAAAAAAGACTAGGCCTATACACGTATTTAATTTTAAAATATAAACAACTTTACATCACGGAGAACAGAATTTGGAGTCCTCGCGCGAAAGAGCAGGATACAAAATGTTTTAAATAATAATAATAATAGAATGACAATAATAACAAAGACTTTTGCTGGCGAGGACTACTATTGACCGTAACCAGTTATACAGCCCTTTTGAAATTTTCATTCTCTATTTTTCTCGTTGTGTACTGAGTATTTGTTAATGAAACCTATATGAAATATGTTTCTTATTAAATTTTAAAGATTTTCTATTCTGAAAGAAGTTTTAAAAATTTTAATCTAAAAATGTTATTTTAAAGTTTTTGTTTAAGAATATTAAGATTTTCTCATTATTCAAACCTGTATTATAAAGAGGGGGTTGCAAAAAATAAGTCGTGGTGTGAGGAGAAATACAAAGCTGAAACAGAGAGAATATGCAGACCTGTAATAATACAAAGAAGGCGTTGAAAAAATGAGTTGTGGTATGAGGAGAAATACAAACTGAAACAGAATATTCAGACCTGTAATAATACAAAGAGGGGGTTGAAAAAATGAGTTGTGGTGTGAGGAGAAATACAAACTGAAATAGAGAGGAGAGTTTTAAAATATAATCATAAAAAGATAAGATACAAGTTAGAAAAGCATTTCATCCAAGGTATGAAAATTGTTAAACAAAATGTTTTTACTATAGGCTTTAAAAATAAAGGTACAAGGTTCAATTTGCAATTTATTTATATTCAAAGTGCACTTTTATAAATTTTACAATGTAAGGTAAAAAAAAATTAATTTAAATTGAATAAAAAAATTACCTTGGATTTATTTTATGTAATGTACATTCTGTTGCAATTTAAAAACATTATCTTTCATCTAGCAATTAATGATATAGATATAAAATTTTCAATGATTATTTTTCCCAGGCTCAACGTTGCTTAACTTCGGTGATTTCACGAGATCCGGTGTCATCGTGTCTATGCGGTTTGCAGTACACGCACACACACACACACACACACACACACACACATATATATATATATATATATATATATATATATATATATATATATATACATATATATATATAATATATATATATATATATATATATAAGTAGGGATGGGACGGTTCGAATATTTTTCTGATTCCGATACAATTATCGACTCCGTAGTAAAATCCCGATTCCGATTCTTTATAGATCTCAAAGTATTTAACTGTAAAATTGATATTTTGTCCCGATTACTTAAATGTGTATGTATTTTCTCACACGTAAAAACAGTCTTGTGATCTCTTGGGGTGATTTCGAGATTTTAGACTTAGTGAAAGTTTAAATCAATAAATATTTATTATTCTATGAGTACTACAAGCAATGGAACACGTTTTATATAAAAAAAAAAATAAAATGAAAAAGATAATTAAAGTAATCGGTTTTGACATCGGAAAATAGGCTGAATTTTTTTTTCTGATTCAGATACCGTTTCCGATACAACAAAAAGATCCGTTTTTTTCCGATTCCCGATTCCCATTCCAATTAATCGTCCCAACGCTTATATATATATATATATATATATATATATATATATATATATATATATATAGCATGTGTCACCTGTAAGAAATAAAAAATATATATTATTGGTTTTATATGTATAATATATATGTGTGTGTGTGTATGTATGTATATGATATAGATTTTTAAAATATATATATGTGTATAATAAATATATATATGTGTGTGTGTGTGTATGTGTGTGTGTGTGTCTGTGTGTGTGTCTGTGCGCGCGTGCGCGCATGTGTAAGCTTGTGATATTCTGGACACTCCGTAATTATAAAAGTCTGTTTTTCATAAACGAACGCTTGCAGGAATAATGTCATTTTTAATCAAATTTATGCCCGTTGGTTTTTCAAACAATTTCCATCGACTTTCCGGTTCCTCATACTCCCCCCCACACACACACACAAACAAATCTCGAAAGCGGCTACAAATATTTGACAGAGTTTCATCGGCGAGTTCATCGTTAATTCGATTGGCCTCAGGTGATTAGTGAAAATTGCATCGATCGATACACTTAAAAGAGGCAGGAATTTATCGATTGCCACACTTGAGGAATCGATTAATTGACGAAGAGCAATTACGGTCTACAGCTGGAAACGAATTTGCACAAAGAAAATAAACACCAATGTCTACTGCAATTTACACGCTACTGCTCATATATATATATATATATATATATATATATATATATATATATATGCATGCATATATATGTGTGTGTATGTGCGTGTCTGTATATATATATATGAATATATATATGCATATATATATGCATATATATATATTCATATATATGTATACAGACACGCACACACACACACATATATATATATATGCATATATATATTCATATATATATACAGACACGCACACACAACGCGCTCGCACGCACACACACACACACACACACACATATATATATATATATATATATATATATATATATATATAAAGAGAGAAACAGAGAGAGAGATGGTGGGTGTATTGTTTAATTATGTAGACATTCAGGTATGCATATGTATATACTGATGTACAAATATTTGCATATGCATATATATATATATATATATATATATATATATATATATATATATATATATATATATATACATATAATGAATACAGCTCAATAGTCGCGCGTTTACCACATGGGTTCACTTGAGATTTGACTCATCCCTTCCTTAGTCCATTTTTTAGAAGGGGATAGAACCATTTTTGTTAAAAGCTGGTCTAGGTTTGTACTGCTATTTAATATGGATTTCTAGAGAAATAAGGCTTACACGTGTTTCCGTACAAGGTCTACTCCATACAGCAAGCTTTTTTATCAATTACATATTTTAATTCGATATATAGCATATATTAAATGTAAAGAGTTTGGTCCAAACTTTTGAAAACATTATTTCTTTAGTCTTTTTGAGAATTATCGAAGCACGAATAAAGTTATTTGTATTATAATTTTATTGTTACGCAATTTGTTAATAATTGAAAACATTAATTTGAAAGATTTTCGACCACTAAATAATGTTATAAAATGTATATATTTTGTTTATATTAAATGATTACATCCAAGAATAATACTTTTATAAAATTGTTTTATGCTGGGTCATATATCATGGGTGTATATATTTACGTGTCTAATTTATGTTTATACAGATTCATGAATGGCTCTATAATCTTCTAGTTTGTATAATGGCTATATATATATATATATATATATATATATATATATATATATATATATATATATATATATATACTTTCAGTTAATATTATTGTAATGTTCTTTCTCATTAAGTGACCAGTTGTGGAAGAATGGTTACACATATCCAGATCGTTCATTTCTGACGTAGCAATACATAACATACCTGCTTCCTCTTGGTTTGTCTGTAATTGAAGGTTTCTACAGAAGCAAACGTCAAATCGAAATTATATTTTTATATAACTGTTCATCATGGGTTGTTATTTCCCCTGAAAGCTGCAAAATGTTGTACGAGGTGCTTTAAATAAGTTTCCATACTTTTTTTTATGAACGCTTTTATTGATAGTACACAAATATATCTTTTGTCACCTTCGAAGTAATCTCCTCCGGCTGCAATGCACATGCTATACCAGTTAAACAACTACTGAAAGGCCCCATTGAGCTCTTCTAATGTGAGTTTGTCAAGGAGCTTCGTCATAGCCTTTTTTATCTCCTCAATCGTCTCATAATAAGAGCCTCTAAGTTTTTTTTTTCTGGAACTTGGGGGGGGGACTAAAGTCACAGGGAGCAAGATCTAGAATATAGAGAGGGTGGTGACTGCGGTCTTATTATCTAATCTTTTCTGTACATCCTCGGAGCAAACTCCGCGCAAATCTTCTGCATCTTCAGTTCATCGCGATAAATGTGTGTACACTGGCATCAAACTGTGCACTCTTTATCCATGAACGTATTTCTTTGGTTAAACAACTCTGCTGTTCTGACTGTCTTACTCCTCTCACATCCCTCGTCATCCCTCACAGACTCCCAGCCTTTCTTGAATCACTTATGCCACTCGAAAACGTATGCCCGATTTAAGCAAGAGGGTTTAAAGCAGTATGAAGCATTCCATAGATTTTCGTGGTATTTTGTTTAAGTTTAAAAGAGAATTTTGTTGCATATCGCTCTTCTAACGTGCCCTTATGTCGGTATTACATTTTTGAAGCTGTGGCAATAAGACCTTAGTAAGGTGTATTCCAATTTTTGCTGTAACTGATTATTTGTACCTAAAATCATTTAAAAATTAGCCAGTTATCTTATAACATGAATAGCAATAACATACTAAAGTTTCAATTTAAAATTCCTGTATAAAAATTAGGCTGGAATCTTATTGAAGGTACCTCTACACACATACACACACACATTATATATATATATATATATATATATTTATATATATATATATATATATATATATATATATATATATATATATATATATAAAGCTAAACGTCTGTGTGTGTGTGTGGTCACGAATAGGCTCCTATATGGTTGACTGTTAGAGAAAACTGATTACATATAATGACAGAAGATGTATAAGACACAGGAATGGATATGTTTGATCTGGCATAATGATTATTCATTAAATTGTGGGGTTTCTGTACGCGCCTGATCCACAAAGTATGGAAATAAAAAAATTTAAAAAAAAAACGTTTACAAGTGTTTTTTAATATAGATGTACATAATAATACTTTGATAAGTATGTTTTAACTTAAATAGGGATAGATTAAAAAATTGTGGGGTCTGCGTTCGCGCCTGTCCTACATAGAATGGAAATAGGCACAAACTTTAATAAAGACTTTTCAGATCTATCTGCGTAAGTATAATTTGATAATTATGTTTCAGCTTGAAGAAATATGGTATAATAAAATTATGGGGTGTTCGTTCGCACCTGACCTCCATAGAATGGTAATATGTCACAAAGTTTAACAAGGTTTTTTTTTTATATAGATCCACAGAATATTTTGATAAGTGTTTCAGTGTGAACAGGTATGGTATAATAAATTATGGGGTTTATCTATTTTATTTTTACTTTCATCATATTTTGCTTTGGTTTTGATGCCCCCAAATTCGAAACTATTTCTGTACAACCCTTCCTTTTCATAACCTATCATACTTTCATAAATCAGAGTCCATTTTTTGTAGGCTGTTTTTGAACCCAGTCAACGACGGGTACTTTTGCTAGTATATATATATCTATATATATATATATATATATATATATATATATATATATATAGAACGTTCTTGCAGAATTTATAATTTGGATTACAATTGATGTATTTTCAAATAAGTTTTCGTTAAAATACCTTTACGTTACACTTATTTTAAAACAATAAGGTTTCCCTATTTTCTTTTCAGAATGTTGAATACAGGATGGAAAAAAAGCAAATTCGATCAATTTTCTCATTTCAATTGTAGCAAGACCGAAAAGCTGTTGAAACAGCTCGCGATATCAACAGTGTTTGACTCAGGAACTACCACTGAACGCACAATACAATAATTGTTTAAGGAATTTCCTGACGGCGGCGAGAAACTTGAAGATGATAAGTATAGTAATTCAGCCATCTGATGTTAAAAACGATCAATTAAGAGCTTTAGTCGACGCCAATCCAGGCACAGCTATTTGAGAGCTTGTTTCTGAATCAGGCGTCACTTAAGAGAGAATTGAAAGAGAAAAAAATTAATGAATTGGGTACCTGAGGAGTTGACCGACAACCAGAAGAAATGCCGTTATGAAAAGTTATACTGGCTTTTTTTACGCAACAAGAACGATCCGTTTCTCGACCGGGTTGTTACTTGCGATGAAAAGTGAGTTCTTTATAATAACCTGCGATGCTCAGCTCAGAGGTTAGCCGCCAACAAAGCTCCACAACACTTCCCCAAGCCAGAGTTGCACCAAAAGAACGTCATACTGACTATTTGATAATCTGCGACCGGTTTCATCCATTACTGTTTTATGGAGGCGAAACCATTACGGCTGAAAAGTACTGTCAACAAATGGATAAAATGCAACAGAAACTTCGATACAACAAATACCATTAGTCAATAAAAAAGGCCCAATTCTCCTCCACGACAATGCCTTACCGCATGTTGCTAAACCGACTCTGGGGAAGTTGAATGAATTTAGCTACGAAACTGCCCCATTCGCCATACTCTCTAGAATTCTTACCAACCGAATATTAATTATTCAAGCATCTCAACAACTTTCTGAGTGAGAAATGTTTTAGAATCTAAACAATATCAAAAACGCGTTCAGCGACTTCATTGCGACTAGAACGCAAGATTTTTGACGTTACTGGTATAAATAAACTTGTTCTGCGTTGGCAAAAGTGTGTTGATTATGGTGGTGCTTATTTCGATATACATATTTATAAGTTAATATATATATTATATATATATATATATATATATATATATATATATATAAGTTAAAAAAAGACATAAAAATAGAGACTGATAGTGTCCAATATTTCAAGACCATAAACTAGTCCTCTTACATTCGATTTGACACCGGTGGTATCAACGATTTTCTGACTTCTGTAAAATTTTAAAATTTATACTATCTTTTCGGCTGAATTCTTCTTTATAATTGAGCACTTTGCTAGAGTTATTTCCACCAAATTTCTAATATATATATATATATATATATATATATATATATATATATATATATATATATATATATATATATATAAACTAACAGGGATGACGACATTGCCCTGTATTGAGTGATGGTCATAAAAAATTGTTTTAACTACTGGAACTGGGGATCATGGAGCAGCAATAATAAATAAAAATTACCCGATTTCATAAATTATTCCTAAATACGGTTAAATTGATACATAAATGTTTGATTCTAACTGAAATGTTACGCCACACTGATTAACCCTATTTTAGTGAAGCAGGTGTTCGTTGATAATTATATTTTATAGATATAGACAATCGTTGTGTGGGGAAATCATACTCTGTAAGTGAAACTGACATCTGAATCCGGTCATTTGTTACTAGCGTCCAAAAATCAACAAACAAAACAAAAACAAAAAAATCAACAAACAAAACATGTACGTAAGAGATTATTTGTCTTTGCTGCACAACGGTTTTTTTAACCTTTAAAACTATACAAAATATATTTTTTTATCATTCGTTAGAAAACCATCTAGTCATTAAGTTATTTAATCACCTGCAATCACTGCATCAACTCGCTCTCGAATTTACCATAGTACCAATAATTTATTTTTCAAGGGATCATCAGTTGTTTACCATGAAACACTGTTTCGGGGATTTAAAAACAAAACAGTATATTACATCATGGCTCTCAACAGTGTTGATCAAACACCATCACCCTTAATCTTAGGAAGAAGACATGTTACAAACATTTGATCCAATTTCCTATTATTAATTGCAGTTACTAACCTTTTCATACTATAAAAATAAATTTCCTACATGTGTGATTCATCCATTTCCACATTTAAAATGGATATATTTTTTAGTTTATCAGTCTTGTATTTATAAGATTACGGATTAATCCATTTAACTACTTATCACCCCCACTATGATTAGTATTTAGTATATTTACATTCTTATTTCTTTAAAATTAGATATATAAAGGTTAAAAATATTTTTACATATATACATTTTATATATATATATATAACTACTTCATTTACTCAAACCTTAAACCACTAAACTAGTTTTAAAACAGATCCTCTGTTCGATAAAATACATGCCCATTAGCTGATAGGAATGGGGCGGGGGATACTTGAAAGCTGATTGGCTAACTAAAATCCTCAACAGAATAGGACCATATAAAAACGATAAACAACCACAGAATTCGCGAATAAACCTGACGAATCCTAGAGTGGATGAAACGCCGAATATTCAATTTAGCTTAATCGCCATATATATTTTATAAATTACTCTCTCTCTCTCTCTCTCTATATATATATATATATATATATATATATATATATATATATATATATATATATAACGTTTTAGAAAGTTTTGCCAAATATTTCTGACTCCGTCTAATTTTTTCTTTTGTGTTGATTGGAAACGCTTCCAGATAAGCTAATCGATGAAAATCACATTAAATTACGACGAAATTTATTGATCAATTGTGAAAGTTATTTTTATTAATGACGTAAACTGATTTTTATTTTTAGGTGAATAATTAAAAATGTCTAAATATTAATAGTTCTGTTGTGATAATTAGAATTTTTTAATGGATTATAATATTTTATTTCTTTATTTGAGCATAATGTGGTGACGTATTTACGTTTTTATCGAAATCGCTCGAGGCAAGGCATAATGCCACTTGATGTAAGGAGCTAACAAGAACAACGGTTGATTATCGGAAAGAAAATAAATACCTATTGACATTAGTCTTGAAAACATCAAGGTTGTAGTTAGAAGGAAAACAGTGAGCAGGAAAGTAGTTACGCAACCTTGCAGTCCTTGTTAGAATGGTACTGGAATAGGAAGCTTTATTACAATGATGTACTAACACAGCGAATTGATAGAGACCACTAGATCAACGAGTCAAACGAGATTGAACAAAGGAAGCAGGGAATACATTAGCAAGGCATGTCAAATACCCGGGATGCAAGCTGCATGCGGCCTATTGTAGACGCGCTTGTGGCACAATGATCTGCTTTTTTTCTACAACTCATTGGTAGACGCTTGCTACCTTTCGAGTACAGGTGGGAAGAAATCATTTTGAGTCTCATGCAAACCTCGATATTCATATGTAAAACAATGTTATTTTTTTTTAGCTATTTATGTCGCTATGGTGGTGGTCTGAGGCAAGCAAAAAATAGGCTCAGTGTTGTATGCTTTAGTTGTGATTCTAGCCGATAAATCCACACCCAAACATACTAAGTAAACGTGAGCGTAGAAAAGCATGCAAGATGTTTTCAATAAGTTTCCAGACTTTTTTTTCGTATGGGAACTTTTATTGTTAGTACACGCAATCCCCTTCAACGTAAACTCCTTCAGTTGCAATGCCCTTGCTGTACTGTTCCAACAACTTCTTGAAAGTGTCACGGATGTCCTCTTGTATGAGCGTGTCAATTACTCTCGTCACACCCATCTCCTCATAAGGATAACCTATAAGATCTGGACTATAGGGGCAGTGAGAAGCCCATCTTGGTCAAATAATCTGTGACAGATGGAGTTGTGAACTGGTGCATTCGTGTAAATCTTTCGCATCTTTGGCTCCTTGTGAATAAGTGTGTATACATTTTCCACACTGACAACACACTCTGCACTTATTTTCTCTATAGACACGCGACAGTCTTTAATAATGAAATTCTTTATTTGGCCAATTAACTCTGGTGTTCTGAAATCCTCCCACGCCTGTCATCATCCCTCACAGACTCCCTGCCTTCATTGAATATCTTATGCCATTCAAAAACTGTCGCTCGATTCATCCAAAATAATCCAAAAGTAGACTGAGGCATTCCATACATTTCTGTGGCATTTTTCACAAGTTTAAAACAGAATTTTATTGCATTTTTTCTTCTAAAGTATCTTCCCGTCCGGATTGCATTTTCGAAATTCAATAACTGTAACAATCAGGCTTTAGTAAGGAGTCTTGCAATTCCTGCTGTATCTGTTCATTTGAACCTGAAATCCTAAAAATTGGTCAATCATCTCATAAGATGTATAGCAATAACATACTGAATTCTCAAGAGACTACGATGATTTTATACGCCTGTACTAAAAAGTCCGGAAACTTATTGAAGGCACCTCATGTCTGCCACCTATGTATAAACATGCAGATCTTTAGAGAAATAAACACATGCATAAATAGCATTCGTAATACATGAGTAAGATTTTTTTATTTACAAGGTAGTCACCACTAATAAAGGTCCGAAGTCTACTCGAGGATAAGGGCTAACGTATATAATTATTAATGGAGTAGAGTGAGTAGAACTGGATTATTGACGGGCACGGTTCAACAAGAATTTGTTTACATTGGACTTGAACGCTACCATATTGTACTAGGACAATGATCTACGTGTAGGCAGTTCTAGGAAAGAAGCTTTGTGCATGGAATTTGTCGTTTAGAATAAGGCATAGATAGAGGATGGGGAAAGATTTTGATAGTGGTTGTAGCGAATCGATTGTTTTCTGTAGAAGCTTGGCAACACATTTGAGATCAGACGAGCATTTGCCATGAAAATAACGATAGCGCAGAGAGAATCAACGTATTTTCTGTGGGAAAAAGTGTTCAAGAAAGAGAAAAGGGCATTACTTACTAGGTTTCGAGGCCGGTTTTTAACTATATCATGGCAAGATAGAGCTTGCAAAGCAGCTCCTGCCCAGATGTGGCAGTAGTATTACATTTTGTGACGTATTTGTGCTTATATAGAAAGAGAAGTGCGTCGACTGTGAGATACCATAGAAGCGGTACAATAATCCAACCATTCTTTCCAGCAACATTGGCAATTAATTTGAATGCAGATTAGTCCCAACATTAAAAAGAGAAACAGAAAATATATTAAATAGCATGAACAGTGAAGTAAGGGTTGATAAATCTCTAAACATATTTCTCATGAGCGGCTCTGCTTGATTCCAGCATCGAAATCCAGAACAACTGAAATCAATAGCGAAGTAAGCAGAGAGCAAATACTACACCTGGTATTTCCTAATGATCACCAAGTTAGGTAAATCTAATATATAAAAAACTATACGTCTGCCTGTCTGCCTCTCTCTGTGTCTTTTTTTTTCATATTTTATCTTCTCTTAAACTAAAAGTCGCAGAGCTGCTCTAGGGGTCTCAAATGATTGTAATTTTTTTATGGACCGTTAATTTGTTTGTTTGTGTGTGTGTGTGTGTGTGTGTGTGTGTGTGTGTGTGTGTGTGTGTGTGTGTGTGTGTGTGTGTGTGTCTCTCTCTTTTTTTTTAGCGCGGATTAGGCTCAACTTTGCTTAATTCGATGAGCCGATGTATCAAAGTGTTTGTACCGTACGACGAATACTACACAAATATATAAGTAATCGCTACAATTTTTACATATTCTACTGACATTTCTCTTCAATATGTCATGGAAAAGGTATTTTGTAGAAGGTGAGGGTTAATAAAGTTAGGAAGGTCCATCTTAGTTTAATACATTTTAATTTGATTGAATGGGGGATAAACCAAATTATTCTTATAATTTTTTTATATTAGTGTTTTAGGTTTACGTAGGAGGAGGGGGCTTTATAACAACTATCATTTAGCACTTTATCATATGAAACCTCTTTATATATAACGAAATGTTCGCTTTATGCAAATAAAAAAAAGTGTTTCAAAATATCTCTCTCTTCGTCTATTTCTTTTTCTTATATCGATTGGAGACGCTTCCAAATAAAATAATCGATGAAAATCACATTTGGGCCGTTCGAGACTTTTTTTTATTTTTCATCAATCATTTACTTCTCATCCCCTCTCGAATTCCACCCGCATACATACACACACGTATATATATATATATATATATATATATATATATATATATATATATATATATATATATATATATATATGAGAAAAATCTTATTGAAAATGTATTCAAATTTTCAAAAAACATTATATGCCTTTAAGCAATATATATATATATATATATATATATATATATATATACTCATAACTCCCTGCACTGATGATTCCCAACAGAATGACATACTAGTGTTTCAGGTATTAATATAATTATAATAAAAATTACGTTTGCCCCTTTGAGGCCTGGGTTCTTTTGTTGAGCAGTTTATATTAAAATGAAATGTCAGTCACCCACGTGCGCAGATCGTGATGCTAAAAATCACATAATCAATCTCTGACTTCTTGAATGGCATTTACGCGTTATATATATATGTTATATTTAACTATATTCTCGCCAGGATTTATATTGACCGAGCGGTTTGTTTCCTGTAAAATGCACATTAATACTTTATTTTAGTTTATGCAGTTGTCTTATTGTATATATATATATATATATATATATATATATATATATATATATATATATATATATATATACAACTTGAAGAAATTTAAAGTTTTAATGGGGACTCTTGAAACTATCGTTCCAAGTGAAGCAATCCTTTAATTTAATTTAAACCCATGGGGTTTTTTTTGTTCACCGAACTTACGCTTTCCCGGCTAATTCTACATCTTTTTTCATCTGTATTTGTATATATGGATATTTGTATGTGTATATATATATATATATATATTATATATATATAATATATATATATATATAATATATATATATATGTATATATATATATATATATATATATATATATATATATATATATATATATATATATATATATATATTATATTCAATCAAATATTATTAAATACAACGGAGATATTTTGTCTTATAATTCTTTTTTTTAATTTTTCAATTTTTCGTATTGTCTTTTTTGTTTCGAAATCAAAAATATTAATAAAGGATCCATACATGTTGCTGTTACGAGCGCTTTCGATTCGTCCATGAATCATCGTCAGGTGTTAAAAATATTATATATTATATATATATATATATATATATATATATATATATATATATATATTATATATATAATATATATATATATAATATATATATATATATATATATATATATATATATATATATATATATATATATATATATATAAAATATATGGCGATTAAGCTACACTGAATATTCCGCGTTTCATCCACTCTAGGATTCTTCAGGCTTATGTGCATAAGCCTGAAGAATCCTTGAGTGGATGAAACGCGGAATATTCAGTGTAGCCTAATCGTCATATATATTTTATGAATTACTAACTAGCTCTCCCTACGTATTAAGCACTTTTGAAATAAATACTTAAAGCTTGCGCATGAATTTATACTTTCGTATATTAATTTTATGTGAGTAAATGAAGTGGTTTATATATATATATATATATATATATATATATATATATATATATATATATATATATATATATTCTTTTATTTTACTTTATTTTATTTTTTACCGGACCACTTACCCCTCACTACTCAACCCCATTTCCTGCTACTCTGACCCCCACTTGTCTGTATCCCTTTCTTTTACGCAACCCCTAGTAGTTATTATTAACAGTAATATCATTATTATTAGTAGTAGTAGTAATGGTGGTGATAATGGAGGTAGTCGTAGAATTATTGTTACTACTATTTTTATTATTATCATTATTATTACTGTCTTGTTTTTACCGCTATTATTATTATTATCATTATTATTACTATTATCGTTATAATTATAATTATTACTATTATCGTTATAATTGCTGTTATTATTATTATCCTCGTTATTATCCCCATCATTGCTATCATAACCGCTATCATAATCTTCATTTTCACTGTTATTGACATTAACGTTGACTTTAATTTTATCACAGCTATTGGTAATATTTTTTATGTTTGTGTTTATCTTTAATTTTGTCTTTATCTTTATTTTTATCTTCAATTTTACTTCTCTTTCATTTTCATCCTCATTATTACTGCTATTATTATAATTTTCTTCATTATTATTATCTTTCTCACTATTATAACTACTCTACTCTTATTTTGTATATTTTTACCACTCTTATAAGTAGTATTGGTCTTCGTACTCCTCCATCTTGCCATCTATATGTATCCGTAACCGTTTGCATCAATTTAAAGGCACTCATAGACATTGCCATCCTAATCTCCGGCCGCCCCCTTATAATCATACTCCCTTTATCATAACACAAGAAACTAAAAAATAATGCCGCATATTACTTTTCATTTTTACAACCTTGAATAACCCCCCCTAATTATAAGCGATTTTATAGCCTCCATTTGCCGTTTAGTTGCACCAGTCAAAAATTACCACTCCATAGAAAATAGACATCCTAAAACCGTTAAAATAAATTACCACACAGCAAGAATACACCCCAAATTTTACCCTAATACATATACCCCTTAACCTGAACACTATCTTAAAGACCATATACATTCTTATATAGCATACTATATATAACAAGTTTCTCCTTATTTATTTAGAATTCAATAAAGCTTCCCCAACATTCTATAATTCCTCTTAATATTTTTCGTCCCTAATGAATTTTACGCTAGACGCCGCATCTTCCCCGTGCTGCCTAGCACCTTCTCTACTCTTCTGATGAGAAACATTAGGCTTCGAAATGCCCTGGCATAAAGAGTCCCTTCTATGCCCCAAATTTTGCTTGTATTCCATTATTCAATAAATGGTCCATTCAATATCTACCTATATATTGTTTTGTGACTTCATTTCATACTCTTGTTCTCCTATTGTATACGGTCCAATAATTATTCTTGAGCTTGGCATTATCCGCATAAGTCTCCTCTTGTGTAATTGAACTCTCTCTTTTCCTCTTATACATTTAGCTATATATATATATATATATATATATATATATATATATATATATCTTCTCTATATAAATGAAATGAACTCATTTTTTCCCGTCTGATTTTAACATTAATAGGATTAAAAATCAAGATATTTCATGCAAATATAATATTCACAAACGGCAGAACAATATCTGAGGCTTATTATTTCTCAAATTCCTCGATAATCTTAGATTTCTATACTTTTTCTGCTGAGAAGTCACGGCCAAAATCGGTTAAGATCAATGGAAGTGGTAAAATATTTTCTCTCTAATAAATTCCTCCTCCCCCTGCCACCACTTAACACCGTTTGGGGATCGTTCTCAAGGAACAGTTGAGAAGAGAACACCGGTTTGGCTTCGTAGTTCTTTCATGTGAAGTTATTTAAAATCACTAAAATAAGCTGCAGTGTTCTGTGGCGTAGTACTTAGCGTGCTGGACAATTCACATTATATTTTCACGTTCGCGCCGACCTACCGTAGTCGTTTTTTTTTTCCTAAACAACTGGAATGGACTTTTCTTGGTGGCCGAACAGTTAATGTTGCAGATGTTTTTGTTTTTTTTTTCACACTTTATTTTCCTACTTTTACTTATGACTCCGGGTTTGATCCTTCCTACTTACCTACCATAACATTTTTTAACCCCCCCCGTCCCGGAAACAAACACTCGGGCAACGCCGGGTACCCCCGCTAGTATATATATATATATATATATATATATATATATATATATATATATATGCGTTTTATTTTTTATTACCGTATTTTTCTGTTAAGTTACATAATTGTTTCGGCTACACGACCGTTTATTTTGGACGGCATGTAGCTTCCTCAGACTTTTACAGAAATGTTCGTTTATGCTGGTATATATATAATAAATGAAAACAAAGGGATGTAGTGTTTACCTGATATACGCAATGGTAAACTTCAAACTAATATAAATAATAATATTTATATATAAAAAATTTAATCCCAATCGAATTAAAATAAGCTCAATACGCAATAGAGTGTAGAGCTTATCATGAGAGAAGGAAATTAAAACTGTAAGTTGAACTTTAGAATCAAAATTAATTGTTTTACTGAATACTCCAAAAACAATTTACAAAGTCCTTATCCGCCGAGTTTCAAAGAATGCTATTTTTGTTATTCTTCTTAAAAGAGGACATAAAGAAATCAGCAAATTATATGTGTAACAATGCTAAAATTTGCTAGTTAAGGCATTAAGTGAAACCACAATTTATTGTAGTTATCAATTGCCAAATAAAATGTGAAAAAATATTAGATATGTAAAAAATATATATATAAACAAACCGCGCATAATATTTCAGCTCATATGAATATCCTCTCAATTCAAAATGCAAAATAGTTCTTTAGAGAGAATGTATTCCAAAATAAGTCCAGCTTAACGATGCATATAATCCAATTGGAATGTTTTCAAAACAGCTGAAATAATGACAAATTTTTTTCTGGGCAGTACAGTAGCCCAAAGAAACCTAAAGGACTTAGTAAATTGTTTTTTGGAGTATTCAGTCGAACAATAAATTTTGATCGTAAATTCAACTTACAGTTTTAATTTTCTTTCTCTTATATATATATATATATATATATATATATATATATATATATGTGTGTGTGTGTGTGTGTGTGTGTGTGTATGTATAAGTATATATATATTTATATATATATATTTATATGTATATATGTATATATATACACACACGCACATATATATGTGTATATATACATATGCATATATATACACATATATATATACACACATATATATATACACACACATATATATACACATTATATATATATATATATATATATATATATATATATATACTAGCAGTCCATTTTACATATATATAAAAGGATGATACCGTAATTTGATTTAGGCACTTTGCGTTGCGTGTAAGGAATTTAATGTGGAGACTATGACACTGCAGTAAGGTAGAAAGACACTGATGTATACAAAGCTAGGTAAATCTGATATATAAAAGACTATAAGTCTGTCTGTCTGTCTGTCTGTCCCATATTTTCATATTCTATCTTCTCCGAAAGTAAAAGTCGACGAGTTGCACTAGGGGCCTCAAATGATTGGAATTTTTTCTTGCGGGCCGTTAATTCATGGGCCTTTAGCCGGTTAAAATAATTTTGAAGGAGTCAAACATCTTAGTTGTTTTTTTTTATTTTTAATGTTTAATCTGTTCTTATGCATGTCGCGTTGGTACAGTGGCTTTGAATTTTAGAGTTTCACTTTCGATCCTATCTGATAACACCGAAATACCTTTCTTTTTACTGTTGAAATCATGACAGTTTATTAATATATACGAACCCTGGACAAATTTAAATATCATATTTAAGCGTATTTTACGCCCGTGCAAAGCCGTAAGCCCCCTCTCCTCCTAGTAAAATAGATAATTTTGAAACAGATAAATAGTTTTCGATTAAATAGTATGTATTTACCAACGTAATGGGTCGAGACAGGATGGTATCGGTATGCCATGTGTTATAAGGACTCGTAAAGGACTCTTCTATTCATTATAAAAAGAAAACGAGTTCATACTGGCGTGGGGTTTATCGAACCCCTTACGTCGAAAGGTTAGACAATCAGTCTGACAGAAATTTGGCCATTTCGGTTGACTTTTTTCTATCGGACTGATACAAATTTTCTCGGTAGCCTTAAGATGTCTACCCTCCCAGGACTTGCGTTCTGTCTTTCAGGAAAAACAAAATTATCGCTTGTTGTCTGAGGCGCCCTCACTAGTAAATGCCAAGAGGACTACTCTGACTTATTTGGCAGTGCTAAAGTGCTCTTGCGGCGTTGGCTTATTTACCCACCTTCCAACTTTGTGTCACATCCCCTCGCAGTACAAGAGATGTAACTACTGCGATTATTACGAACCAACACGAGCCTACAGACTGTTTTACTAAAATTTATAAAATACCGACAACGTTTCCTTTGTAATCACTATCTTGTACAATATATTTTTTTCTAACTAAACCCTTTGTTCGAGCCTTTTCTTATGGCCCTTTTATGTTCTTCAAATATTCAAGATAGTTTTCATCATCATAGAGCAAGAAGAAAAAATATATAATCACTGGAATTTATAAAAAAACAAATGAAGCATGCATGGTCCCCCGTGAGTGCACAGTGAACGAGGCATAAAAAATGACTAAGTTCAGCATTTGCTCTCCCCAATTTTGTCCCAAAAGTACTCGAAACCTTGACATATTTAAATTTGAGTTCAGCACCATGCAAAACTGCTAAATAGACATAAGCAGAAAATTTTGGACAAATATGGTAAAATAGCTCCAAAAGTGGAGTGTTTTTATTAGCCCTAAAAGAGCCCCTGGTGCACACACAAGAGTTATCGCGAAGTATAGACAAACGAAATTATATAGAAATCAGTTAGTTACAACTTTTCAGAAAGTTTTATAAAAATCCAAAGCATCATTTTTTTTAATAAGCACAAAAGTGTCAATTTTAGCCATTTTAATCCAAAAGGCACCCCTGGGGGGGGGACCGGAGTTTTCCCGGAAAATCCGTTCTGTTACTTTTTACTCATGTTTAATGTTTGTGCAAAATTGCAAAAATAAAAACAAGGCGTAGTTATTGAGAAAAGTGCAGACGGACAAACGGACGGACAAACGGACGGACAAAAGGGCGGACAAGGTACAATTTACAGGTCCACGATCCTTTTGTCGGGGAACCAAAAAGTATGTTTCTTTAAGCTCGCAAAAAAATTAAATTGTTGCTGAAGCAGAATACAGGAAAGGAACTGCAAAATCTAACAGCCTGAGGAAAGACAATTTTCAAGTAGAAGAATATAAGCGTTTTGAATCTCTACAGTGGAGGCGTGGGATTTTGCTGCCTTTCGGATTAGTCGAGGTTTCCCACTTCGGAGGGGTACCCACGTCGGGGGGTACCCACGTCGAGAGAGCGTGAAAGCACATAATATTTAAGTGCTTGTAAAACAACCACAGGGATACAACATTTTTGCGATGGGACAGCGATTGAGTCTTGGTTGACAGTGCTGGACCTATTGCATTTGATGCTCCAGAACTCTATTCTAACCACAGGTTATTTGGCCGCGATATATATATATATATATATATATATATATATATATATATATATATATATATATAGTCCAGCTCAGTTCCTCACCTTCTGTATAGTCCAGACCATTCTCCCTGTGATTTTTGCTTATTCCCTCAGCTAAAAAAAAAAACCTTAGAGGATGTCGTTATGAGACAATTGAGGAGATAAAAATGGCTGTGAGCAGGGTTATTGACATTTACCAAAATAAAAAGCAGTAATTCTTCCCTCTTTGTCAGTAACGTCTATTATGGAATGTAAAGAGAAAAAGACACACAAAAAAGGAAACGAAATGTAGGAAACTAATGAAATCCCTTTTTTCTTTCCCGCAACCTCTTTCCCACAGAAGAGACGTCGAGAGCCTGCTCTTCTCTATCGCTATTTTCATGGAACGTGCTCATCTGAACTTTAATCTATGGATCCCTCCCTTTGCCAAACTTTCACAAATACACTCGACTACCTAAAACCACTATATATGATTTTCCACACTTTCTATCCGTGGCTAAATATAAACGCAGATTCCATGAACAAAGCGTATTTCCCAGAATTGCCTGCCTTCGGAACACTGTTCTGTTGGTATGCTTCCCGGCTACATAAAATATGGTGGCATTCAAATCTAATGCAAACAAGTTCATGTTAAGCCTCCTCATAAATAATCAAATTCCACCTAATTTACATCATTAACGATTACGTCACTACAATCACTCATCAACACTTATCCTCGAGTGGCCTTTGGGCCTTAATAACTGGTGACGCCTTCCCCACCAAGTAAGAAAATGTTTTTAAAAATAAATAAAATAAACTTATGGTCACCTGTTTCGTCTTAGTCGCTAAACACGTAGATTGAATAGAGGTTTACAGCCAATGATATAGTACTGTTGCCACATCTGGTCAGGAGCTGCTAGAAGCAGCTTAACGTGCCTTGAGAAATTTCAAAATAGACTTCGTAGCTTAGTAGGGGGATACCCTTTTCTCTTTCCTGCAACCTTTTTCTCAGAGAAGAGACGTTGGGAGCCTGTCTCTACTTTAAAATCGTTATTCCCATGGGAAGTTCTCGTTAGAGCTTCAATCTATGGTCAGCGCTTGCCAAACTTTCATGAAAAACACTCGTCTAGCTAAAACCTATATCAATAATTTTCCACACTTATTATCTGTGCCTAAACCTAAATGCAGATTCCATGAACAAAGCTTCTTTCTTAGACCTGCACTAGGTGTATCAGAATTTTTGTAGGATTTTTTGACACCCCTAACACGAAACTGTAAATAAAATGTAAAAAAACCTCGTAATTTCTCTTTTTAAGTGGGTTGTTTATTTTATTTATGGATTTTACTTCCTAAATAAACTATTAAAGTTGTTTTAAAAGTAATAGAAATATTTTTTTAAACAGTAATGAATTTTACGAACTCAATATTTTTCAATTTTTAAACTTCTATCAAAATTTTTCTATTGATTCTATTTTTACGATATTTTCAGAGTCAATGTGAAATTTCATGCTCTCTCCAATAAATCGAATATAATATTTTAGACAAATGTTGTTTTTTTTTTTAATTCACGCCACCCACATTTTCAAGTCTCTATTAAAAAGTAAATAATTAATTTACTCACCAAAGTGTTATGCATCACAAATTGAAGAAAAAGGGTCAATAAATAATATATTCAATTTTTTTAAAAAAAGTAGTGTTTTTTAGAAATTTACCTGTAAAGTTCGAAGTTTAAAACCTTCTATTTTAAACCACATTGTTTGTTTTTTCTTTTTTTTTTAATGAAACCTTGGTCCTTGCTCCTATAATTGAAAGAAAATAAGGGCTTGAATTACATTTTTCGAGTAGTTATAAGCTATGAAAGACAGGGGGTCGAATAATTCACGCCTCCCATTTTGAAATATCTATTAAAAAGTAAATAATTAATTTACTCACCAAAGTGTTATATGTCATAAATTTAAGAGAAAAGGTCAATAAATAATATATTCAAATTTAAAACCAAAGAAAGTAGTGTTTTTTTAGAAATTTACCTAAAAAGTCCGAAGTTTCAAACCTTTATAAAAAAAAAATGTTTGTTTGTTTGTTTGTTTTTTAATGAAACCTTGGTCCTTGCTCCTTTAATTGAAACAAATTAGGGCTTGAATTACATTTTTCGAGTATTTATAAGCTTGGAAAGATGGGGTGGAATTATTCACTATTTTTCACGAAATTTCTGACATACCTAGACCTGCACGTCTGTGAAGCTCTCTTCACTTAGCCTGCTTTCCAGCTGACTACAATCTGATTGTCTTCAAGTCTAACACGTAAACAAGTTCTTGATGAACCGTCCCACTAAGTAATCCAATATACAAAATTCCCACTAGTCATGTTTACTACGCTATAATCACACTGACTAATGTATATCCATTAACCCTTATCCTCGAGTGGCCTCCGGGCCTTGATAAGTAGTGATTCCTGTGTAAAAAAATGGTATTTAAACATTATCTGTTCTAGTTTGATTATTTCTTTTTTTTTATTGTTGATTTTTTAGCAATTCTGCGACATTGTTATTTTTGGCGGTGCAATAAAATCTCCCCCCCCCTATTTGTTATCCTCTTCTGAATTAATGCCAATTTCAAAGAAGATTCGGCGAACCAATCTTTGGCGGGTTTGTTTTCCTTGTCAGTTTTCATATTTTGAAAGCCCAGATTTTGAATTCGCTTGGCAAATCATCTACAAACAGTAATCGTTGTCTGAGTACAGATTTAGTGTTATATTACCAGAAATAAACAAAAGCGGCCAGGATAAATCCCAGTACTTACCGTGCGGAGGGTGGTCGGGGGGCTAGATAAAAATAATATTATCACCCATTACAAATGCCAGATCGTCTTAAATTTATATCCTCCTTCAACTAGATGTGTATACTTATCCCCAGCTATCTTTCTCCCTTTCTAGTTTCCATTATATTCTCTTGAAAAGAAAAAGCTCAATGACTGTTATGATGTAATAACAGAGCATATAGACATAGACAATAGTAGACTAAGTTCCAGTTACTAAGAGTTTATTCATTTTAGCGATCATTCTTTTTCAAATAATTTTTTTTTTTTTAATTTCGATGCATTTTTACAGACCATTTCGCCCACAGAAAATCATCCGATGTCAATACAGGACATTTTTTTTTTATCTATGGACTCATCAGAAGCTCATATATATATAACTACTTCATTTACTCACATAAAATCAATATACGAAAGTATAAATTTATGCGTAAACTTTAAGTATTTATTTCAAAAGTGCTCAATATATAGGTAGAGCTAGTTAGTAATTCATAAAATATATATGGCGATTAAGCTACACTGAATGTTCGGCATTTCATCCACTCTAGGACTCTTCAGGCTTATATATATATATATATATATATATATATATATATATATATATATATATATATATATAGCTAAGCTGCAAACAAAACAGTGTGTTATTGATTTTTGTTTGTTGGCTTGATATATATATATATATATATATATATATATATATATACAGACAGACAGACAGACAGACAGACAGACAGACAGAGATCACATATATATACTATTGCATAAATGTATTATGTTTGCTGTGTATAAGAGATTAAGAAAGAGAAACCTCTCTCTCTTTCTCTCTCTCTTTCTCTCTCTCCCTCTCTCTCTCTCTCTCTCTCTCTCTCTCTCTCTCTCTCTCGAGAGAGAGAGAGAGAGAGAGAGAGGGAGATTTTCCTGTTGATTCGGCAATGGCTAAGCCGATTTTTTTTTTATTTTAGACGAAGGTATGTGAGGTTTTTCACAAGGTCCTAATGTAGGATTTTTATCGGAATGTGTCTGATAAATATCGAAAATCGATGATCGAAAAATTCGATTAAAAAAGAAGCCCGACTTTTAACTAAAGTTTAGACATTTTGTAGGAACTTATATTACATGTACATTTGAGAAGTTGTATTCCCACACAACCGGAACGGTCTAGCTTATAAAATAAACCATATATTTTTTATAGGACTGGGGCGTGTTCAAAATGAGTGTTTCTTGTTAGAGCACAATTGCACTGTGATACTTGGTGCATGGTACGTTTAACTTTACATCAAGTGATTATAATTTCATACAATTAGGATTTAGTTTTTTGAAAAGACAGTGTACGTTCGAAAGGAGCGTTTCTATTTCGAGCATAATTTGACAATGATATTTGATTTATGCGTTTTAAGCTTTTACTGCTACTCTTATTTTTTATTAGGGTATTTTATTTGTTTCAATTTAATCATCCCGAGAATGTCTTGAAATAAAGAGTTAATGTTGATAAAAGTAAACAAGTTCTTGATTAACCCCCCCCCCCAAGTCATTCAATAAACAGATGTTAACAGTAAAACTAAAAGATATACGAATGCGAATAATTGATATACCATATAACTTTTTGAATACTAGTATGTAGAATTGGAAATATACCTCGTAGGGGATATCCTTTTCTCTTCCCTGCAACCTCTTTCTCATAGAAAAAATGTTACGAGTTTGTCTCTGTTTTATCTTTATTTTCATGGCAAGTGCTGAGCTGAGCTCCAATCTATGCACCCCCCTCGCCAGACTTTCACAAGAAACACCCCTCTAGTAGAAAAGACTATCACTAATTTCCCCCACTCTTTATCTGTGCCTAAACCTAAACGTAGATTCCATGAGCAAAGCTTCTTTCTTAGAACTGCACGCCTATGGAATTGTCTTCCGTTTTCGTGCTTTCCAGCTCACTACGATATGGTTGTCTTCAAGTCTAACGTAAACAAGTTTTTGATGAACCGTTCCATATAAGTTAATAAATGTACCGAATTTCCATTAATAACGATTACTATATTGACCAATTTCTACTGTACACTCTTTTACCCTTATCCTCGAGTGGCCGCTTGGCCTTGATAAGTGGTGATGCCTATGTAAAAAAAAATACCTAAGTGTTGCGAAATCATATATATATATATATATATATATATATATATATATATATATATATATATATATATATATATATATATATATATATATATATAAGCGTTATGGGGTACAATTTTTGTATATGTTTCAGTTGTGATTTTATTTCAAAGTCCGGCGTTATACTCTGGATTCATTCTGTCAAACTCGGGAATATGCATGAAAATTTGTACGAATCTTTTATTTAATCTGTGGGTTTGTATGCTTTTGTTCCGTTTATTTTTTTTTTCTTCTTCCTTTGAAGATTGTAATGCTGGGTATGGGGCAGCTAAACCAGCTGCCAACATTGCCCCACTTTTCATTGAAACAAACCGAGAGCTCTTTTTAGTATCCTCGCTGTTCCTTTAAGTGCAATTATCTGGATCTCTTTTGCACTTGGTTCACTAGGAATATTAGTTAGGTAGGACTTCAACGGATACAATTACGCAAAACTTCTACGCAATCATCCGTGAACTGACGAGAGCATTCTAATCCCATTGATTAAATAAAAGGATGATGCTACCAAATCAGGATGTCTGAAGATATTGGCTTCCAGAGACGAAAGGCACCCTATGATGATGATGGTTTTTTTTTTTTAATTTTTCTACTTCTTTTTGCAAAACTTATGTTCTGCAAAACCAAAACCAAAAACAACAACCCACCTTTTCCCCCGTTTTTCTTCTTCCGATTTCCTCTTTCTCTTTCTATCTCCCCCACTTCCTGGCTGGTTTCCTAACTTAAAATATACCAAACATTAATACCGTAACCTTCTCCCGTTGTAATACTCATTCATGTTCTACAGGTCAAGGAACAAAAAAAAAACGATAAAAATCCACTATAAAACAACAAAACCAAAAGTTACAAACTAGCGATTGCAGATACAAACATGTTAAAGAATAAAAACCTTCTACAAAATAATCGGATGCAATATGAATACTTATTCCAGAATAACTGGATTCGGCATTAAATAACCCGAAAAGGGTTGATATGCCGTAAAACAAAACAACCAAACTTAAAAGATTTCGTTCGAAATTCCGTGCGGATTCCGGCAGAAAGAGTCTCGAGTTCGACAAGATATAACTGAAGAAGGTCGGTGGTTACATCTGCCGAACGGTGTATGAATAACACTCAAGATGATAACAGTAGTCCAGTATCTCACATGATACGTATTATCAATCCTCATTTAAAAAATTTCAGAAGAAAAAGATACTTGTATAAATTCTTTAAACGGTTCGTCGATGTATTTGCGATACTTTTAAGTTTATCGATAAATCGATACCCGGTGTCCTTTAACGATCTTTACAAACTTTATCTCATTAAGAATTGAAAAATATATATATATATATTGAAAAAAAATTCGTGTTTTCAAAATTACGTTGCAGCGCCTCTATTTTTTCGTAGCATTCTGCTAAGAGGCATGCCAAACGAAGGGATAATTAAAAAAAATACTTATTATAATTAATAGTTTTTCAAGAGACATTTAAAAAAATTTTCAACATATTCATTTGGCATGCTGATGACAAAACTTTGAGTAAGTATCGTGCTTACTAATCGATGGTACGCCCCCGTCAATCAGTCTAGCAGTTTCTATGTTATTTTCGAGCTGATGTATGGGCATGTTCACCCCAAGGAGGTTCACTCTCCCAGGCTTTACCTTTTCTCAGAAAAAGAGTTAGTATATTGCTGAATGGTTGAGGCTTTTCTTTCAGGGAATATAGAGAAGACATTTTTGTAAGCCAGTTTGTGCTTATACTAGTACACTGGCTTTTCAAAACACTATCTGACCGCGTGTCTAATATCCTAGCGCGGAACTAGACATAGATATCTCATCTATCAATTTAATATGATAGCGTGTGTGTTATTTATTTATTTTCTGTTTCACGCTTACATCCAGGTTGTTTAATTGTTATGTACTGCCATTTCTTGTAATAAATAACTTTACTAAGAATGGTTCATAAGTTTTGGTTTCGGTTTTGATTATATCTGACGGCACTCAAGTTATATATGCGTATATTTTTTTCATTTTTTGGTCTTGGTTTTACTCCAAGCTAATGCACTCAAATCATATGGATATATATTTTTTTATTTTTTGTAATCGCAACTTTATAACATAAAAATCGATAGAATATTAACTCTATAAAAATATATTTCGAAATCTGCAAGAATTAAAATATCATATTCAAGTATACTTTACGACCAGGTTACGTGGAGCGTCCCTGCTGCAGTTTTAACAAAAGAGCTACAATAATATAAGAACGTCTCCATTTACACTGAAATCTACAGAATGCCAACATCAATATATTACATATGAATGAGCCCGCTGGGTTTACATCAGGCGATCTTGCGGCGCAACCAATATCACCACGCAAACAAACCAATTGATTCGGGAGCATTTCATTAAAAAAATGCATAAAAACAGATGTAAACGAATTTTTACCAAATTAAAATAAAATGGCATTCTACGTACATTTTTAAGATATTTACTATATTTCATTGTTATTGAATTTATTTTGGACCTACAAAGGTATCAAATCATTTTGGGACACTATATATATATATATATATATATATATATATATATATATATATATATATATATATATATATATATATATATTAAATTGTGATTCAATGAATTTCAAAAACTCTCATTAAAATGAAATAAAGTGGTTGAGTTTCATATCAAAGCATTTTTATTATTCTAAGCAAGACAAAGAATACTTTAGAAAATTAATCTCCTTGACCTATAGTGTTTCGATGTCTACCATCTCATCAGAGGAGAGAAAATATTAGCAAATACTTATAAAATATGCACCCTATTAGCTAAAGTCAGTGAGACATGGAAGTATATATATATATATATATATATATATATATATATATATATATATATATATATATATATTTAGTGGAAATGTTAATTAATAAAAACTGAAGAAAGTGCTCAATACTGTTGTAGAGCAAATATGCGTTTTATTTTTATTATCGTATCTTTCTGTAAAGTTAGATTATTGTTTCAGCTACTCGGCCGTTTTTTCTTTTGCCGTCTATAGCTTCCTCAGACTTTTACAGAGGAAAATTGAATTTAAAAAAAAAAGCTACAGACGGCCAAAAAAACGGCCGAGTAGCTGAAACAATAATGTAACTTAACAGAAAGATACGGTAATAAAAAATAAAATGTATATATATATATATATATATATTGTAATAATAACGTATTCTTGTCTGTTTGTTTGTTCGTTTCTCCTAAATTTACTAAATATATATAAAAGGTACACTGTTTTAGAAATCATTTTCCGTCCTGAAAACGAACTTACATACATTTTTATTCAATATACACCATGTAGTTTAAGAAAAAAATCTACATTCAAGGAGTAACCTCATTTTCATATCACATTAATATACTTTAATGTAATTCATATTTAATTCAATTTCCAATTATAAATAGGTGACAATAACTGCGTTTTAAACCGGGAGTAAGCTTACTAATTTTAGCTATGGTAGTTATTTCCCCTTTAAGCTACGAGAGTCACTTCGCGTTTGATTTTCATAAACCAAGATGGGTGTGTTTAATGCTTTCCTAAATCCAACATATAGTCTACTTTTAGTAACAAGTTAGAATATTTGGTTATCTTAATAGTATATGAATAATCCCGTTGCTCGATATTATGTTTTGACCGAGCTAGTATAAATTTAAATATATATATATATATATATATATATATATATATATATATATATATATATATATATATATATAGTAAGTTATAAAATGTATATGTCGATTAAGCTACACTGAATATTCCACGTTTCATCCACTCTAGGATTCTTCAGGCTTATGCGCATAAGCCTGAAGAATCCTAGAGTGGATGAAACGCGGAATATTCAGTGTAGCTTAATCGACATATACATTTTATAACTTACTAACTAGCGCTACCTACATATTGAGCACTTTTGAAGTAAATACTTACAGTTTACGCATAAATCTATACTTTCGTATATTAATTTTATGTGAGTAAATTAAGTAGTTATATATAATATATATATATATATATATATATGTATAGGCTAACCCGATGTTGCCCGGGATTAAATAATGATTAACGAATATTTCACACTCCCATATTTTTATTTTAATCGATGAAATAGCCTATTTCTCACTTAAATCGGTTGAAAGCCTGCTCTAATTGCGGATCCATCACGATGCTCCTAGTGGAAAATGAAAAGGTCACATATATTACTGAAATCCTGCTTTAAACAGAAACGTTCATTTTAAACGCACACCTGTCATATCCAAGAACTTATGTAGGTTTTATATGTTGGCCTTTTCGGCTTCTGCGTGGTAATAAAACTTTTTAAATGCGCTTGAGATGTTAGGGTGAGGTACAAAATCGCATGTTCCTTCTTTCATCGGATATTTTCGATTATTGATTATCGATACTTATCGAAGATATTCCGACACAAAACCTTTCTAAGAACACTGCCAGACACATAAAGTACCTCCGTGTGAAATGTCCTAAAAATCGAGCCAGCTATTTTCGAGTGCATAGGGAACGAACTCACAGACAATGTTCTTTTCGTATAATATATATATATACATATATATATATATATATATATATATATATATATATATATATATATATTACAATAGAAAAATGTGAGCATGAAAAGTAATATGGTTAAGCTTAAACATGGAAAAGAAAAGCGCAAGATATTCTAGTAAAAAATATATTAAATTTAAATTTATATTATTGCAGCATTAAGAATTGAGTATATAATGTTAAATTGAATTTTTAAACAATTCTTAATGCTGCAATATTTTAAGTTGTAAATTTATTATATTTTTACTAGAATATCTCATCCTTTTCTTTTCCATGTTTTAGCTTAAGCATATTACTTTTCATGCTCACATTTTTCTATTGCAATCCATGATTTTTCATGATTGAATAAATTCACTTGTTCTTTGTTTAATTACAGTCTTATTTTTCGCCCATAAACATAACATACACATATGTGATAATAAAGTACGACACTCGTCTGCTTTCAATAACCCTCCCAATTATCTCCCTTTCATTTTTTAATCTGTCTGTTTCACTTTTTACTTCTCTTTTAGCGAGAGCGGTGAATTGTTAGCTACAGGGTTCGCTGAATCGACGTGGTTACTTTGGAAACGAGCCATAAAAAACGTTGCTCACCTTCTTACGTTTATTTTACGATTTTATACACCAGTACATCCATCATAACTTTTGTTTTACTGAACTAAAATTTAAAAAAAAATCACAATACAGCTGAGAAGGTAATAATTGTTTGAAATTTGGTCGAAAAATGAGTGAGCGGTGAAGCTTTAAAGCAGTTCTAAATGACAAAAACTGCCACTTAAGCATATATTCAAGCACGGTAATGTTTAATATATATATATATATATATATATATATATATATATATATATATATATATATATATATATATATATATGAAATAAAATGGAGGTGGAACGACCTGGATACTCAACGTTTCGCCCGATTTATGCGGACTTCTTCAAGAGGGATGGTCATTGACGAGAGAGTCGGAGGATTGGAGCTATATATAATTATGGGGGGAGAGCAGCGTGTTTTCCTTATGTAAATTAGATGTCATATATACATATATATATATATATATATATATATATATACATTTTATGAGAGAAAAACTAAATTAGAGTAAATTAGTGTAGTGGATTACGTCTAAAAGTTAAAATATCGTAGAGATTTAAAAAAATGGTGTTTGGAAATATAGCGGTGATAGATTAAATAAATAAAATTACACGAGATTACGAAAGAATCTTTTTTTTAATCAGAAATAATTGAATTGGGATAAAATAGCGCAGTAACTTAAAAGATAGCGTGTAAAATAAGAATAGGAGGTGATAAAATGGAGTCTAAAAATAGATAATGATAAAATACAGTAAATAAGTAAAATAAAAATAATAAAATTAAGTGAAATTACGAATTTTTTTTGTATATATATATATATATATATATATATATATATATATATATATATATATATATATATATATATATATATATATATATATATCGCGTTTAACCGGTGTCTAAGTTGTTCTCTTTAATAATCATTTTCGACAGAAAGGGAGCAACGTGGAAAAAACCTTTTCTTTGCTTAATTATATTGCTGGAATGGGAGATTATAGCTGACTCAATTAAACGTCGTGTGGATCTGTTATGTATGTGTTTCAGGAAAGTTGCTTTGTTAAAATCAAAATGGCTGTCGTTCTCCATGATGTGACAAAATATGGCGTTGAGTGCATTGTTGTTTTTTACATCTCTTTTGTGTTCATATATTCTTTTATTTAAATTAATAATAAAAATGATTACATACACTTTTACTCTCATCACGATGATAAAGTAAAAAGAGGTATTCTAATAGGATTTTTTCTTAGGGCCCTGAGAATATGCAGTGAAGAATACATCGTGGAAGAATTTGAGTATATCGAACGTACATTCATGAACTTGCAATACCCTCAACATTTTTGGCAAATACAAAAAGAAAAACACTAAAAATTTACCATAACCGAAACCGAGACCATTCCCTAAATAGCCAGACACACAACAGACAATTAACATTACAAAATAATAAAAACAACGACACAATCTATAAGAACCTAAATAAGACAGGCATTCAAATAACAAAACTAAACTCTTTAACAATTGGGGATCTAACACGTAAAATTATAACTAATACCGACATTAAATCCAAAGCCGGAATATATTCCATCCCCTGCCTTGATTGTGGAAGAATATACGTAGGAGAAACTCAACGTAATTTAAATAAAAGAATATATGAACACAAAAGAGATGTAAAAAACAACAATGCACTCAACGCCATATTTTGTCACATCATGGAGAACGACTACCATTTTTATTTTAACAAAGCAATTTTCCTTAAACACATACATAACAGATCCACACGACGTTTAATTGAGTCAGCTATAATCTCCCATTCCAGCAATATAATTAAGCAAAGAAAAGGTTTTTTTCCACGTTGCTCCCTTTCTGTCGAAAATAATTATTAAGAGAACAACTTAGACACCGGTTAAACGCGATACAAAAAAAAAAGTCGTAATTTTGGGAGAGTCTTCATCTGGGTGGAGCTCTCTTGCTGTTTTCGCCGGAATACACAAGATGAAGACAGATGTTGGGTTTTCAACCTTTTATTCTCCCAGGCATGATCTGCAGATGCCGCCATCGATGGTCTCCACTGTGGGTACCTAACACGTCCCACGTCTGAGGCGCGCATCTCCCCCTTTACTTAGGACAGAACCATTTTAGACTTCTGCTCGGCTCGGCATTTTCTGAGAGACTCAACGTTTCACCAACCTTGCCACGTAGCATCACATGACATCCGGTTAGATGAAACGTCACTTCCTGCAACGTGGATTAACTACGAAAATATCTCTCTGACCTCCTCCCACCCTCTCCCTCTCTCTCTCGATCTACTATCTAATAGAGACACAGAGAGAGAAGATAGAGAGAGTATGAAAGAGCCAGAGAGAGAGAGAGAGGAGAGATACTCTTTAACAATTTCACTTAATTTTATTATTTTTATTTTACTTATTTACTGTATTTTCTCATGATCTATTTTTAGACTCCATTTTATCACCTCCTATTCTTATTTTTACACACCATCTTTTAAGTTACTGCGCTATTTTATCCCAATTCAATTATCTCTAATTTAAAAAAAAAGATTCTTTCGTAATCTCGTGTCATTTTATTTATTTAATCTATCACCGCTATATTTCCAAACACAATTTTTTTTTAAAATCTCTACGAGATTTTATCTTTTAGACGTAATCCACCACACTAATTTACTCTAATTTAGTTTTTCTCTCATAAAATGTATATACATGTATATATGACATCTAATTTACATAAGGAAAACACGCTGCTCTCCCCCATCATTATATATAGCCCCAATCCTCCGACTCTCTCGTCAATGACCATCCCTCTTGAAGAAGCCCGCATAAATCGGGCGAAACGTTGAGTATCCAGGTCCTTCCACCTCCATTTTTCCATTTTATTTCATATCGTCGGATTTAATCCAGCTCAACAATTTTATATATATATATATATATATATATATATATATATATATATATATATGTGTGTGTGTGTGTGTGTGTGTGTGTGTGTGTGTGTGTGTGTGTGTGTGTGTGTGTGTGTGTGTGTGTGTGTATATATATTTATGTTGAAAATGTTTCCGACAAGAAAAATCTTATATCAAGCCAAATAGTTTGGATTAAGAAATTACCTGCATCTTATAGGCATAATTATTCTTCAGGCACAAAAAATAAATAGTTAGTATTGTACATGTTTATCAATACGTCCGTATCATTTTATACGCGTGGGAAATAAACCACAACAATCCGCTATTTTATTTTAATTTTAGATTCAGACTCGTTTTAAAGTGAAAAAAATATCACAGTGTTATCTTTCTTTCAAAAACCATATAAAAAAAATGATCATGCTTGCGTGACAGTGTCTCTTTGGACAAAGCTATAATTATCATTATCGAATGTTTTGGCAAGATCAATACAACAGTGGTAGCGAAACCGTTTTTTTATTTTGCACTTTTTACCTGAAGCTGTCTTGCGGTAGAAAAAAAAATCCATATCACTGTTACCCCTGTTTGCACGGAAACCACATTGTGATTGCGAGATAAGCACGGGCACAGTAGGAAGAATCAGATTGTCTCATCAAACGCTCGTTTAAACACCATGACAACAAAAGATAAAAAGGAAATGCCGAACAAATTTCCGCGGGTGTCTACCGCTCTTAACGAGCCAAGATAGACGCAATCTTATCTTGCGGTACAAGTTCCTGTTTGGTTTAGTTGTTTGTTTGTTTTGTTTTTACGGCATGTCAATCTTTTTTCAAGTTATTTCATATCGAACCCAATAATTTGGGATAAAAACGTTTCTATTCTTCAAGTTCAAAAGTTTATTCATGATATTTGGCCTCAAGAAACGTTGAATTATCCCCCTTTGTATTACTCTTTTAAATTAAGGACGAAAACACTCTCCAGTAGATTATCTCACGCCTAATGCAATTCTCTAACTATATAAAAGCTAAGTACGGCCAACAATGGGGTACTGTTGCCATATCTGGGCAGGAGCTGTTAGAAACAGCCTCTCCTGCCTTGAGAAAGTTCAAAGTGTGCTTCGTAGCTTAGTGGGGGGGGGGGCTTTTCTGTTTCCTGCAACCTCTTTCCGACAGAAGAGACATTGCGAGTCTGTCTCTGCTTTATCGTTATTTTCATGGCAAGTGCTCATCTGAGCTTCAACCCATGGTCCCCCTTCGCCGCTTTCACGAAAATCCCTCGTCTAGCAAAAAACACTATCAATAATTTCTCACACTCTTTATCTGTGCTTAAACCTAAACGTAGATTCCATGAACAAAGCTTCTTTCTGCACGCTTGTGGAATTCTATTCCGTTTGTCTGTTTTCCAGCTGACTACAATCTGATTGTCTTCAAGTCCAACGTAAACAAGTTCTTGATGAACCGTCCTCCTATATAATCCCATTCACAAAATTCCCATTACTTATTTTTACTATGCTATAATCACATTGACTAATATCTATACCCATTAACCCTTATCATCGGGTGGCCTCCAGGCATTGGATGAGTGGTGATTCATTTGTAAAAAAAAATGTACACAAGGACGCAGGAGCACCAAACCTTAATTAACCAGAGAAAATAATAAGAAAACACACAAACTTACAAGTACACAGGTATGACAGAACAAAATAGACACTAAGATAAATATGTTTGCTACAAAATCTTATTATCCTATATCTTATTTATATATACAGATAATAATATAGATATACAGATAATAATAGTGTTGAAATAACTTATAGTATCTCATTAAAATTGCATCTAACAACATTGAAATATGCCACGAACCAAAGAAGCATCAAACCAATTAGAGGACGAATCGTGGGACAACATAAAGGTGGTCTCAGTCAGCGCAAAATAGCAGGAAATCTTTAAATACCCCCCTTTCTACTGTTGATAGAGTGATCGTAAAACTCACAAGAGAGGAGAAAAAGTGCACAAAACCTCATCTAGATCGACACACCAGCGTTGATCATCATGGCGCCAGACTTCTTTTCATCGATGACTACTAGTACCTAGAGAGAAAGGACATTTCCAGATATACTATAGCTGGCAATTTTGTGAAGTGAACCCTTACGCCAAACTATCAAATGTTTTTGATATGTCAAAGACTATTGCTCTTGATAATAAACCCCTGTATATAAATTCACTGGACCTATGTGAAATTAGTCAGTACATCAGCTGCTGGTTACGCAGGACGGAAACTATATTGCTTGTCACTGAATAAGTTCTTGCTGAGACGTTTGACTTTTTTTTTCTATTTATAACAGACCCTAGTTACTTATTCATAACGCACAGAACATATATCCAGTATTTTTTAATACTGGCCAAACTAATGAGGCTTTTTAGGCATCGATTAAACCGCTTTGCAAGAATTGGTGCTCGTTCTAGTTAAAACATTTTGAGTACTATGGCATATTGTCAAGTTCCGTTCTTTTGCTGGCATCAAGATTATTATAAGCTTGGCAACATAACGGGCATACATGTAGATGTCACTCAGATTATTTTCTGTCTTTGGAGAGAATTCGTTGAGTAGCTGGCCCTAAACGCACAGGATTGAGTGTGATGCAAAGTTCTCGGTAAAGGATGCGGTTTCTCAGATTCGGACAAAATCACCTCAGGTTCGTTTATGATGGTTGAAATAGATGAAACTCATCTGTTCAGGGTTAGGGTGTGTTATTTGCGCAACTCATTCTTTTCCTCGACAGAGTATATATATATGACTTTCTCACGTTTTATATAATACTTTAGCAGTGATGCTAGCGACATTAGTTCAAACGTGATATAACGTTAAAAGTAATTGAAATAATGTCTATGTGTAATGGCGGAAGCACATACATGTGTGTACACCGATAGACGATTGAGGTTCTATTGAAGTTTCTTGGGGGGTATGTATCTTAACTAAGTTAACCGTCGGCAAGGTAAGATACATACCCTCCAAGAAACTTCAATAGAAACTGAATCGTCTACCGGTGTACACACATGTATGTGCTTCCGCCATTACACATGGACATTATTTCAATTACTTTTAACGTTATTAGTTTTGAAACTAATGTCGCCAGCATCACTGCAAAAGTATTATATAAAACGTGAGAAAGTCATATATATACTCTGTCGAGGAAAAGAATGAGTTGGTCAAATAGCCATCATCATCATCATCGGGTGCTATAGACATCTACTTTAAACATAGAGTGTAGAGTGTGGGAATTAGAATTCCCACGCTAACTCGATTATCGTCCTTTAACTCTAGTAACCAGAAAGCGACAAAGCCACGTCACTTCCTGTTCTGTATATTTTCTATCTCTTTTTGTTGAACTCTCGACAAGTCAAGATGTGAGGATAACGCGCTCTGGTTGACACAACCAACCAGCTCTCCTGACTAACCCGTCAGCCTCTCAGCAAGTAACATTACTCTCTTCTCGATGAACTCTTACTATCTATATCTTTATTCCTTCTCATGTATATTTATGTAAATAAATATACATTATTTGTTATCATATATCGGTATGTCTCGTCATCATTACGTGACATTGCTTCTCAATCACTCTACCATTCTTTAACTGCATGGGGGATGGGTTCGTCAGTTACATAAACAGGCCATCCTGTCCTCAACGATAGGTACTTTCGATATGAACTTTCGATAACTGTTCCAATCGAGTATCGATACATTGTTCGATGAAGCGGGATATTTGGGAGGTTATCATACTTTGTTCTTGTTTCGTTATACGGTAGTTCATTAGTTTTTAACCGTGTCATCTATTTAATCTGTTGAATAGAGTTTCAAGTTCTTGGCGAATGTATATAAGACAATTAGTTGTTTCACAAAAAAAGCACTTTACGTTTTTATAAAAAGGAATGACAATTTATTTTCTGTTCAATTCTTTCTCAATGTGCTATGGAGATAGATAGATAAATAGAGAGGGGGAAGGAGACAGAGACAGATACAGAGAGAGCGAGATGAAGCGTGGTGGAGTGTTGTGGATGACAACAAAAGGTAACTGGTCGTCTCGATGCCCTTCTCTCTAACTGCCTTTTTTCCCCTTGGCTGGCATTTGTTTTTATTTACAAAAAATTAAGAGAGGAATTTCATTTTTCCATGCTGCATTCCATGGCCAAATATAAATATGACTGTTTCCCAAACTTATCAGTTGAAGAATGTTGATTTCAAAGTTTCTGCACACTTATTGCAATTGTTATTACTTTTGGTGACATTTCTTGGTTTGAAGATTTCCACAATATGTACGTGTGTGCATTCAACTCCATATGCGTGCGTGCACAACCAGCAATTATTTCGGCGTTGCCCGGAATACTATTCAAACTTTTAATCTTTATTGAAACAGAAAATCAGAAGATTTTGGATG
>NC_136515.1:67400105-67402605 GCF_053919585.1 Euprymna scolopes | reverse complement strand
ATAATAAGCCTATAACACACCTCAGATATTGTTCTGCCGTTTGTGCATATTATATTTGCATGAAATATCTTGATTTTTAATCCTATTAATGTCAAAATCAGACGGGAAAAAATGAGTTCATTTTATTTATATAGATAGATAGATAGAAGATAGAAGATAGATAGAAGAAGATAGATAGAAGAGAAGAAGATAGATAGTTAGAAAAGAATAGATAGAAGAAGAAGAGAAGAGAAGAGAAGATATATATATATATATATATATATATATATATATATATATATATATATATATATATATATATATATATGTATGTATGTATTTGTGTGTGTGTGTGTGTGCGTTGAATAAAAGATGTGGAATAAATGTTACACCTGAAAAGAAAAAACAGAATCACACAAAATATACAATATAGATACAAACTGGCTTAATAACATTTAGATTGGAAATGAAGGAAATATTACTCCCTTGTATTTTACTATACTAAGACATACTTATATATTTAACAATTTGTTTAGACAGAATATAATCACAAAAATTACAAAACTTAAAAGAATTAAAGTCTTTTGCTTTAATTTGTATCTTTACTTGCATAACCCGAACCCTAATCTTAACCCTAGCCCTTACCCTTATCCTAACTCTAAGCCTAACACAAATCCTAATCCTAAACCTGACTTGATTGCGACTTTGCTATCTCATTTAACATAACAACATATATAATAAAGTACTTCCACTGCAAACATTATCAGGTGCCGTTACTACTTTATTCTTTAACAGTTATTACATAAGAGAACCTGTTTGGGAGTTCTTTCCGGAATGTTATTCAGAGCTCAAATTAATTTACAGTTCTTGGCCTTCGGGCCAAGATCAAAGTGTAGTATCTGTTCCGGCAGATACTGCAAGCTATGACTAGCTATGACTAGCTATGACTAGCAAAGACCAGATGTGGGGGCAACCCCACATGCCTGACCATTAACCAGCTCCCATTTCCCAGTGTGTACAATTATATTTTCTGTGCTTACTTTAAATAGTTTTAATCAAATCAGAATCACCTGCAAACAGATTATAATGAATATTAAGCAAGTTTTCTATTTCCTAATTTAACGAACATATAAACTTTGTCCTGGGTTTGACATCGAAAAATAGCGGCTCTGACTTTATGCGGTTTAGTTTTTATCACATTTATATGACAAAAAAATAATAAATGTTTTTTTTTTATTTTTTCTGAATGAGTAAAAACAATTTACTTAAAAAAAAAAAAAACATTATCAGGTGCCGTTACTACTTTATTCTTTAACAGTTATTACATAAGAGAACCTGTTTGGGAGTTCTTTCCGGAATGTTATTCAGAGCTCAAATTAATTTACAGTTCTTGGCCTTCGGGCCAAGATCAAAGTGTAGTATCTGTTCCGGCAGATACTGCAAGCTATGACTAGCTATGACTAGCTATGACTAGCAAAGACCAGATGTGGGGGCAACCCCACATGCCTGACCATTAACCAGCTCCCATTTCCCACCTCTCGGGAGCTGGTCCCCTTTTTCCCTTCCCCCTCCCTTCACTCCTCACATTAAAAATCGGCCTTGTGCCTAATTTGCTCGGTGGGGGAGCAAATAAATACCATCTGTTCCGGCAGATACTGCAAGCAAAGACCATATGTGGGGGCGACCCCACATATAAGACCTTGGTCAATGTGGGGGCAACCCTTCATACCAATTGTCACTATCCAGCTCCCCTACTCCCCGGGGAGCTGGTCCCCATTTCCCCTTCACTCCTCACATTAAAAATCGGCCTTGTGCCTAATTTGCTCGGTGGGGGAGCAAATAAACACCATCTGTTCCGGCAGATACTGCAAGCTATGACTAGCTATGACTAGCTATGACTAGCAAAGACCAGATGTGGGGGCAACCCCACATGTCTGACCTTTAACCGGCTCCCATTTCCCACCTCTCGGGAGCTGGTCCCCTTTTCCCCTTTCCCCTCCCTTCACTCCTCACATTAAAAATCGGCCTTGTGCCTAATTTGCTCGGTGGGGAGCAAATAAATACCATCTGTTCTTCAGATGCTGCACTTCTATTTCTTGTTCTCTTTCGGTGGAGGAGAAATCCTTCACGACTGAGACAATTTTTATTTTTGTACCTTTTCTCCACGTTAAAAAAAACACCCTGGTGTCTAACTCTGTCCCGTGGGGAGGCATAGTAAATAGGTACATCATTTCACAAGGAGTTCGCCAAAATTTAAGTCTCAACGCATTTTTACTTCTATGTTTTTTTTTTTTATTTTTTATTTTTTTTTAAACAGTCGGCATTAGCTTTCTCTACTGAATCCTCTTCTAAGGATTTTCTTGTACTTCTATAAAATTTTAAATATTTTAAGGACTTTACTGTGGATTTCTTTATGTCTGGAATTTTCATTCTTTCTCTTTCGAGTATTTTAATTGTTTTGGGGTTTATTATAGTTTCCTTATTATTTCCGTATAACGTTTTCCTTGATTCGCTTTTTCTT
>NC_136515.1:67332605-67395105 GCF_053919585.1 Euprymna scolopes | reverse complement strand
AGGGTAGAACTACAATAATCTGTGTCATGATTAACTGATATCCATTTAAAATGTTAGAAATTAAACATATCTTGAACAGCTGAATGCCTTTTGGTTTCTTTACCATTTCAGTTTTACATCAGCTAGTCATTCAGCCAGGTGGACAATATGCATATATTGACCTCTCTTTCAGGATGATCACTTTATATATATATATGTGTATATATATATATGTATATATATATATATATATATATATACATATATGTATATACATACATATATATATACATATATATATATGCGTATATATATATATATGTGTGTGTGTGTGTGTTTACAGATATATACATATATTGTCACCTGAAATAAAAAAGGTTTTACCTGCTATTTAAACTTACTTCAAATTGTGGCCAATAGGATATCCGATCCGCAATGCTCTACAAAACCAAACCAGTTTCACACGGAAAATTTGCTATAATCTCTAGATAGTTACTGGGGAAAACTGGACCGCATTTCAATGCTAGGGATAATCCTTGGTTCGGACCTATGTTCAAAAGAGATAGCTAGCGTCGATCTCCAAGTAAAACATTCGGAACAAACTGGATTTTCTGGATTATTCAGGCGACTGTGTCGGGTGCGGTTGTTATTTTCACAGCGTTTCCGTCGATGTCACATCCGAGCTTCTTCAGGGGGAAATCGGTCGAAACGTTGTGAAACTAGTAAGCAAGATGAACATAGTGCTTGAAATAATCCTAATGATTAAAGTGATCATTCTTCATTTAAATAAATTCCACAAGAAATTGTGAATCAAATTTGAGGAATCGTTTGCGAGGAAAATGCACTGTCAAATCTAAAAAAAAAAACAACAAATTACTGTTTGCGAGATATTGCAGACCGAATCCCAAAACTTCGAAAAAGTGCAATTAGAACCTTTATAATTTCAGGTGACGATATATATATATATATATATATATATATATATATATATATATATATATATATATATCTTTATATGTATATATCCGGCAACTTTTATTCCATATAACGTTCTTAAAGTAGATATATTATATTTGATGGGAAATGCGTTTTTACGTACATAAAATGTGCTCAGTACTCTCGGGAGCTGAGCAATGATAGTGACAATAAAATAATAATATCCTCAGACTTGCATAGATGTGACAAGGTTTAGACCCACGGTTTTATCAAAATCGATTCACGTAAGCTATAAACCAATAACTTAATATACTGTTGCCAGCCCTGATCTTATTATCATAGTATTATTGTTATAAGTGCTCAATTTTACAGAGTATTGAGCACCTTTTGATTGGATATAAACTATATGTTTTCAAAAATATTGAATGGCGTAACAACCTGGATGAATGTATTATATTAGCCGTCTAAAAGATCCACGACATGAGCAATCAAATTGTTTCCGATTTGATTGTCAATGGTGTGGGTCGTCTATATGGTTAAGATAAATACCCAAGAAAACTCACTTCCGGTTAAATTCAATATGGCTGATTTAAGAACGTTTGAATAAAAAAAAATGTATACATGTATACATCCACATATATATGTATATATATATACAAATGTATATGTAAATATATATATTTTTTTATATATACGTAAGAACAAGCCAAAGAAACCTTTAACATTCGTGAAAGCAAAGAGGAGATTTGTAGTTGATAATAGCAGACGTGTTTCGTCGGACTAATCCTCAAGGCAAGTTTTATACATATGTACACAAGTGTGTTGTTCTTGCGTCGCATGATTTTTTTAAGCCAAAGTTTGTTTTTTTTTTACTTCATTTTAGTTTCTAAAAACTCATATTTACACAAAAACGGTTCTCATGAGACCTTTTAAACAATGTTTCGTATTTATCTTACGTTCGCAATTTTTTTTGTTTGCATTTGTTTGTCTTTTTTTTCTCAAATTTTATAGCAGTTTTCTTTTAATTTTGTTTTTTTTTTCAAGTTTTATTCTGTTTCCAAAACAGAAAAAAAAAAATTGTTCAAGTTTTATTCTGTTTTCAAAACAGAAAATTTTAATCGTGTATGTGTATATGTTTATTTTGTTTGATTTCGTTCTTTAGTCATTTTTTTTTTATTTCCTTTTCTTTTTCTTTTTTTTTTTTAATAATTTTTATTTTTTAAATTTTGTGGACTTTCAAAAACAAAAAAAAAGGAAGAGATTTCTGTATCAGTTTCTTCTCTTATTGTGATCTCTATCTCTCTCTTTCTCTTTCTGTCTGGTATCTCTCCCTATCTCTCTCTTTTAGTTTTTTTTTTTTTTTTTTTGCTTTGTTTTGTTGTTTTGTGGGTTGCTGGTATCTTTTTTTTAACCATCTTTAAAAAGTTTCTTATAGCTTTTTTTATTATTTTGTTTGTATATATATTTTTTTTTAATATTTTCATTAATTGTTATCATGTTGCAGAAGAGTAAAAAAAATCAAAGTTCTTTTAGAGAAAAATTTAAAACAATAAGTGTTAAAAGTCTTGGTCCTTCCACAATTGTCTCCCTTGCCATTGGCAAGGCAAGCACACATACACACACATACACTCACACATATGCTCATATATATATATATATATATATATATATATATATATATATATATAAACGGTAGTTTGCTTGAAGCATTGCTGGCAAAGCAATATATGGAAATTTTAAAAGCCAAAAACAACGTGGAAAGGACCGGAATCATGAGAGTAAAGAAAAGAAAAACAAACAAATAGACGAGAATGTTTCAGTAGAGAAATGTTTAATTCTTTATTCATCTATCATTCCTCATCTCGTTATATATTTAATTTGTAAACAAGTTGCAGGTACGTCCAGTGTATATAAAGTCCGGGCTTTATATACACCAGACATACCTACAACTTGTTTACAAATTAAGTATATAACGAGATGAGGAATGATAGATGAATAGTTAGACATTTCTCTACTGAAACATACCCGTCTATTTGTTTGTTTTTCTTTTCTTTACTCTCATGATTCCGGTCCTTTCCGCATTGTTTTTGGCTTTTAAAATTTCAATATATTGCTTTGCCAGCAATGCTTCAAGCAAACTACCATTTAGTTTTATATATATATATATATATGTTCTATTTAGTTTTATATATATATATATATATATATATATATATGTTCTATGAAAGATGGCAAGAGTAGCAGGTAGAGAGGGAGAGGGAGATAGAGAGATGCTCAGTGTTTCTTTTTGTGTACTTCGAATGTCTGAAAATAAAATAGGAACACTTACAGATGAAATATGTCAAATAATATGTTATTTGATAAACAGCAGTTTCATGCTTTTGTGTTTTTGTGTATATTTTATTGTGTATTTCCTTCCGTTTCTTTTCTTTTGCATTAATTTTTTTTTCTTTTCGAGTATTTTTTTTTTAATTTATTTTTAATTTTATTTTTCAATCAATGTAAATTTTCCCCTTTAGTTTTTTTGCTTTTTTTTTGTATTTTTTTTCATTTCTTTAAATGATTTCTTTCAGATGGGATAGAGAAAAGAAGTATCTCTTCATGATGCGGGACAGGAGAAGAAGAGAGAGAAAAAATAGTGTCATTCTATTAATGCGCGTATGACACACGCAGAGCGGACAAAATTACTACGCGATATTATATCTGTTTCTTAGACTTTTTTTTTATTTTTATTTTATTATTTTTTTTGTTTTGTTTTTGGTGGTTCCTTCTTTGCACATTATCATTGTAAATTGCCAAAATAGTACTCAACTCTTTGATACGTGGAAGAACTGTGGAACTATTTTTCTATTATATAACATACAGACGAGTGATAAACGTTTCTTTTTTTTTTTTTTTCCTTATCGATATTTTTTTCATATGTCCTGCATATTTTTTCTACATAATTAGCTTTTTTGGTTGTCATATTCACAGTTTCTTTAATGATTTTTTTTAATACGTTTTCATTTTTATCTTTTAATGTTAAACGTTTTTGTTGGTAGAAAGTTGATCAATGTAACTATTAAAAAAACTGTTCCTCTGTTTGTTTAAGTTTCGGAATTTTTGAGATGAGGATTGATTATTCGTATTATTTGGTTCTTCAGACTACTGTTCTCATCTTGAGCGTTATTTTCACGATGTTTCGGTCGATGTACCCTCCACCTTTCTTCGAGTGTATCTTGTCGGACTCAAGAATCTTTCTGTCGAAATCAGGAATCTTTTTGTCGAACTCAGGAATCTGCACGAAATTTCAACACGGAAGCATTTAATTAATTCACATAGTAGATGCATGCACTCCTTCCGGCAGCCATGACTCGATAGAAGTCCTAAGTGATTACGCAGTTGCTTTGCATTTTTTTTTTCAGTTACACTTTCCTGAAAATTGAAGGTACCATCCTCTGCATGATGGATACTTAAAAATACAATTGCAGATATCTTAGGACTTCTACCCAGTCACGACTCACGAAACGAACGGATGCGAAGGTGGATTAAAATAAGGGGTTCCCCTCGAAATTCCACGCGGATTTTCGAGTTTGCAAGAAAGGTGCCCAAATTCGACACAAAAATTGCCAAGTTCGACAACGTACACCTGAAGAAGGTCGAAGGTTACATCGACCTACACGTTGTGCAAATAACACCCAGGATGAGGACAGTACTCTGAAGAATCCAAATAATATGGAAACATTGTTTTTTTTTTTCTAATTTATCATTTTCATTTTTTTTTACTTTAAATAAAACTTAACAAAATAAAAACTGACTAGGAACTCTATTCTACCTTGTCCTTTTTAAAAGCCTTATATTATTGCAATCATCGGCAAGTTCTGAATATTCTTCCGGGTTGCGTATATACATGCCCTCGTAACCTTCTGCATAGCCAACTGTCTTAATCTCATATTTCTCTTGCTCGGACCATTGATACTCACTGGGTAAGCTATTTTGCAACAGATATTTTTCCCGCGACCACGCGTGTTGCACAGCACGGTCCTTCGCGTGTTGTAAGACGCGGTGACGTTCCCGTATCAAGTCCGTTCCATAACGGATGTTCATTATGCTATAATTGCCATGCAAGCGGATATCGATCTCTTCGTGGCTGCGTGCGTGAAATCCGTCGGTATGCTGAATCTTGTGAACTGATATATTGATACCGTTCTCCAGGAAGATCTGATCGCCGTGGATCCCCAGGCTGGTCAGGTCGATATCAGCCTGGTTGACGTCCACCTTGACAAAATAGTGCACGTCCTTACCCTTTATCGTGAAGTGCATGTCAACAATGTCAGAATTGTTCAAGAGGACGCTGGCCGTTTTGCGCAAAATCTCCGGCGTGTTGTCCACAAAATTAACGAGTACTCGCTCGTCTACAACTGAAAGAATGATTCCGTCTCCAAGTACGAATGGGACGTTTGCTGGCTTCAGCACCGGCGTCGGCTGTTGAGGAGTGATTTTGGAACTTGACACGGTGGACATCATCAGCAAATTGTCCATGTCACGTCGGAAGGTACACTCAAAGGCCGACGATGTGGGCAGTAGTTCTGAATCCTGGTAACCTTTGCGGTGTCCTCGGATTTCTCCGGTGTAAGTAACATCCGGGGCCAAACTTTTCACATTGTAACCCAACAGCAATAGCCAGTCGGCTAAATCTGAAAAGAAAATTAGAAAAAAAATTAAGTTTTAAGATAATTACATTTTCAACAGTCTGAATGGAGTATCGTAAAAAAAACAACATCTATTAGTAAGGGCGATTTGGTATCTATATTTCGGAAGCCGGACATATACTATTATTTCTATTACTAATGAAGAGCTGGTATGTATCTACCTAAAGCGGACCTATGCTTCTATATCGGACGCCGGAACTATGCTCTTGTTACATGAGAAGGGATGTCCCTTTCTCTTCTCATGTAAGGAAGAAGGCAGACTAGATAAGTGAAAAAAATATTTGTAAAAGGCTAGAATCGAACCTTGTAAGCAAATCCTAGGAATGCAGTCGATTGTTAATTCTATTAGAAATAACTAAATATTATTTATGTCAGAAAAGGCGAGTGTCCATTCTTTTAGGATAAGTGGATATTAAATATGTCAGTTAAAACAACTGACAATGCGAGTTTATAAATTAAAAATAGGTTAGATACTGAACAATTAAAATTGGGAATTCTTTGTTTGTCAAAGGTGCGTTTGGACAGACATCTACCTTTTCATAGTGTAAAATACACGTGAAATAAAGTCACGTCGGTTGACCGTAGACTTCTCATAAACAAAGTAATTTCTCAATATATTAAATCGAGGGTTCGAAGCTAGAGATGATGGGAGAAAATCACGATCACACACAGTGATAGTCAGTTAGAGACTGAGAGCCCCTTAAAGGCGGGATTTATTTGCTTCGCCACTGAGCAAATTAGGCAAAAGGCCGTTTTGTAATGTGGAGAGATTGGGGGAATGGGGAGCATCTATCAGGGAGTAGGGGAGCTGGATAGTGACAATTGGTATGAAGGGTTTGCCCTACATTGAAAAATAATTGATTGTTACAAGAGCAATGATCTTATATGTGGGGTTGCCCCTGCATATGGTCTTTGATTGCAGCATTTGCCGGAACAGATACTACACTTTGATCTTGGCCCGAATGCCACAAAGGTCCCCCTTGGGAGCCCCTTAGAGGCGAAGAGTAGAAAAGAGACCATGAAGTTATACAAGCTTGAATTCCTGACATCATCAATCGGCCGATAGATGAATAAAGACATCACCGTCTATATTTTGTAACTGTGTTGTCTTTGTGTCGTCTTTACAACCGAAAAGGTAAATGTATTTTGTCATCATCTCTTCTAAATGAACTTTGTATAACTCCCCCCTCAAGTAAGGTGTCCCTTCCTCTGTGTTTACAAGAACTGTGTAAATGTCCCAGCTCCGGATTAATAATATGAAGTCCTCAGGATCGTCACAGTCGTCGTCAGGATGTACCAAGAACATAAATGTCTCTCTCTGTTGTCATTAGCCCCGCGTTATGCGTCCCAATATGAACCCGCTACACAACACTAATATATATCTATATCTATATCAATATATATTGTTTTGTGTATCTACATGAAATAAATTATATCTTATTATTTGCAATATTTACTTCGACAAACCTCGATACATAAATAGAACTTGGTAGTAATTTTTTTTAAAACATATATATGTCAATTAAGCGACAAATGATTTTTCTGTGTTTTATCCTGTTGTAGATTCGTCAGGTTATTGCAATAAATCGACATTGCGTCGTGTTTTTATATATTACCATGGTTCTAGGTTTTCTAGCCAACCAATCAGATTCTTAGTTATTCGCACGCCTATTTGAATAGCTCAAATCCCACAGTCCCTGATGGTCGTTTAGTTTGTAGTTAGTTTTCCAGGAAGAAAAACTCCTAAATTCTTGGCAAAAGCTCTCGAAATGTTCACAGAAATTTCCCTCAACTTGGCTATCTACCCATCACCACTACGTACATGGTAAGAGTAGGGGCTTTCTTGAATAGAATAAAATACGAGTGGCTGTGGTGAAATTCTGATGCAAGAAGTACCATCTATAGTTGTATTTATTCATTGTTGTCATGCACACGCGTAACTGTAAAATAGGTTTGTAAAAAGGTTTGGGGTTGTGTTTGCTGCTAAAAATCTTTTATCGGCGAAGGTCTGATTGTTGTGTTTTCTGTTAAATTTAAGAGGCCCCCGTTGTATATGTCCTCAATATGACCCCCGCAACACAACACAATTACTCCTATTGCTATTAAAGAGTTGGTAGTTGTTCAAAGACAAAATTATACTGCTAATTCTATTACTAATAGAGAGTTGGTATCTGTCTGTCTAAAATCGGGACTACACTATTAGGAAGATTATATATAAAGTCAGAACCATACTATTACTTTTAATAGAGATTTAGTATGTCTGAAGATAAAACAATACTATTACTCCCATTGTCCGTGAGATTTATTTATGTGAACATTGGCCTACTAAAACTTGAAAACGACAAAACAAATACCTACAAAATTGATAGTTTCTTGATCGACACTACCCCGGATGAATAATATCTAATATTATCTAGACAAATCATTTTCTATAGAGGGGAGTAAATCTGCTATTTTTTAACCTAGGAGTTAATTCCTTTATGTCGGCTCGTTCCGCGAAAAATCTATAACAGTGCGCGTGTATGTCCAGAAAGAGAAATAGGCTGTGCGAAGCAAAGAAGAAAGAGGGGTGGAGAAAGGGAGACGGAAAACGCGAGCGAAGGAAGAAAGACATAGGAGTTTTAATAAAAGTATGTTAAACTTTTTTCCCTGGGTAGCTCTGCTAGTTATAATATATAGGGAAAAGCCTTAAGGAAAATGTTTACTCATATTTAGTATAATATTACAGTACGGCTCTGGATGAGTAGTTGATCTTGTCCTTGCTATAGTCATTATCTTTATTTATGTGGATAGTGTCCGACATTAATTATCAATCAGTCTCCGGCCATCTCATTAGCTTATCGTTTCTGGAAGAATTGAATCACCTGGAAAATGATTAAAGACTGATGAACGGCCTAACCACGACACTTTCTCCGCTCAAATAAACGCTTTCTCCTATCTGAAGGAAACGACTTTCAGATCCAGATCTGGACGAGGTTGATCCAGCAGTCGTGTTATCTCCAGGGATGGATTGGGTTGGATTGGCTTGGAATAGAATGGACGAAGATAATTTAGCCAAAGCTGAAAAGACCGTTTAGTATTAACTGCGACGAAACACCCCCCCCCGCACACACATCGGTCGGTGGATTCGCTCGTCGGCCATATTGTCTTGAGTATAAAACCCGGCATATACTTCTAAACTTTCAAATGCAATCAGATCCCAACGCTGCGTTTAATGACCTTCAATATACACGGAATGTTTACTGCGCGTTAATCAACCGCGCGACAAATTCACATACGGTATGTGGTATGCGGGAAAGCGGAATAGCATAACCGAGTTCAGTTCATGTCTTTTGAATAAGTTTTGCTTTCCAAGATTAAAACTCGCTTCATCTCCAGTTCCATGGCGTCCCAAATAAAGTATTACCTCGTAATCGATTACAAACTAATTTCATGTTCATCGCCATTTTTTAATAAGTAGTAATAATGAAAAGAACACACACACACACACAAACACACACACACACACACACACATATATATATTGATAAACACATCCACATATATATATTGATAAACACACACACATATATACACACACACACACACACACACACACACATATATATATATATATATATATATATATATATATATATATATATATATATATATATATATATATATGTATATATATGATTTTGATTAAAAAAAAGAATGCCGAATATATGAAATGGAAAGCGGGGATAAAAACATTTGAAATATTGTTTTGTTTTTTTTTGTTTTTTTTATTTTGTTTTTTTGTTTTTTTTAAACGCGTTTATGCGCTTACGTTTGTGCAAATTATAATATATTTTTATATGTTATCATTGTTAATGGATTGTTATTCTTCTTATGTCAGGATGGAACATACTCAGAAAATATCATAATTATATGAGTGTTTCTGCGCAACGAAACAGGTGCTGTCGAGAATTGAACATTTTTACATGCTGAAAGAAATAAACGGTAAGATGAACCTCTTTGAATTTGGAATATAGACTTTTGCATTTATGCGTATATGCTCTACACTTATAATTACCGTACATCGAGCTTTAGGAATAAAAGGATTGGTATAAATAAAGAGTGAAATATAACTGAATAATCGTATTTTCCCCATAAACAGATACACACACACACACACACACATATCTATACGCGTATATAAATATACATGTATATATATATATGTACGCATATATATATATATATATATATATATATATATATATATATATAGTGAGAGAGAGAGTATATTGTATGTCAGGTCATGTCATATGCTACTGGTACCATGTAACCCAGTACTATCTGCCTCATGGTCAGGTCACCGGCGACTAAACTGGTTCCCCCACCAGACTTTTGTGAGGAGGGTGGCTAGTCTCCCTGAAGGAGTAAAAACAAGACCTCCTAAAGGGCGAATGGACCATTTTTCGGGGCAACGGCCAACTAGCACCGTATGTGTTTGTGTGTATGTATGTGTTTTGGGGCGGAGAGGGCTCCCGTAAGCTGTGGTGACGGTAACCTTTCTAGTAGAAGCAAATCTCTGATTTAAAAAAACCATAAAGCGTGAAACCAGTAGTCGCATTAAGCTGGTATGCAGTTTAACTAGTTGCTGGCTATCTTGTTCTTGCTTATTGTTGGATCTCAACATGTTGAACCGAGAGAGAGACTTAGCTGTCGTACAAAGCTAAGACTCTGTAACATCATCTGTGTATAGATACTCTCTTTGTCTTTTAAAATGGTCCTGTGGCGATGGAAGTCATTTTTGGGCTCATGGACTTTAAGTGTCTGAGGCAGTGGCACTCCTCTGACTAGACATTGCAATCATCAATCATCATATATATATATAGAGAGAGATGCAGGGGGCATGGAGACAGACAGGGAGAGAAATAGAGAAAGAGATAGAGATTTAAATAGGGAGAGAGAGATTGGGAGATAAATTAAAGGTTTCTCACCTGTCAGCGGATATTTTCTATTTTTCATGTGCAGATTCACCAATAAGTCGTATTGATAAATATTCAAAACTTCCGGCTTCTCGATAGCGTCCTTGACCTTCTCAAATACATGTGCCAAGTCGGGGGCCACCCAGCGACCGATTTGTGGGTCGTAAACTTTGTTACCAATATGCAACAGACTAGTGATTGGGTTATGGATACCACCTTGGAAACCGAATGAGAATTCAAAGTGCGGGTTCGAGTCTGAACTTAGCCAGCCAAGAGGGTCGTAGCTCATTTCTTTGATAACGCGCCCTTGTGTGTCAAAGATAACCAACGGAGTGTTCGTGGGGTCGTTGGCTATATAGTAGATAATACCGCGCCTCTCCATTGCTATCAGCCGGTTTTCCTCGTCGTAGTGATACTGTGTCGTATCCCCGTTGCCGTGGTTGTAAGTGTGTGTCACGCGCGATGGGTGCTCAACGTCTAGGTAGAAATATTGTAAGACGTTGCCGACCAGGTCCTTATAGACGACGAGTCGACCGATGGGGTCGTAGGAGAAGATCACCTTATATTCTTCAGTCTTCGTGACAGAGCGCAGCTGGCCGAGCGAGTTGAAGTGCAGGTGTTCTTTGTTACGTTGTACCATGAAACCGTCGGTGTCGAATTTGTAATACTTTTCGCCAAACTTTCTCACGTGGTCTGCCTCGTCGAAGTGCAGTTCCTTGGTTCGTCCGAAGGTCGTGATTTTGACCACGTTACCGTTGGCGTCGTAGCCGTAGTGCCAAGCCTTCTTGCTGTTGACGAGAACATCTATGACGTTGTTGTCGATATCGTAAACGTATTTGATCGGTTCTTTGTCCACGTGCCCGATCCGGTGTCTCCACTCCTGTATGCGGTTAGTGCGGTCGTAGTTGATCTCCAGTAGGTAGCACTGGACTTCGGCGAATTTGTACTCAATCTCCTTCAGCCGTCCGTAGTGGTCGTACTCGCGACGGATCTTAATGTTGACGTCGCTGATTACCTCGCGGTCGGGTAGCGGCCAGTTGACCTTAAACTGCTTGATGTTGGCAAGCTTGCCGGTGTTCGTGTTATAGCTGAAGTTTGTCGAAGTCGTTTCGTTGTTCGTGAAGACAATATGCATGTAAGTAAGTCGGAAGTTGTTGTCGTAGTTGTAGAAGGACTTTGCGCCTATCAGTTGACGGTCTTGCTGAAATTGTGCTTCAATGCTGCTCATCAACGTGCTGCTATAGTAATACAAATATTGGCAGCCGTAGCCGGTGTAGAAAGCCTCCAGCTTGCTTAGTTTTCCGGTCTGCCCATCGTAGCCGTAGCTTATGTGAGAATCGTCAAAGAGAATGGTGATCGGCTGGAAGTGATTGTTGTATCTGTAGACGACCCGACGGCGTTCACTGGGGTAGAGAATCTGCAGGAGTTTCCCGTTGCCATCCACGTCTTTGATGAATGGAAGCTGCGCCTTAGGGGGGTAGTAGAGGTAGCGCTGGAATCCGATGGATGTGACGTAAGCAAACCTGTGAATTCCGAGGCTTGGCATCGTCACAGAGATAAGGTTGCCCTCGGCGTCGTAATGGAAACGGTACTGTTTCCCACTCGGAAGGATTATATCTGTTGGCTGCAAAAGAGAATAGAAAACAAATAATCGTTAAATGTTAAATAAAAGACATTTAATCTTTATTAGTATATTATACAATCGATAGAATTATTTAAATATCTTCACGTTAGCATGTTATATTTTTTCTTCCATCATATTATAAAATGTCGTTTCGAAATTCACAAGTCTATTTACAAAATAAAATGTTACCATGTTATCATTTTTAACATAAAGAAACGGGAAAACCGTATTAGTCGAATGAATTTATGGCAATTAAGCTACAAAAAGGATTCGCGTTTCATCACAGTATGGAATACTCAGGCTTATATGCTTTCATAATTACTACCTTGTTCTACTCAAGTCTTAAGCACTGTTGAAGTAAATATTTAAATTTGATACGTCAAATATTATATCTGCTTATAACATTTACTGTTACTACATAAATTATACACACACACACGCACACACATATATATATGTGTGTGTGTGTGTGTGTGTGCCTGTAATATGTGTTTGTCTTTAACGAGTTGTGTGAAGGCAACATCGTCCATATATATATATATATATATATATATATATATATATATATATATATATATATATAATAAAACACGTGTAAGACGCTAAGTAAAGAAGGAAATAATAGATAGTTGCCTATATTTTAAAGATATAATAATAATAAATAGAAATAATGATTGTAGGCCGATATTGTTGGTTACTGGGATGAAACTCAACAATGTATATATATATATATATATATATATATATATATATATATATATATATATATATATAAGTAAATTTTTGGTACAGCAAAATGGAAGGAGAAATTTCAGAGGAAACATAATTTAATTTAAATACCAAAAAACAAGAAATGGGCAGGTGAAATTATTAAAATTACCTTAAGGCCTTATCGTCTGACCCTCTAAGAGGAAACGTCAGAATGATGAATTAAAAACTAAGAAAACGAATGAGGGAAGAAGGGAATTTTGGTTTCAGTTGGAAGAACAGTGGGGGAAAAAAAAATATCTTACTGTTCAGGTGGTTTTAAATCAATGAATATCTCCAACTGGTGTTTCAGAATCTTTTGTCTACACAGGCTAGGTCGAGAGTTGTTAATAACTAACGCCTCAATAATATTGAGATGATAGTTCGACCTAGCACTGTATAGAACATGTTATGGGTGGTTTTCTGTTCTATACAGTGCTAGGTCGAACTATCATCTCAATATTATTGAGGCGTTAGTTATTAACAACTCTCGACCTAGCCTGTGTAGACAAAAGATTCTGAAACACCAGTTGGAGATATTCATTGATTTAAAACCACCTGAACAGTGAGATATTTTTCCCCCCACTGTTCTTCCAACTGAAACCAAAATTCCCTTCTTCCCTCATTCGTTTTCTTAGTTTTTAATTTATCATTCTGACGTTTCCTCTCAGAGGGTCAGACGATAAGGCCTTAAGGTAATTTTAATAAGTTCACCTGCCCATTTCTTGTTTTTTGGTATTTAAATTAAATTATGTTTCCTCTGAAATATATATATATTGTTCTTTATTATTAAGTGGGCGATGGCTTTATTTCAAGTGTCGTGGTCGTTGTCGTAATTTTTCAAATTTTTGTAGTTTTTATTTGGTAAGTTAAAGCGCAGCCTTTTATTATACTGTTTACTCCACTAAGTCGTAAGAGGTCACTAATAGAGACCAGATTTGCCGGGATACTACGTAGGAAGTTGGGCAACGACATGTCTGTTCACATTACACTTTAACTTCTGAATGTCAATACAGTCAAGGAAACAGGAGATAGGAAGGAATTCTAAAGTCTAGCATTTCGAGGGAATAAGCTATTCGAGTAGAAAGCTGTACGCCATCTAGATATCTCTACAGTGAAGAAGTGGGATTTTGCTGCTGTTTGGTTTGTCGTGGATAATTACGTCAAGGGGTTACTAGTATCTGAGTTCCGCCGAGCACTTATTAAAAATACAGGGATGTCACATTTCGGCGATAGGACAGGGGTGGAAGTTTGGCCGACAGTGCGGGATCTATTAGGGTGCGACTCTTTCTTTTTTTTAACCATATCTAGAAGCCTACGATGGCTTTTGAATTCAAACGTGTAATATTTCTCATAGAGAATGGCTTTCTCTATCTGGTTTAAGTTCCTCCTTGTGCGAGCAGAGGAAATGCGTATTTAATTTCTTTCTTAGAACTGCACGCCTGTGGAACTCTGTTCCGTCTGCCTGCTTCCCTCCCGACTACAATTTGGATGTCTTCAAGTTCAATGTTAACAAATTCCTAATGAACCGCCCCCTTAAGTAAACACATCAGCAAATCTCCTCACTAACTTAATGTACTTGCAATAACCCTTATCCCTGAGTGGCTTCCGGGCCTTGATAAGTGGTGATCACTGTGTAAAAAAAAAAAAAAAAAATTGTCAGCGTGATTTCAGTCCGAATACAGATGAGGTGAAGAGAAGGATTTACTATTTCAATCTCAAAAGTTACAGAAATTCAGAAATAGCATTTCGGCCGTAAGCGTTTCAGACTAATGAAATCCTTTTTTATATCTTAAGCATTACAGTTCACGGGAATTGCTTAAACGTAACAAGCCAACTAAAAATGTTATTTAAATCGTAATAATGACGGATCAAAGCGAATATAGCTTTGATCTTAAGCGTGATAGACCATAAGAAATGATATATTACTCATTAGCATGATAAACAAACTGTAATACTATTGCAATCTAAAAACGAAGAAAGCCTAAAAGCAGACAGAAATGGTTTAATATGAAATAACCTGGACGTGTATAAAAGAAGATGCGTACATTCAATATACACACATTCAATAAAGAAACGCGTGACAGACTTACAGACGTGCAATGCGAGAACACAACATAAAACGGAAGGTCATAGAGTGATATGTGTGACCTCTAAGTCTAACAGTTTTGTATTGCAATAAACCATGGTCATTATATATATATATATATATATATATATATATATATATATATATATATATATTTCTATGCATACATATATATACATACTTATGCATAAATATACATATGCATATATATATATATTAATATATATACATGTATATATACTTATACATATGCATACATGTATACGTATACATATATATACATACTTATACACATATAAATATACATATATACTTATACATATATATACATATATACTTATATATATAGAGAGAGAGATCTATATTTATACATATATAAATATATATTTATACATATACTTGTATATATATATATATATATATACATTTTACACACACTAATATATATATATATATATATATATATATATATATATATATATATATATATATATATATATATATTGTTCTTTTAATTGTGTAATTATCTAACGAGGTGATGTGGCGGGGCTGAAAGTGAAACTTGGAGAAGTCTGGGTCAGGCTTGTCACTTCCATAGATCGTGGAATTCGTCGTCGAGAGGAACAAATGTCAAAAGTGGTTTTCGAGTTGATTACCATACTTGCAGGGTCTTCAGCGGAAAAGCAAGACCTTTTCTTGCCCCTCTTAGACCAGCCCGACTCACACACAAGACTCTCATCTCACACACGAATGCGCAACGCTTTCTAAGAGATGAAATAATGATTTCCACTTGCCATTAACGTAACAAATTCCCGTAAAAAGAACTGAGGACTTTCAGCTATCAGTATCGTATATTGCCCCTTATAAGAGTCGCTGCGTGACTAGTTGTTAGGCAAGGATTGTGCAATCTCAACCACACCTCTCCTGAATCGGCACCGCTTGTCCAATCCAGTTGCAAGGGGGGGGGGGTCAGGACGACTGGAAACAATGCTGATATAAGCTGAGAGCAGATATAACACCTGGAATTCCTAAACGGTTACCAATTTTAGTACTGACCAGTCCCAATGTTGCTTAACCTCGGTGGATTAGCGCGATTATGCCGTATATGTAGCCTTGCAGATAGGTAATAATTAATACCTGTTTTGGTACTTCTGAAATTTAGACCGTGCTGAAATTATGACCTTAATATTTAGAAAGCCATTTTTCACGTGAAGAGTGAGATTTTGTTAATGTAGCAACCATTTTTTGTATACACCTGATTTTGGGAATGTGCTCTTTGGGTATATTCGGCGTCGAAAGGTAAAATGTCGCGTTTATGTTCCATTGATTTTTGCAGAACTCATTTTACAACATTACCTTTTTATTTTTTAATTTTTGTTTTTTCTTTACATTTTATTTAATTAATATACATGAGGAAAACAAGATCAGAGACCATTTATCGATTCTGTAAGTTTTAGCATCTCAAATCCCCTTTCAATTTGGTACCATCCTGTTATTAGAGCTATCTACCATTTTTTTTTTCAGAAATAATATTTAGAATACTTTATGCAAGTTTAATCTAATTATAAAACACTTTTTAAATCTTTATGATGTACATAACCGTCATAGAACAAAAAAATATTTTTTTTAACTAAGAAAACCAACTTTTATGAGGAAGCAGGAACGTGGTGTCTTGATCCGCCATAATTAATAAGTAAAGGGGAATAAGTCAATTCAAACTATCTAGATCAAAATAAATCTTGTAATGGCAACGATTTACTATTAAAATCGATAACAATCAGCAAACTGATTTTCTGTACAAAAAAACATATTAATCAATTTACCTGATTTTTGGAATATGACATTATCGTTCCGTGACGAGTGCATATATTATAAATATTTTTCTGTGCTTTTTTAGTTATCTGATCGAATAAAATCTTACCTTCAGTCCATAGCTGTAGATGTAACGGTATTGGGCACCGTTTGTGGATATTTTTTCGACCATAACACCCTTATCGTACATGCGTTGCTCCGTTAGTTCTCCGTATTGCCATTTCTCTATGGCACCATGGCGACTATAACTTATATTGAGATCATTATGTCCGGTGTTTGGCAGGAAATGGGTAGGCAGGCCCGTGTTATCGTAGACAATCGTCAGGATATCGCGCATCGATTTATCCATCACCGTTTCAGTATTCGTCTCGCGGTTATACTCGACAGTCAGTAGGTTTACGCCATTAATCTGTGAAAAAAAACAGACGGAAAGGAAAAGAAAAAAAATATTCGTTATTATTTATAAAATTAATGCAGAACATTAAGGCAGAATATTAGGAATTCTCCATTCATTTGGGCAAACTCAGTGACGTCATTTCCTGCGTGTAAATTAGATGGTGTGTGCAACTGACGGATGACCAAAAGCGCTAAATATAAATAACGCTTGTTACTATTGTTTTGCTATTGGTTTGTTGTGTTTTGTGTTATTTTGATATTTTCACATATTATATTGATTAAAAAAATATTAAATTATTATTTTAAAATACTTATGTATTCGTTTCTTTACTGGGATAACATTCTTATCTTAGAGAATAAGTATGTGAATTCAAACAGCTAGCGTATTTATAAGTTTAATTTTATGCTAACATATAAATAACTGAACGGTTATGGGTTCCCATATTTTCAGGGCTTAAAAAGTCGTTAAAAACCGAATGGATGCATGTCGCGGAGGAAGATAATGGTGTGAGATAGTGATTTTCCGCTAGTTAAATATATAAAAGGCTATATGTCAGTCAGTCTGTCTGTCTGTCTGTCTGTCTGTCTGTCTCAGTATTTGCAAACACTATCTCTTCCAAAACAAAAAGTCGCAGGGCAGCGTTAGGGGCCTCAGGTGATTGGATTCTTTACGGACTGTGTTTTTATGGGTCTTTAGCTGGTTAAAATATTTTTTAGGGGCCAAAAAGGGTTCAAAATTGAAAAATTCGTTATACATTATATACACTGGTCTAAGTTCATTTTTAATCAGTTCATGTGCGCATCACGTTGGTACAGTGGTAACGTCACAAGCTTTGAATGCTATAGTTTTAATTTCGGTTTCAATTCTAGCTAATGATATCCAAATATTTTTTTTTATTTTTGCAACCACGACTTTATAATAATATAAGCGAAATCTGGACAAATTAAAATATAATATGCAAACATAGTTTAAGAACGGGCAAAGCCGGGTGCACCTTCCCCCGTTAGTGTGTATGTATATATATATATATATATATATATATATATATATATATATATATATATATATGAAGTTATGAAATATATATGGCAATTAAGCTACACAGAATATTCCGTGTTTCATCCAAGTTAGGATTCATCAGGCTTATGCGAGGAGTTGTGGTTGTCTCGCGTTTTTATATATGCACATTCTATTTTTAGTTAGCCAATCAGCTTTCTAGTTTCCACCGCACCCTTCCTAATCAGCCAATGAGCAGGCACTTATAGGACAAAGGTCAGTTGACCTCTGGTTAACCCCTTCCTTTGTGTTTGATAGTTTAGCGGGGAGCGTAGATATCTAGTGTTCTGACCTATTTTAAACCTAGGTTAAATGTGTTTTTTATGCTAGTTTATATATATATATATATATATATATATAATCATATTTTTACAATAATGTAGTTATAATTAATGTTGATTTTGATATTTAAATATTTAAAGCAAATTCGTTAAACCTTACACCAAATTTTATGTTAAAACTGAACGTCCAATATTATAGAATTGAAATTGTTTAAATATTTTTTAAAAATTACATTTTTGAGATTTTTTTTATGTATTTATTTTTTTGTCAATTAATTGATTATATTGTAATTCGAGTCGTTTACATATTATTGAGAAATAACTTTACTTTTCTTACAAAATATGATAATATTGAATTAATTTCCATTTTCTACTTACGAATTCAGGTAGGCAAATAATAAGAAAATGTTGTTTATATGAAATAAAATATTTAAAGTGATTGCTTGCGTGTTTTAAATTTGGCTCAAGTCTTAAATTTTTTGTTCGGATTTCGTAAAATTAAATATGGAGGCGTAGCATGTAACAAAAATATTTCCTCATATGTATTTTACGAAAACTGTATTTTAAATATATTTTTAATAACTTACTATATATATATATATATGTGTGTGTGTGTGTATGTGTGTGTGTATATATATATATACTTGTTTATTGTTATATAAACATGCTCACATCCCGCTGCTACAAATAGCCACTTGTTTCAATCAAACAACAGATATTATCAGACAGCGACTTGACTATTCAAAAGTTCAATAAAACTTTTGAATAGTCAAGTCATTGAACTTTTGAATAGTCAAGTCGCTGCCTGATAATATCTGTTGTTTCATTGAAACAAGTGGCTATTTGTAGCAGCAGGATGTGAGCATGTTTATATAACAATAAACAAGTATTATCAGCTCATTTTATTGAGCACTATCTAACAACCTCGTTGAATCCATTAGTACATTACTTTTGAATAAAAAAACCCGAGTGTATATATATATATATATATATATATATATATATATATATATATATATATATATATATATATATATAAATCCCCAAAACAGTATTTCATGGTAAACAACTGATGATCCCTTAAATTACCATTAGTACTCTAGTACTCTGCAAGTTATTAAATGATTTACTGACTAAATAGTTTTCTAACGAATGATAAAAATAAAAAAATATGTGTGTGTGCGCGCACGCACGTGTGTGTGTGTGTGTGTGTGTGTGTGTGTGTGTGTGAGTGTGTGTATCATCTACTGGAATATTCTATTCTGATTTGCACGTCGAACAACTGGTGCCAGTAGCTATTAGTTGAGTCCAATATTCTATACGAGATCCTATTGCCAGTCACAGTAATGGCATCTCCACACCAATTTAGTGTATGTAACCATGGTGATATTTGTGAACACGTTTTTCAAAAGAAGAATGTGTCTCATTATATGCAATCAAATATAATTAATGCAATAATCCTATTACAAAGAAAGGTAATTAATACAAAACCATTGTATGGTGGCCCATGTGGACCACAATTTAATGTTTTATTTGTATTGCTGCTGCTTAAGAAAAAGGTAGAATAAATTAATATTTGAATTAATTATCATTTCTATTTTTCCATATATGAGGCCATTTTGAAAATTGATTTCCTTCTTTTTGTTTTCTTAGGAATGTCCTTATGTTTTTATAAGGGGGTTTGTCCGTCACTCAGTATGTCAGGTTTCAGTTACAAACGTCCTAGTTTTACTAAATGCACAGATTTAATGTATGTATATGATTACCGACGCGTCCAAGCTTCTCAATTTGAGACTCTGGTTGCCGCCCGTTTGTTTCATTTAATCTCAGAATACCAATTTTTTTTTTTTTTTTTTTTTTGTAGGTCCGTTATATTTACGTCTGGGGGTGATGGTGGCTTAATGGCTATCAACACGGACTGAAAATTTATGCGTGCAGTAATCAGATCCAATTCAGTCCATAGAAGTCCTTACATCTAATCCACACCGGATCTTGTGTATAACCTTTTGGAGGGGGGTTAAATAAAATATGCTTACGTTTCGAATAGCATTCCCATTGGTTAGCCATGCTTAGCCCCTTTATGACCTGTTTGAACTCATTCTTTCATTCATAAATAAATAAATAAATAAATAAATAAATAAATATAACGACATAAGTAAAATGGGAATTGATTCAAACACGCCTTGTACGTATTAGATCAGTCAGTACCTGGGTAGATGCTAGATCCCACCAGGTTGCAACTGTCCATTGCTTACATACCGTATGCCGCCATCTAAAATTAACAATAAATATTTTTTTAATGATCTACATTATAATTTAGATCATAAATTGTTAAGTATGTTACAGCATTTGCGCTTGTCTATCATGCTCGTTCAAAATAGCATTTCCTAGGAGCAAAGTGGAGTATCTGTTCTGATACTATATTTGATCTTTTTTATCCTTGGTAAGTGAAGGAGAAATCTTTCTAGATTGAGGCAACATATTTTTCTCCGCATCCACAGTGCTCCGTTAAGAGGGGTTGGGTTTTCCTAACATTAAAAACGAACCTTGAGTCTGAGTCTGCCTTTGTGGGGAGGCAAATAAATACAGAACTGTTTGAAATAGAATTTTTAATAATCTGCAACGCTCAAGTTTGAAATAACATTTTCATCGTCAGGATTAAATTTCTTAAAATATTTTCATTAGTCTGTCTCGACTAAGTTTGTTAAACGTCTAAAATAGAATTTCTGCTGGTTTGCTATGCTTAACTTTGATATGACATGTTATTGGTCTGTCACGCAACTATTACAGCATCATTGGTCTGATTAAGTTTAACATTGCATTTATGCTGGTAAGTCATGCCTAAGTTTGAAATAACATTTTTCGTTGGCGTCTCGATCTGCTGCTTGAAATAGCATTATCATTGATCTGTCGCGCTTAAGTTTTCGATAGCATTTTTTATCTATTTGAAAGAGTATTTTGTGCATTAGTCTGTCAGGCTTTTTAATTTCATTTGTTTTTTTGCATTTTTTTTTTGCATATTTTTTTTTTTTTTGCATATTTTTTTTTTTTGTATTTTTTTTTTTTTTTGCATATTTTTTTTTTTTTTTTGCATTTTTTATTTTCTTTCAGTTTGTTCAAGCTGGGTATATAGCATCCTACGGGATACCAAACATTCACTCAGATATTCCAACCGAGAGATCTTTTTAAGATTCTAGCCGTCCCTTTAAGTGCAAGTTTTTGAATCTCTCTTGCATTTGCTTTACTTTTTTTTTTAATTTTCTTCCTTTGAAGATTGTAAAGCTGGGTATGGGGCAGCCAAACCAGCTGCCAACATTGGCCCGCTTTTTATTGAAACCAACCGAGAGCTCTTTTTAGTATCCTCGCCGTTCCCTTAAGTGCAATTATCTGGATCTCTTTTGTACTTGGTTCACCAGGAATATTAGTTAGGTTCTTCTTCATAAGCCTTGTGGCACCTATGGTATGATTGATATCTCCTTAAGATTCCAGTTTCTTTTCATATCATACATGAGACCTTGATATTTGGTCTGTTTCTCTCTTTCAGTTCTGTTCAGACCTCGATCATTCGGAACACTCACTTCAACCAAGGTTGCAACTCTTTCGGACTTATTCCATATAACTATGTCAGGTTTCACAGCAGCATTTTCAAGGTAGGTGGCTGTAGGGATTACATGGTCGTAATGTATGGTATGTGAGTCATTTCCAACTGTTCTTTAAGGTTGATGTTCCCAGGATTTGCTGCTACACTGGATGTTTTAATTTTTTACAGATGGTCCATTGGAGGTACTTACATACTCCATCATGTCTCGCTGCATAGTAGCCCTCCCCTAGAAGAACCTTGCAACTTGATATCAGATGACTAACACTTTCCAATTCTGTATGGCAGAACCTGCATTTATTGTCATTATTGATCCCTGCCATCTTCTTGAATGCATTCGTCATCAATCCCTGGCCTTGAGCAGCCATTATGAACCTTTCTTGATCCCTTATTATTTAATCTCTCCTGCACTTGCTTTACTGAGTATGCAATAAGGTGTGTTCTGTCAGGTTTAAGTTTATTGTTCTGTCGAGCATAAATTTTAAATGGAATTTGTCCGTTTATCTCTTAGACTTTGGTTTGAAATAGCGTGTTGTTCAAGATTCTGCCAGCTTTCAGGTCTAAATAGCATTTTGATAGACAGTCATTCAGGCTGTATTTTTAAATAGGGGTTTATTCGTTGGTCTGTCAGGCATTGGTGTGAAATAGAATTTTGTTACATTAGTCTGTCAGGATTCATTTTCAAATAACATTTTATTCAATAGCTACTTAGGCTTTTTTAAAATTGAATTTTATCCATTGGTCTGTCACATTTTGGTTTGATATAGTATTTTATTCAATAGCTCCTAAAGCTTTTTATTAATTGAATTTTGTCCGTTGGTCTGTCAGGTTTTGGTTTGAAATAGCATTTTGTTCAATAGCTCATTAGGTTTTTATAAAATTGAATTTTGTCCGTTGGTCTGTTACGTTTTGGATTGAAATAGTATTTTGTTCGATAGGCTTTTTATTGAATTTTGTCCGATGGTCTGTCACGTTTTGTTTGAAATAGCACTTTATTCAATAGCTCTTTAGGCTTTTTTTTACAAAGGATTTTAGCTGTTAGGCTTTGATTTCAAATAGTATTTTGTGCAATAGCTCCTTAGGATTTTTCCAACTGAATTTTGTCCGTTGGTCTGTCACACTTTGGTTTGAAATATTTTCATAGCTAAACATGCAGATTAAATGGACACATGTTCAGTTTGCATTCAGTTTTGTTTAATAGATTTTTTTCTTCTAAGTTGTTCATGCATTTTTCCATATTTGGAATATGGTAATTGTTGTGAAATTGAAGCATCGTGTCTTAATTTATATGCATGTTTGGAAAGCGTGGTATAGGGGGGGGGGGAGGCAAAGCGAATTAATTGTGCAAAGATCTGCCGTAAATACAAACATATGAGTTTATAGGGAAATAAGATTTAAAAGAACGGGACAGTAAAAAAAAAAAAAAAGAGAAAATAAAATTTTCAAAGAAAGAAAAGAAATTAATTAGAAAGAAAAAGAAGGAAAAAGAAGAGATAGAAAAAACACAACGGAGAATAGAAACGAAAGAAAAAAGAAAAACGAAAGAAAAAAGAAAAACGAAAGAAAAAGGAAAAAAGAGAAAAGGAATAAATTGAAACGAAAGAAAGAAAAAAGAGAAAAAAAAGAGAAAAAGGAAAAAGAGCAAATCAAATTTTCAAAGAAAGAAAAGAAATTAATTAGAAAGAAAAAGAAGAAAAAGAAGAGATAGAAAAGCACAATGGAGAATAGAAACGAAAGAAAAAAACGAAAGAAAAAAGGGAAAAAAGAGAAAAGGAATAAATTGAAACGAAATGAAAGAAAAAAAGAAAAAAAATAAAACATAAAAAATAAAATTTTCATAGAAAGAAAAGAAATTAATTAGAAAGAAAAAGAAGAAAAAAGAAGAGACAGAAAAAACACAACGGAGAATAGAAACGAAAGAAAAAAAGAAAAACGAAAGAAAAAGGGAAAAAAAGAGAAAAGGAATAAATTGAAAAGGAATTTTTAAAAAAGACAAGGTAAAGAAGAGAAAAAAATGAAACGATTAGAAAAAGAAAGAAAAGAAAAGAAGAGAAAACTAAAAAAAAGAAAAGGAGAGAAAAAGGAAAAAATAAAAAAAAGAATGGATAAGAAAACAAAATAAAAGATTAGAAAGCGAAAGAAATGAAAAGAATAGAAAGAAAGAAAGGAAAAGAATAGAAAAGAAAGAAAGGAAAAGATGAAGAAGATAAAAAGAAAGACAAGGAAAAGAAAAACTCAAAGAGAAAAAAATTTAAAAAATGAGAAAAGAAAAATAGAGTAAATAAAGAACTAAAACGAAATAAGAAGCAAGAAAAAAGAAAAAAAAGAAAAAAGAAAGCAAAAGTAAAAAGAAAGAAAAGAAAAAGAAAAAAGAGAGAAAAGAAAAAGAAAAAAGAAAAAAGAAAGAAAAAGAAAGAAAATAAAAAGAAAATAAAAAGGAAAGAGGAAAATAGAGAAAGAATACAAAAATAAAGATGAGAAAAAAAAGCAAAAAGAAAAGAAAAGAAAGATTAAGAAAAAAAAAGAAAGAATAGAAAAGAAAGCAGAGGAAAAAGAAAAGATGAAAAAATGACACAAAAGAGAAGGAAGTTTTTTTTTCATTTTCATGATGTACGTCATATCAACCCTTTTTATATATTATTCCTATTTACTTAACAAGGGTGAAGTTAGACACCAGGACTGATTTTTAATGCGGGATATATCTAGCCTCCCAAAACAATAACATTGACGTAGTAAATATAAGAATTAACCTAACCGAAATGGACCGCTATTACTCTAACCTAAGACATAACATATACTACACGTTGATCCCAGCTCAAGGTCAGAGTAGTAATTTTTTTATAGAAGTCACTCGGGCCAAGGCGTGAAGTCACTTGATGTAAAGAGCTAACAAGAAGGAAAGTTGATTATTATAAAAACAGGAGATACCTATTGACCATAGTCCTTAATAGACCAAGGCTGTAGGTAGAAGGAAAACAGTGAGCAGGAAGTGAGTTCCACAGCCTTGCAGTTTTTGGAAAGAAGCTACTGGAATAAGAAGCTGTATTGCAATGAGGTACCAAAACACGGAATGACTAGAGAAAACTTGAGCAATGAGTCAAACGAACTGAGACAAAGGAAGCAGAAGCAGTGAATAGATCAGATAAGTCAGAGAAACACATGCCATAGTTGTATTTGTAGAAAAGACTGAGACTAGTAATATCACGTCTGTGAAAGAGAGGCTGCAGTGAAGCCGAAAGTGTGGGGCCAATCAAATTGCAGATATGTTCCTGCAATTTATCAAGAACCTTCAAATGGAACGCACATTCAATCAACCCATATATAACAAGAGGACTCCATACAACTGCGAAAACAAGTTTTGACAAGTGTTAGACTCTTGTGAAAAAAAAACTTATTAATTTGTTTTCTTATTTCAAATTAGCTTCTCTAATATTTTTTTTATTTGTAATCCTTCGAGATAAGGTTCCATACCTTGTACATTTATTCTTTTTTTTTTTAACTGTTATCCTCTTCATGATTGTTGTTCTTTCACTATGTTTCGGCTAACTCACTTTTGGCCTTCTTCAGGTAATTAACCACAACGAGATAGGAATGCTGAGTCTTGTAACTGTATCCTCAGTAATTACTGCCTTCCATAGTTGTTGTCTTACCACGTTTTGGTCAACTAATCCTCTGGCCTGCTTTGGTAGGATTTATAAAATCCATAAAACCGTAAAACCATTAAATTCAACCTTGGTCACCTTTTAGGGCCTGTGACATAGTAAATAAACTCGTTGAGTCTATAAGATTCCAGGTGAGCATTGTTTGAAGATAGCAGTTTCAATCATTTGAAAGATGAAAGATGTCCATTATCTTGAAAACCAAAGCTATAGGTAGGAGGAAAACAGTCTGAAGGAAGAGAGTTGCACAAGCTTGCAGTTTTGGGAAATAATGGAATAAGAAGCTGTATTACAATGAGGTATCAAAACAGCAAATTGATGAAGACCACTAGAGCAATGAGTCAAACGAGCTGTAACAAAGGAGACTAGGAATCGATCAAACAATTCAAAGCAACACATGTCATAATGATATTTTTGTTTTTATTACATTTTAACCCCAGGCAAGGCACAGTGCCACTTTGACGTAGGGGGGCTACTATTTGGGGCATAATTTGCAGGGATACTATGTAGGGAGTTGAGCAGCAAGATGTCTGTTTACATTACACTTGAACTTCTGCTTGTCAGTATATTCAAGGAAGAGAATTAAAAAATCTATCAATTCTGGGGAAGAAACTATTATAGTAGAAAGCTTTCTGGCATCTGGGGATCTGTATTTTATAGAGGTGGAATTTTGTCAGGCTTGTCAGGCTTGTCGGGAGTATTTACATCGACGAGGTACTAGGGCTTATAGTTCGTCGGATCATCTACCATTAAAATACTTGTAAAACAGGCAGAGGGGTGCAACATTTAGTCACTGGGAGAGAAGCTGAAACCTGGCTGACAGTTCAGGACCTATTAGGTGAGCGTCTCTCTTTTGAGCTCTGTCCAGGAGCGAGATACTTGGAGCAGATGCACAAGTCCAAATGTAACAACTATACTAGATGCATGGGCGAATTGTGGCTTTATTTATAGAAAAAATTGACAATAACAACACTACTTATCATGGGAAATTATCGGTTGGCTTTGTTTGTCTATTTTATGATATATGGATCCGGTTGTGATTAGTTATTTATCCCAACCAGAATGGAGACACAATCAGTATCAGATGTGAAATTGAAAGACAGCATGTTAAAGGAAGTGTAAAAATGCCTCAGCAACCCTATAGCATTCTCCATTAGAGGCATTAGGGCATTAAAAATAAACTAAAACTTTCTTTTTTTCTTTTTTTTACACGGGGTCACCACTTATCAAGGCCCGGAAGCCACTCAGGGATAAGGGTTATTGCAAGTACAGTACGTTAGTGTGGAGATTAAATAAAGTGTTTACTTAAGAGGGCGGTTCATTAGGAATTTGTTAACGTTGGACTTGAAGACATCCAAATTGTAGTCAGGTGGGAAGCAGGCAGACGGAACAGAGTTCCACAGGCGTGCTTCTTAAAGAAAGAATGAAAATCTTTCGAGAGTAAACCCCCTAGAACCGCACATAATGAGGTCACTAACTCTAAAATGTTACAACTAATTCTATAGCCTGTGTTGTTATCCATTTTACTGCAAACACCCACGCAAGTGTCCATGCTTATGTTCATGGAGGGATTATGGTGAATTTATTCATGAATAGCAATTATTACAAAAAGAAAATGTTTAGAAAAAAACTATCTGAATGAAAATTATTTCCAATATAAATATTTAAATATTTATGAAAATTATTAATATTATTGGAAATTCCATTTTTCCGAGCAAATGAGCAACGCATGGAAATAAAGGCAGAAAATAAAGAATTGTTTCTGTTCGGTCAAGGAATCCGTGAAGGAATGATAATTTCTGTAAAGATACGATGGTGTTAACGTCAAGGTCGCAATGACACGCACATCCAATTTTTTCTTCCGAATCTCATGGAATTCACAAATCGATCCAAATAGGAATTAGTCTCAAAATACAGAAATAAAGATCAATATTTAGAATATGCAAATGAGCTATGAATAAATAAAGTATAAATTTATTCCCAGGATTACTCCACTTATCCTTGATTCTCATCTTGAATTGTTCATTACCTACGCTGTAGGACTGCAGTAGACAAACACAGGGGAGTAAATCTACCCAAAACGCAAGAAAGTCCCCACTCCCTGCCCAGAACACAGACCACCTGATCTTACACTGTCCCTTCACCTGACTGGGAGAAGGCTTTGCGACAGTCCATGTATCTGAAGAAATTTCTCAGACTGGCTAAATAATAATGGTATAGATGTTTAACCTATATGATAGTATTATTACCTATCATTTTGGAAATCTTTGATATGACTTGATCAAGAATTGAACCCCATTCTCCCGGCCTATTAGCAAATCTATATATCAATAAAAGTGAGAATGTATGTGTGTGTGAAGACACTTCTCAACCTATATACTCAACAAATTTTTGATCTACAGACTTGCAATTTGGTATATAGGTTATTCAGGCATGAGGAAAACATTTTAGTCGGTTTTCATCCGGGCAAAAGGGCTGCTAAATGGTCAAAATTGAGACCACATTTCGGCCAACTCATCCTCTGGCCTTCTTCAGGTGATTAACCACGACAGGAGAGGAATGGTGGGTCTTTTAACTGAATTCCCATCAATTACTGCCTTCCATAGTTGTTACTGTCTCACCACGTTTTGGCCAACTCATCCTCTGGCCTTCTTCAGGTGATTAACCACGACAGGAGAGGAATGCTGGGTCTTGTAACTGAATTCCCATCAATTACTGCCTTCCATAGTTGTTACTGTCTCACCACGTTTTGGCCAACTAATCCTCTGGCCTACTTTGGGTAAGATTGAAACCGCTATCTTCAGACAATGCTCCAACAACTATTAAGATGAGGATAACAGTCCACAAAAAAAAAAATGGATGCTCGAATTATGAAGCGTCATCTCAAAGAATTCCAAAAACTAAAATGTAAATGATATATAAGACATGTTATTGACATTAATAATGATAGGGGACAAATATTTGATATGAAGATTATATAACGTTAGAATAAACAAAGGTTTTCGAATTGCACCAAAATAAAATAGAAATGAAATAAAGACACAAACGTTTGGTGGCTGGGCGTTTAGAACCCCAGACGTATATATTTTACCTGTAATTTCATTGAAATTTATTATCTCCGTCCATTAATACGTGTGAGGGTCCATAAACCTCTGATGATCAAACTCAGTGAATATGGGTATTTTTTTTTCTCATTGTATAGGAAAGGATATTTAATAACGCACGACTCACTGGGGTCTCCAGGGACCCCACCAGACCAAGACAGGTTGATGTGACACAAGGTCGAAAGGTGGAGAATAGGCAAGTTTTCCTGAAGGAGGGGCACACGTGCCCCAACAAAAAAAATTGCCTGGCCGTTCCTGTCACCAGTCCCTGATCAAGGCGCATCAAGCGACAAGCTAGAAACTTGCCCCACCCGAAAGCTGGGTGGGGCAAGGCCTGGGAGGGTGGACCTCCTGGATGATACCCAAGCAGTCTACCTGAATCCGACAGGTACTGGGCCGGTTCCCGGCCCTGCACCTGTCGGGCTGAGTGTCAAGAACGCATCCTTGACAAATACTTTCTACCCAGTCTCTAAGCCGCTGAAGCAGCAAAGAAACCATCCCCACTTCTGATGAGACCAGGACAGGTTAATATAGTCAAAAAAAAAAAAGTTAAAGGAGATGTAATACCAAATTGTGCAGTAGTTAATTTATTGTTTTGTGTTGTTTTAAACCTAAGCGAAGAAATGATAATTTTGTCACGCAGAGTTGATTGAGTTGACAACGAGGCTAAGTTGATGAGGGGTCACAGTGACATGAACGCTAGCAGCATCGACACAAGTGCAAAATTATTCTTGTCACAGAGAATTCGTTCTCATTATTATTGTTAAAATCCTGTGTGGGTGGAAAAGAATTATTTTTGGTTTAATGTGCTGGCAACGTTCCAGCATGGTTGCCAATTTATAAAATAACTAGTTAAATGCCCGGTATTGCCCAGTCGTACAATACGCTTAAACATGATATTTTAATTTATGCAGATTGCATATGTATTATTATAGAACCAATCCTCTAATGATTATTATATACTAGCAGGACCCATTAACCAGCATTGCCCAGTTGTACAATACACTTAAACATGATATTTTAATTTATGCAGATTGCATATGTATTATTATAGAATCAATACTCTATTGATTATTATATACTAGCAGGACCCGTCAACCGGCATTGCCTAGTCGTACAATACGCTTAAACATGATATTTTAATTTATGCAGATTGCATAGTTATTATTATAGAATCAATCCTCTATTGATTATTATATACTAGCAGGACCCGTTAACCGGCATTGCCCAGTCGTACAATACACTTAAACATGATATTTTAATTTATGCAGATTGCATATGTATTATTATAGAATCAATCCTCTATTGATTATTATATACTAGCAGGACCCGTTAACCAGCATTGCCCAGTCGTACAATACACTTAAACATGATATTTTAATTTATGCAGATTGCATATGTATTATTATAGAATCAATACTCTATTGATTATTATATATTATGAGGAACAATTTTGCCCATTGGCTTAATTCGCAAATTTTTTTTTTTAAATAATAATGATAATGTCGTTCATCATATTCCCTCAGTGGTTGTTTACAATATCACGTCAGCTGATATTTGGGCTTGACAATCTCAAAAATCGTCTTTCTTCTCGTATAGATAAAAAAAAATAATTTTTACAGGGGGATTTTTACACCGGAGAAGGTTGTACTGGTCTAACGTAAAATATTCCCTGTAAAAATGATTCTTGTATCTATAAAAGAAGACAGACTATTTTTAAGATTTGATCTTTTCGATTTTCAATAGTTATCGGATAAATCTCTATGCAGACCATATCTAAGAATACTACCAGAAATATAAATTATCTTTGTGTGAAATTTGATCAACCGTTTTGGAACTTATGGGAAGGAACTCACACACAAAAAGTGACTTTTATATAATAATAGAGATTTGTCAACTTAGTAAATTTGTTAAAATTAAGTGAAAAAATTACTTTTTTTGTTTGTTTTTGTCTTGTTTTTTTTGTCAACTAGGCACTGATTTTTCAGGATCAGCAATTAATTTTATAAAAAAAAAACATCTATAATACTGACAAAATTTGTTACATTTGTGAAGTCTACATTAATGTTTTGGAATTTTTTAGCTGAGACTAGGCAATTTGGATTATTTTGAATTATTCAGATTGTTATTCTCATCTTATTTCAAATTCGGAAAATTTCCTGCTAAACTCGGGAATCTTTCTGCTAAACCCGCAAATCTTTCTATTAAACTTAGGGATTTGTCTGTTGAACTCGTGAATCTTTCTGTTAAACTCATGAATCTTTCTGTTAAACTCATGAATCTTTCTGTTAAACTCAGAGATCTTTCTGTTAAACTCGTGAATCTTTCTGATAAACTCATGAATCTTTCTGTTAAACTCATGAAACTTTCTGTTAAACTCAGAGATCTTTGTGTTAAACTCATGAATTTTTCTGTTAATCTCATGAATCTTTCTGATAAACTCATGAATCTTTCTGTTAAACTCGTGAATCTTTCTGATAAACTCATGAATCTTTCTGTTAAACTCGTGAATCTTTTTGTTAAACTCATGAATCTTTCTGATAAACTCATGAATCTTTCTGATAAACCCATGAATCTTTCTGATAAACTCATGAATCTTTCTGTTAAACTCGTGAATCTTTCTGTTAAACTCATGAGTCTTTCTGATAAACTCATGAATCTTTCTGTTAAACTCATGAATCTTTCTGATAAACTCATGAATCTTTCTGTTAAACTCATGAATCTTTCTGTCAAACTCATGAATCTTTCTGTTAAACTCATGAATCTTTCTGTTAAACTCATGAATTTTTCTGTTAAACTCATGAATCTTTCTACAAAACTCATGAATCTTTCTGTTAAACTCATGAATCTTTCTGTTAAATTCATGAATCTTTCTGTTAAACTCGTGAATCTGTACAGAATTTCAAACAGAACACGTTATTTAATTTACGGAAGTAACATGCACTCATTTCAGCAGCCAGTACCCGGTAGAAGTTTTGAGAAATTCGTAATTGTATTGAACCTTCAACTTCCAGAAAAGTGTCTGTCAGAACTGAATTTTACTTAGTACTTTATCCGTTACGCCACATTAAAGAAATCTATATTTTCCGATATGTTTGGATTATGCAAACTACTGTTTTCTTCTTGAGTATTATTTTTACAATATTTCGGACGATTTAATTTCCGAGTTTCTTCAGGTACATCTTGTTGAACTCGGGAGTCTTTCTGTCAAAATTTGGAATCTGCACAGAATTTTGAACAGAGTTCTTTATTTAATTCACGGGAATAGCAGGTACACATTTCGTCAGGTAGAAGTTTAAAGTAATTTTCAACCTTCAATCTCCAGAAGAGTGTCAGTTAGAATCGAATTATCTTAGTGATTTATCCGTTACGCCACGCAGACTGGTCAAATAAGTAAAGAGCTTTATTCGAAATTTTGTACAGATTGTCGAGTGCAAGAAAGATTTTGACTTGGGCAGTGAGGATTGAACCGCAGTCTCTCGGCCCATATAGCAACTTAATTACACTTAATACTTCATCTGTTACGTCATGGTACCTGGCACACTCTTGATCCTCGCCTTTTTATGCTGATAGTTTAATAAATAGAAATTAAAAATAATTTTCTGGGTCATTGGCTTTACTCAAGTGATGATTGAACTCTGATCTCCTAACCGACTAGCAAACACTTTAACCGTTATGCTAAAAGGCAAAGAAACCATTCCAGTAGTGTCCTAGAAGTGTAACGAAGCGGTGCACTTTCCGAGAAACGTGGGTGTGTGTAAGAAACTCAGCAGCAGCTGTAGGATAGCTGGCTATCGAAAATATTAGCAGCATCAGCCGTTAAAGCATGTATGCAAATTGACTAGTGTTCACGCACTGAAGTCACTGGAAGAGGATGAAGAGAAAAAGAAAAAGAAATAAGGACAGAATGTGGTCGAGCAAGAGAAGCAAAGTGCACGCCAGGGAATATGGGCGTGTGAAGTCGAGGTAAAGCACTGGCTAAGGTGGGCGTCAGCTGGCAGGGACAGAGACTTTTAAAAAGCACATGTCATATTGTACAGCGTTGTAAAACGCATGTAAGTGAAAAAAGACTTTTGAAATATAATGAAATGCGTTGTTTTAGAAGAATCACAAATAACTGCATTTCATTTGCACTTTAAAAAATGCAGAGTCGGATTTTTATTTTTTTTATCTTTTATTTCTGTTTCTTTGCGATGGCACCAGACAACGTGTGGGTCCGAGAGGTTTGAAATGTAACATCACAGTTAAAAATTAACGGCCATGTTACTAGAAGTACAATCGACAACAACAACAATAAAAAAAAATGTTTAAAAAATATAAAATGCCAAGCATATTAAACAAAACAAAACATTTTTTTTTTTAAATACGTATTAAATATTAGGATTAATTTAATTAATATTAATCAGTTTTCTACATCTACGAAAGCTGTTACGGAAGTCAATAAATTAGCAAAATATTTTTTTGGCTTCATATTTTAGCTAGAAATATCTGAGTAAACAAACTTTCCAGCTAAAATCGAGCCTTGTTGCAAATTTGCAAACACGTATTTTGTTTCGGGGACATGCACCATCATTGTGGTATCTTTGTAGGGTCATCATTCAATATTTAATTTTGACCTCAACTGACCTCTCTCCCACAAAATTATCATTTCACTACCGATAAAGTGAATATTTTTTCACTATTACGATAACCTCAATGATGAATTTATTTAATATATATATATATATATATATATATATATATATATAAAAGTGAACGTGTCTGTGTGTCTGTCCGTGTGTCTGTGTACATTTCGCTGCGCAATATCTCTCTCAATTCTAAGTCTACAGATTCAAAATTTGATATACAGGGTACAGCGACTTGGGAAAATCTTTGTAATCCATTTTCGGCCAGAAATTTGGCTGTTAAGGGGATATATTGTTCAACGATTTGACCTTTGAGAACTCTACCAAACTCCTCCGCTAATTTTGGGTCTAAACACTTGAAATTTTAGATATAGGTTTCTTGGACACGGATCTAACTTAATAACTTGATTTAAGCCCAAAAAAATAAATGTTAAGGGGTCATAATAGGGGTCAAAGTTTAAAAAAATTGACCTCTGCGGTCTCTACCAAATTACTACGACAATTTCTGGTCTGAACATTTGAAATTTTACATAAACGGTATTGAGAGATAGGGCAAGCTTTTTAATCGGTTTGGGTTGAAAATCTTTAGTTACCAATATATAAATATATGTATGTATGTATGTATGTATGTTTGCATGTGTGTATGTATGGTCGGGTCACCGGCGACTAAACTGGTTCCCCTCACCAGACTTCTTTGGTGAGGAGGGCGGTTAGTCTCCCTGAAGGATTAAAAACAAGACCTTCCAAAGGGCGAATGAACTCTTTTTCTGGGTGAACGGCCAACTAGCACCGTGTATATTTGTGTGTGTGTATGTGTATTGGGGTAGAGAGGGCTCCCGTAAGCCGTGGTGAAGGCAGCCTTTCTAGGAGAAGCAAATCTCTGATTTAAAAAACCATAAAGCGCGAGACCAGTGCCCGCATTAAGCTGGTCTGCAGTTTAATTTGTTGCTGGCTATCTTGCTCTTGCTTGTTGCTGGATCTCAACATTTTGAACCGAGAGAGAGACTTAGCTGTCGTACAAAGCTAAGACTCTGTAACATCATATTTGTATAGATACTCCCTCAGACATTTGGGCTCATGGATTTTAAATGTCTGAGGGAATGGCACTCGTCTGACAAGACGTTGCAATCAATCATCATGTATGTATGTATGTATGTATGAATGTATGTTTGCATGTCTGCCTAAAACTTTCGATGGAGGCGACAGATTTTACCAAGATTAATATCGTTTTGAAGTTCGACCTATCAGACGACAAATATCGAAAAATTGACTAAAAACATTACTATTTTCACGTTCAACTGGGCACTTTTCTACAAGGGGATCGCTTTTTTCGCCGATATTTTCGAAAGTCATCGTCTACTTTCAATTGTCTAGCCTTAAAACATACGTCACTTCCGGTTTGGCAATGGGCGTAACAGCAAAGACGTCAGATTTTTTTCCCATTCTTTTTCCTCCTTTGCAGTACGAGTTTGGGGCGGCCTTCTTACTTCCACTTTATTTATTTATTTATTTTGCTGAACACACACCTCCAAGCACCCGGGCAACACCGGGCTGAAATATATATATGTGTGTGTGTGTGTGTGTGTGTGTGTGTGTGTGTGTGTGTGTGTGTGTGTGTGTGTGTTACTTAATTGTTACATTCATCTGAACGTTTTTAGGGAGTGACTTGCCCTTTACTTATATTCGCGTCAACCTTCTTATTTGGGACGTATTTGTTTGTTATTATTATTAATTTTATTTATTAAACATTTGAATATTTAATTGAAATATCCATTAAATACTGTTACGTGCATAACTTTTACGCACGGAATAGTATTTGAATTATTTGCATTTTATTTTATTTCATTGTTTTTTTTTTGTTTTTTTGTGAATTATTTGCATTTTATTTTATTTTATTGTTTTTTGTTTTTTTTGTGAATTATTTGCATTTTATTTCATTTCATTGTTTTTTCGGGGGGTTTTTTTGTGAATTATTTGCATTTTATTTTATTTCATTGTTTTTTTTGTGAATTCTTTGCATTTTATTTTATTTCATTGTTTTTGAGGGTTTTTTTAAAAAATTATTTGCATCTTATTTTATTTCATTGTTTTTGAGGGTTTTTTTAAAAAATTATTTGCATTTTATTTTATTTCATTGTTTTTGAGGGTTTTTTTTTTAAATTATTTGCATTTTATTATATTTCATTGTTTTTTTTTGTGAATTATTTGCATTTATTTTATTTCATTGTTTTTTCGGGGGTTTTTTGTGAATTATTTGCATTTTATTTTATTTCATTGTTTTTTTTGTGAATTATTTGCATTTATTTTATTTCATTGTTTTTTTCGGGAGGTTTTTTTTTTAATTATTTGCATTTTATTTTATTTCATTGTTTTTTTTGTGAATTATTTGCATTTTATTTTATTTCATTGTTTTTTCCTTTTTTTGTGAATTACTTGCATTTTTTTATTTCATTGTTTTTTCGTTTTTGGGTTTTTTTTGTGAATTATTTGCATTTTTTATTTCATTGTTTTTGGGGTTTTTTGTGAATTATTTGCATTTTATTTTATTTCATTGTTTTTTTTGTGAATTATTTGCATTTTATTTTATTTCATTGTTTTTTTGTGAATTATTTGCATTTTATTTTATTTCATTGTTTTTTGTGAATTATTTGCATTTTTTTATTTCATTGTTTTTTCGGGGGGGGGTTGAATTATTTGCATTTTATTTTATTTCATTGTTTTTTTGTGAATTATTTGCATTTTATTTTATTTCATCGTTTTTTTGTGAATTATTTGCATTTTATTTTATTTCATTGGGTTTTTTTGTGAATTATTTGCATTTTATTTTATTTCATTGTTTTTTTTGTGAATTATTTGCATTTTATTTTATTTCATTGTTTTTTTGTGAATTATTTGCATTTTATTTTATTTCATTGTTTTTTTTTGTGAATTATTTGCATTTTATTTTATTTCATTGTTTTTTTGTGAATTATTTGCATTTTATTTTATTTCATTGTTTTTTTTGTGAATTATTTGCATTTTATTTTATTTCATTGTTTTTTTGTGAATTATTTGCATTTTATTTTATTTCATTGTTTTTTTGTGAATTATTTGCATTTTATTTTATTTCATTGTTTTTTTTTTTTTTTTTTGTGAATTATTTGCATTTTATTTTATTTCATTGTTTTTTTTTGTGAATTATTTGCATTTTATTTTATTTCATTGTTTTTTTTTTTTGTTTTTTTTGTGAATTATTTGCATTTTATTTTATTTCATTGTTTTTTTGTGAATTATTTGCATTTTATTTTATTTCATTGTTTTTTTTTGTTTTTTTTTGTGAATTATTTGCATTTTATTTTATTTCATTGTTTTTTTGTGAATTATTTGCATTTTATTTTATTTCATTGTTTTTTTGTGAATTATTTGCATTTTATTTTATTTCATTGTTTTTTTTGTTTTTTTGTGAATTATTTGCATTTTATTTTATTTCATTGTTTTTTTTGTGAATTATTTGCATTTTATTTTATTTCATTGTTTTTTTTGTGAATTATTTGCATTTTATTTTATTTCATTGTTTTTTTGTGAATTATTTGCATTTTATTTTATTTCATTGTTTTTTTTTGTGAATTATTTGCATTTTATTTTATTTCATTGTTTTTCTTTTTTTTTTAACTGTTTCTATCACTCTCTATCAAGCCAGTATTTTCCGCCACCGATAAGGATCTGGACAAGTACTCGCATCTCTAGCAGCAGCACAGGCAAATTATAGCAACTCATATATTTACATTAAAACTTTAATTCACTTTAAGTGTATGGTTTACAATAGCCAACAAAACAAAAAAGGGGCGAAAAAGTAAATATATAACAAATGAATCTTACCAAAGGCAAGATAAGTAAGGAATCTACCTACCTTTATAATTTTTTTGTGTTTTAACTTATTTTAAAGCGCTTATTTGTTCATGTAGTTTCAAGTTAAAATTTAAATTCCATTACAGCCAGATCCCGATAATCACTCAAAAATCGCAAATACGGGTTTCTAAAACTGTTTTGTTTAATTTTCGATTTTTGAGCTATAATGTAGGGTTCAGATGGTTATAAAAAACTGCAAAGTAAATAAGCACTTTAAATAAGTTAAAACACAAAATAATTATCTAAGTACGTGGACGAGTAAATACGCTTGCCTTTGGTAACATTTTTCTATATGTATTGTTTTTTCTTCCCGTTTTTGTTTTGTTGGTTATTGCTATAAATGCTCAATTTTACTTCTCTGGCATAAGTTTTACTAACAAAAATAAAAGCATTAGCAAGATGGCTTTCCACATGACTTGGACACGTAACGTTTTATAGCAATACAGCCACAGTGAACAATTAGCAGCAAAGCACTGTAAGAAGGACTTGCAGGAATTCCGAGAATTTTCTAGGAGGCAGGAGATTATGAAAGCAGTTCTGTGCAGCCGTTGGTTTGGCGAGGGAACAAAGGGTGTCTAAGTTTGTATTTTGGATAGTTTTATATATATATATATATATATATATATATATATATATATATATATATATATATATATATAGAGAGAGAGAGAGAGAGAGAGAGAGAGAGAGAGAGAGAAATGTATGCATACATATATATATATTATATTTTATAGAAGGAATTAGACCTAGCAGAGTTTATTTTAATGTATTAATAAATGTATTAATATTTTAAAGAACAGTGCACATAGTACTATACATATATAATATGCGCAACAGGTATATGTATCCTAGAGCTATGTTATTATTGAGTAAAAGATAATTGTAAATTATGAATCAGTTTCTAAAGGAAAGACAAACTAAATCAACTTGACTTGATTTTGTTTTTCTTTCCTTTAGAAATTGATTCATAATGTTCCAATTATTAATCTGTTTACATGTGTATATATAAATATAAATATATATATATATATATATATATCTATACATGATGATTGCAACGTCTTGTCAGACGAGTGCCACTCCCTCAGACATTTAAAATCCATGAGCCCAAATGCCTGAAGGAGTATCTATACAAAGATGATGTTACAGAGTCTTAGCTTTGTACGACAGCTAAGTCTCTCTCTCGGTTCAAAATGTTGAGATCCAGCAACAAGCAAGAGCAAGATAGCCAGCAACAAATTAAACTGCAGACCAGCTTAATGCAGGTACTGGTCTCCCGCTTTGTTTTTTAAATTTAAATTTAAAAACAAAAGCATATATACATATATATATATATATATATATATATATATATATATATATATATATATATATACACACATATATATACATGCATACATATATATATATATACGTATATATATATTCATATATATACATATATATGTGTATATCTATCTATCTATCTATATATATATATATATATATATATATATATATATATATATATATATATATATATATGATTACCCGTTCCAGGAAAGTTGAAATTAATTTCCTAAACAACAGAACAGTTTTGAAGACTAAAATCAAGATATAATGCAACTAAACCTTAAGTCTAGAATTTTTATTCGAATTTAGATATAAATGATTTTCATTCTATATACACGCATATATATATACATATATATATATATAAATATACATGCATACATACATCTATATATACGCATATATATATTCATATATATACATATATATGTGTATATCTATCTATCTTTCTATCTATCTATCTTTCTATCTATCTATCTATATATATATATATAATATATATATATATATATATATATATATATATATATATATATATATATATATATATATATATATATATATATATATATGATTACCCGTTCCAGGAAAGTTGAAATTAATTTCCTTAACAACAGAACAGTTTTGAAGACTAAAATCAAGATATAATTCAACTAAACCTTAAGTCTAGAATTTTTATTCGAATTTAGATATAAATGATTTGCATTCTAGAAAAGGTCTAAGATATAAGGGATCTTAAGAATACATTAAAATTCTGGTAATCCTGACTGAAATTAGTTGCTACTGACTATAGATTAAATGCAATGAAAGTTTGAGATATTTGAACTTTCAACAGGGAAGATTGTGTGCAAATTATACAAAGAAACGGAATTTTTTCAGCTATTAACCTAATGCCGAAATTTCACAACAATTGAAAGTTTCTCAATATTCATAAAATATAACAGCTCGTATTTCCCCCCTTTTTGTAGATCTTAAATTAAATATACCTCACATTAGCCACCCTTAGTTCTAGCACACGTGTTCTTAAGCCCATAATTATCGGCGTGTATGAGTTTATCTTATACATAAAAAGATATTAGCAATAAACTATTAACCTGTTCAAACGTGCAAAAATTATAGTCCGTTGATTTAGAATAAGTTATTTATGCTAAATTGATGGTTGAATTAGTGCTATTTTTTGCATTAAATGCTAATACCTATAAACGCTTACTGTGTATCAAACGGATACCATAATATTAGTTCGATTTACTTAATCATAAAAACGTCCATACAAAATTTCAGCCAAATCCACTCAGTAGTTTCCGGGGAAAACTTCTAGAGTAAATATGATACTATGGTGACTAATCGATATTAACCGATATTAATCGAGATTAATCACTAACTGTAAATCAGACGGATACCATAATACTAAGCTTGCTGCACCTTAATATAACAAAGGTCCGAAGAAAATTGTAGCTATATTGGCCTAGTAATTTTCGAGAAAACTTGGAAGGGACGGACAGACAGACAAAGAGAAATACAATATAGATATGCATATACTTAACTTTATATATAAATAGAGATATGAATTATGCAACATTTGTTTTCTGAAGGCGTTTTCCTATATACTTTAAATGTATAAAACGCATGTTGAAATATGCTTTTGTTCTGGGATTGAGTAATGATTCAAATTAGTCAAATTAATTGAACGAATCACCCACCCCATCATAGTATTGTTTAATACCTTTCTTACTCTATGTTGATATCAATCACTTTCTGTTATTTAGTGTCGTTGTAATCATTTAGAGAAAGAGTGGCTCTTTTTTCTCAGCGTTGCCATCTAATTTATATACTTGTGTTTGTTAATTAGATGGTAAATTATTAAGTCTCTTTTTACTTCTATGTAAAAATAAAAAAAGAATAATATTTCTATGTAATGATGAGGATGATGATATTATTATTATTATTATTTTATCATTATTATTATTATTATTATTATTATTATTATTATTATTAAATATTTAATAATAATAATAATAATAATAATATTTAATAATGATAATAATAATAATAATAATAACCCTAACCTAGATTTAAAAGAGGTCAAGAAGCTAGATATCCAGACTAAATAGAGCACACACAAAGGAACAGGCCAACGACAGGTCAAATAGGCCGGTAAGTACATGTTCATTGGCTGATAGGAAGGGCGAGGTGGATACTAGAAAGCTGATTGGTTAACTAAAATCTCAATAGAAGATATAAAAACGACAGACAACCACAAAATTCGCATAAAAGCCTGAAGAGTCCTAGAGTGGATGAAACGCGGAATATTCAGTGTAGCTTAATCGCCATATATATTTTATAACGGACTAACTAGCTCTACCTACGTATTGACCACTTTTGAAGTAAATACTTAAAGTTTACGCATAAATTTATACTCTCATATATTAATTCATGTGAGTAAATGAAGTAGTTATATATACATATATATATACATATATATATACATACATATATATATAAACACACATATATATATTATATATATATATATATATATATATATATATATATATATATATATATATATATATATATATATATACTTACATATATGTACACATTTTTTACTTTTGAAAAAGCCTGCAGTCAACGGGCGAAACGTTGTCAAGTTTTTAGGTCTTTCCACCTCTACTTTTAATACCATATATTTATCTCTGTTTCTCTGTATATATATATATATATATATATATATATATATATATATATATATATATATATATATATATATTAAGAATTCGCCTTTTGAATATTGCCTGACGAGGTCTCTAGTTACCAAATACTAGAAGACCGAAACATGCTCATAACTGTGTAGCAACACATTACTGCTTATGTAAAGACAAATTGAAAGCATATATATATATATATATATATATATATATATATATATATATATATATATACAATATTAATTGATATTTTAATGAATTATGAGGTATTAAGTTTCAGTAAAATCAGTTCCGCGAGTTTTCTCCAACCCGGTCATAGATTTGCATACAAGTGCACATACACATTGCGTGCAACAGAATCCGAAGACAAAGTAACTGTCCTGACAAATCAAGTATTTGTCTCCTCCGCTCTCTCAATTCTCTGAGACGCTGGAGACAAGTTTCTCTTAAAGATGCTGATTGCTTTGTGACATCTTAATCTCTACTTCTTGCGAATTGACGCAGCCAATTCGAAAGAATCAACAGGGATGCTGAGAGCTTCGAGATTGCCTTTCGGATTATCTATGTGTCATGGCCGTGGCTTTTCATCTTTTTCTTCGTCGCTTTTCATAGAGATTGGTATATATGATGAAGATCGTGAAATTCTCAAAATGTTCTGCAGTGTGTGTGTGTGTGTGTGTGTGTGTGTGTGCAGTTCTTTATGAAATGTATCATGTCAGAAAATATATGTGGTCAAACACACACACACGCACACACACATACACAAAAACACACACACACATGTATATATATGTATATATATCATTATTAGGGCTGTGACAGAAGAATAATCTTTTCATTGCTTTGACTCTTGAGTATATACCCGTTAATATCTCATATGGTTTTATATAGGCTGATCTTATTTTCGGTTGATTGACTGTGTCTAAATGCGTCAGATATACACTGGAGAGTCAAAAGAATGAAAAGTATAATCTGTCATCCCATACAATTGTATCGCAAAAAAAAAATACAATTGCGAATTACTTAGGGCCTCTATCCAGTCATGGCTGACAGAACAAGAGCATGCAACCCCCATGAATTAAATAAAGGGTTTCGCTCAAAATTCAGTCCAAATTCCTGAGTTCGACAGAAGCATTACCGAGTTCAACAAGATACAACTGACGAAGGTCAGAGGTTACATCGACCGAAATGTTGTGAAAATAACATTCAATATTAGAACAGTAGTCCAATGAATCTAAATTATACAAATAATCAATCCTCATCTCAAAAATTCAGAAACATCAACTCTAATCTCTCTCTCTCTCTCTCTCTCTCTATATATATATATATATATATATATATATATATATATATATATATATATATAATTTAAAGGAGATTAGAACAATAGTCTAAAGAGCTAAGTGTATTTTAATGTAACAGTGAAATTACTAGTTTAATTAAAATACAGGAAATAGAAAGTGCTCGTTGTAATTTAGATATATAATAAGCTCGATAGTTAAATGTCCTAGAGCTAATACAATATTAAGTAATGTGATTTATAATTTAAAATTTAAACATTTTTTAAAAATTTTTAAAATTTAGGAGGGTTTTTATTGAATTTAAAAGACACCATGATGTCTTTTAAATTCAATAAAAACCCTCCTAAATTTGCTGATGAGGAGACCTTGCTTACCAAAAAACTATATATAATTGTTCTACATAACTTGATGTATACCACAATAAAAAGCACTGATTTCTGAAACGATCGTACAGATAATTGATTTTGTTGTTGTTCCTTCTTATGAAACTGATTTTTAATTTAATTAAAATTTGATTTTTAAATTTTTAAAATTTTTTTAAATTTTTAAATTGAAAAGACAAAGGATACCCCCTGTAGGGACAGCTGCACATGTAATTATGAGGCAACGATTGTGCAATCGCTAACCTCACCTCTCCTGAATCAGCACTCTTTGAGTCCAGCAGCAAAGAGAAGTCCAGGATGACTGGAAACAATGCCGAGATTAGCAAAGAGCGCATATAGGACCCGGAAGTTTCAAATGGTCACCCATTTAGTACTGACTAGGTTCAGCGTTGCTTAACTTCGGTGATCCAGTGGGAACCGGTGTGTCAACGTGATTATGCTGTATGCCAATGTCTAGTGACCAGTGTCCGTAGGTATAAATAAATAAAGATTATTGTTTATATATATGTATGTATATATATATATATATATATATATATATATATATATATATATATATATATATATTTGTATATATACAGAGAGAGAGACAGAAAGGGAGAGAGACAGAAAGGGAGAGAGAGAGAGAGAGAGAGAGATGTACTTGGATGAGTATGAAAAGAAATAATATCTTGTTAAGTAGTCAAGAATTTATCTCCGGTCGACTCATTTTTGCAACTTGTACAACACCCATGATAAACCAAAACCTGAAAAGCATTAAAATATATACTTCTCAGTCGGTTATTTAATTTTTTTTTTTACATACATTTCATCTTTATGCGTTTCTGATACTTGTCTGGCACGAAAACAATAAAGCGAGTCTTGGTAAAAAGTCAAGAATTCATATTCATACTCTCTTTATTCTTGGGACTCGTTAAGCACCTGCCGCACTTTAGATGCCAACTCTGAAGAAATTAGACAAGCTAAAGATTCCAGACATGTTATTTATTTTTTTGCTGTTATCTATGCAATAAAAGTCATTCTTATATTCTACGTGTCCGCATGCGATATCCGATGGATTTAATGAGGCCTAATAAGATACCTGATAGATTTGGACTGGATGTTTCCCTAAACCCTTCAGGCCGTGGGGGCACTGCATTATTTCATGCAGTGCGTCTTGGGCAAGAATAGCCTGGTGGCACCCATGCCTCTCCAGTCTTCGTGCACATACAGCACTTGGTATTACCAAATGGTCACCCAATTTAGAACTGGCCAGGCTCAACGTTACTTAACTTTGCTGATCTAACGGGAACCAGTGTGTCAACGGTTGCCAATAGATTTAATGAGGCCTAATAAGATCATCATGACTATTGGGTTGTCAATTTAGGTGGCCTTGAGCCAGACTTTACAAATATCTATAAGTTCTTCCTTAGCTTAGAAAGATATTGAGTCCAATCTGTTAGACTTAAGTTTTAAAAACAGTTTATAGATCCGTCCACTGATTGGTCTTCGAGCTAAGATCAAAGTGTAGGGGAATTTAAGTAGGTTTAAGTCCATGGTGTGAATGCGGTATTGTGGTAAATGGTGCCTGTTATGAGTAATTTCACAAGTTGTATAGACGATGGAAAGACCCGGCATCCATCCCCCTATGCCAATTCTTTATAGCGCTTCATACCTAAGTTTCTTGTTTATGATTTTTTTATCGTTTTTAAACCTTACATTGTATTTCTTTATTCGGCAATAAACTATATATAAAAGATCAAAGTGTAGTATCTGTTCTGGTGCTACACTTTAATTTTTGGTTCTCGGTTAATGGAGGAGAAATCCTTCACGGTTGAGATAATTTTAATTTTTGTTCCTTCCCCCCCCCCCCATAATAAAAACCGACCTTGGTGGCTAACTCTGCCCTTGTGGGGAGGCAAGTAAACAGGAACGGTTTCTTGGCCTTTTATGGTTAGGATCACAGTGTAGTAGCTGTTCTGATACTACACTTTGCCTTTTCTGACCTCAATCAGTGGAGGAGAAATCCTTTTAGACTGAGGCAAGTTTTATTTTTGTTCTTTTCCAGAGTGGCCTTTTTGGGGGAGCTGGATTTTCCCACATTAAAAACGACCTTGTGTCTAACTCTGAGGCAAATAAATAGGGACAGCAGGAGTATAACTACATTTCAATGATAATACTCTACCTGAGAGCTCAATTTTCAAATTCACTGTCCTATTATTTACATAAATTGGAATAAATACAATAAGGATATTGCTTAAAAGAAAGGATATTGCTGCAAAGAAAGTGGGCTCCCTCTACTGTGCTAGAAAAGTACTCCCACCGTAAAGCCTCTTATATCTTTACAAAGCAACAATTCACCAATCCATAGAGTCTCGTTTCTGATGCATCTGTCACTAATCTCTCATTCTTAGACTGTGTATAAAAAAGAGTCTCAAATCTAATAGGTCCTGTACTGTCTGCCAAACTGCAACTTCTGTCCCATCACCGCAATGTCGCATCTCTTTTCCTGTTTAACAAGTATTTTAATGTAAATTGCTTTGATGAACTCCAAGCACTTGTGCACGCTCAACCCGACTAACCCGACTAACCCGACATGCAGCAAAATCCCACTCCTTCATTTTGAAGTCCTTAGATACCAGAAAGCATTCTACTATAATGGTTTCTTCCCTCAGACTGCTAGACTTTGGAATTTGTTCCCTTTCCTCCTTCCTTCCCGGACAGTACTAACATGCAAAAATTTTAATTTCATGTGAACAGACATCTTGGTGCTCAACTCCCCACGGTCTCCTGTTAGACAGTATTCCAAATAGTAGCCCATTACATTCCAAGTCGCTATATGCCTTGTTTGGATTTCAAATGAGTAAAATAACAAACATATCCGTATGGGATACATGATAGATGCAATGAGGTTTAATAATATCATTTGGAGTATTGTGCTCTCAATTTATTTGGTCTTGAGCCAGACGTTACTAATATATATAGTTCTCTAATTAATTTAGAGTGTTTAGAAAGTTTGTGATATTTTGTTTGGTCTGTTGAACTTAAGTTTTCAATACAATTCATAGATCCATCTATGAATAACAATAAGAGGCTATGGTATTTATTTTCTTTCGACCACAAGAAGATACGACTACAAGGCTATAAAGTGGGAAGAGTCAAGCAAGCACTCCCAATAAAGGTGGACTCTTACCTTTTAAAATTTGCGCAGACAGCAACTTCGGCATTCCGTGGTTAGGGGCACTTTCAGTTATAAACTTATTCCACCCCAAAGATGGAAGGCACGGGAGAATGGACCTCTTAGGACTACCCAAAATGAACACCTTATCCCGGCAGATTCAAGGGTACAAGAATTGCCTGGTTCTCATCGGAATGATTGTCGATAATGAGCTGTGTAATCTGTATGGAATCTTTTGTTTAATAGATAGGAGTAGCTTCCTGTTAGTCTGTTGCCATGGTTGGATGGAAGTCATAATTCATAATTGTATTCTTAGTATTGCAGTAGACTGCCACTTAGAATTGTTTATTATTTCATACTTATATTCAATATGCCATGGTGTTTGCGCAAGGGTTATGGTTAAATTACTAATGCAAGCTGATAATACGTAATTAGTAGTGCTGTTAGAGATTGTGTAACCCTTGCTTCTCGAAAAAAAATTATCATCTGACACAGAAGAAGCCACACACGTTAACTCCAAATCACCAAATTTTGATGTTTTTTTTGTTTTTCTATTATTATTATTATTATTATTATTATTATTATTATTATTATTATTATTATTTATTTTTTAATATTATTATTATTATTATTATTATTATTATTATTATTTATTTTTTAATATTATTATTATTATTATAATTATTATTATTTTTATTATTATTATTTTTTAATATTATTATTATTATTTTATTGTTTTTATTATTATTTTTTAATATTATTATTATTATTATTATTATTATTTTTATTATTATTATTATTATTTTATTATTATTATTATTATTTTGTATTATTATTATTATTATTATTATTATTTTATTATTATTATTATTATTATTTTTAATATTATTATTTTTTTAATATTATTATTATTATTTATTATTATTATTATTAGTAGTAGTAGTAGTATTTTATTTTTTTAAATTTTGTTTTCAGATGTTCTTAGCATTATTTTTTTTTTTAAAGATTTGTATGATTTTGTGACGTTCATTTATATCATTTATTTATTTATTTTTCATTCACTATTAAATAAAAGAGTGCCGAACGAGATGGGGAAAGGGTCCTACGTATTCAGAATAATTCTTAGTGGCTAAAAAAAAAAAAAAAAAAAAAAAAATTGAAACGGTGTCAGGAATAAAAAAAAAGATTTGTAGCAGCACCGAATTTCTAGAAGGCATGCATAATGAGGCGAAGAATGGGAAAAAAGCTTTATTGCCATTCAAGTGGGTTTTAGCAATGCCAAGCAGAAGTGTGGGTCGGAAGTTCTTTTCTGTAAAGGTGTGAACAAAATGCAAATTCTTGGAGACGATTCCTTATTTTAGATGCAACCTTTCATCTCTCTCAGAGCCTTCGTCTGTCAATCATTCAATATGTCACACTTCCACATATCAAATTCCAAATAGCGTTTCCATTGCAACCCATGTATATTGAAACATTTTAGATTCTTCAGTCTGTCACAGTCGTGTTTCAGTTTATAATAGAATCTTTGTCAGTCTGTCACAGTCACGTGCAGAGAAGTTTTTTCAGGGCGGGTGCTCAAGTGAAAGAACCGACAAAAATATAATAATGAACATGAAGTTCACTCAACTCGGTGGAGCACAGGTCTAAAATACATTCCTCTGAAAACTTTTGAAACAGAAGTAAAATGAGCAGGTGCTTGGGCACCCCTAGCACCCCCCCCCACTCTGGATGTCCCTGGTTTGGTATACTTCAGCTTGAATCAGCATTTTTGCATTCAGCCACCAGTTTGAATTAGTTTTCTTGGTAGTTCTGAATGTTAGAAAGCTACTTATGCCTGAAAGTATCCTGCACCTCTATAAGGCCACCATTCGCCCATGTATGGAGTACTGTTGTCACATTTGGGCTGGTGCATCTGCTACTTCTCTCTCGCTCCTGGACAGGGTTCAAAAGATAGTCGCCAACCTGATAGGTCCTGAACTGTCATCCAGGCTTCAGCCTCTGTCTCATCGACGAAATGTTGCATCCCTCTGCCTGTTCTACAAGTACTTTAATGGTGAATGCTCTGACAAACTAGAAGCTCTTGTGACCCCTCGACGTAAATACCCCGGACAAACCTGACAAGCAGCTAACTCCCATCCCAACACAGACCCCTTTGTGTAAGAAGGCCTTTTACTCTAATAGTTTCTTCCACAGAACTGGTAGACTTTAGAACTCCCTTCTGGGATTCTGCTTTCCCATACGTACTGACATGCAGAAGTTCAAGTGTAATGTGAACAGACATCTTGCTACTCATCTCCCTTCAACTTATCCCTGCAACTTATGTCCCCGATAGTAGCTCCCTACTTCAAAGTAGTGCTGTGCGTTGTTTGGGGTTAAAATTGAATTAAAAAAAAAAATTTTTTTAATATTTTTAAAACTTCTTCCCATTACTGTTTTCATGGTGTGTATTATTTTCACAACGTTTCGGTTGATGTAACCTCTGACCTTTTTCAGGTGTATTTTGTCGAACTCAGGAATCATTGAATCCACAGGTCTCATTCTTTCTGCCAGAAACCACATGGGCCCGTCATGTACTGAATAAGTACTTGGTAAAATTTAGTTGAAAGCTACACTCTTCTGGAGGCTGAAGGTTCAATAATCAGTACAGGTTACTCTCAAAATACAATTCTGAAATATTTAGAACTTCTACACAGTCATGTCTGACAGAACGAGAGCGATAAACTGAGGAAGTCCCTGATGAGAAATCATCTCAAAGAGCAGATCTCACCGAGAAAGTAGGTTTTAATTGAGTAGACTCTTAGAAAGAAACTATGGCTTGTCATCCATAGAGAAATACAAACAGCATAAAGTGACGGAAAGAAAGAAAACATAATATGTAATACTGAAATATGAATAAAAGGGAAAGAAGAACATCTGGGTGTTGACAGATAGTGGAAAACCCAAGGACGTGTCTGATGGAAAAATAACTTCGATGACCTATGCCTCTCCTTAGGAAAACAACAGATTGACTTTCATGCCCTACGCTGCTTTCACGTGGAAAAAGACTTTAAAAGATTGACTTTGATGGCCTATGTTTCTCTTTAGGCGAATAAAATCTTATGGCCTATGTTTCTCTTTAGGCGAATGAAAGCTTAAAAGATTGACTTTGATGGCCTATGTGTCTCTTTAGGCGAATGAAAGCTTAAAAGATTGACTTTGATGGCCTATGCTTCTCTTTAGGCGAATGAAAGCTTAAAAGATTGACTTTGATGGCCTATGTTTCTCTTTAGGCGAATGAAAGCTTAAAAGATTGACTTTGATGGCCTATGCTTCTCTTTAGGCGAATGAAAGCTTAGAAGATTGACTTTGATGACCTATGCTTCTCTTTAGGCGAATGAAAGCTTAAAAGATTGACTTTGATGGCCTCTGTGTCTCTTTAGGCGAATGAAAGCCTAAAAGATTGACTTTGATGGCCTATGCTTCTCTTTAGGCGAATGAAAGCTTAAAAGATTGACTTTGATGGCCTATGCTTCTCTTTAGGCGAATGAAAGCCTAAAAGATTGACTTTGATGGCCTATGTTTCTCTTTAGGCGAATGAAAGCTTAGAAGATTGACTTTGATGGCCTATGTTTCTCTTTAGGCGAATGAAAGCTTAAAAGATTGACTTTGATGGCCTATGCTTCTCTTTAGGCGAATGAAAGCTTAGAAGATTGACTTTGATGGCCTATGCTTCTCTTTAGGCGAATAAAAGCTTAAAAGATTGACTTTGATGACCTATGCTTCTCTTTAGGCGAATGAAAGCTTAAAAGATTGACTTTGATGGCCTATGTTTCTCTTTAGGCGAATGAAAGCTTAAAAGATTGACTTTGATGACCTATGCTTCTCTTTAGGCGAATTAAAGCTTAAAAGATTGACTTTGATGGCCTATGTTTCTCTTTAGGCGAATGAAAGCTTAAAAGATTGACTTTGATGACCTATGCTTCTCTTTAGGCGAATGAAAGCTTAAAAGATTGACTTTGATGGCCTATGCTTCTCTTTAGGCGAATGAAAGCTTAGAAGATTGACTTTGATGGCCTATGCTCGTCTTTAAGCAAACGGTGGCTTAAAAGATTGATTTCGAAGGCCTATGGTCCTCTTTAGGCAAACGATAACTTTAAAAAATTGTCTTTGGTAGCCTATACTCTTCTTTAGAGGAGCAAAAGCGTATCATATTTACTTTGATGACTAACGGCCAACTCTAGTGGGATTAAGGCTTAAACGTATTGACTTTGATTATCTGCCTTTCTCTATAGGGAAACAAAAACTTAAATAATAATTAAAAAATATGGATAAATAAATGCGTAACCGATCTGAATTTCGAGAGCTGTTATAATTGTGCATAAATATCCACAGAATATGAACTACCGTGGAGATGGATAAAAAAATAATAAAAGAATTAAGAAATTTGTGATTGTTTCTACAATTTGAGTTGCTTTATGTGGGGGTTAGACTCTTTCAGAAGTAAGTAAATTGAATTCTATGTGTATTTCTTAATTTATTAGCATTTTGTCTTATATATATATATATATATATATATATATATATATATATATATATATATATATATATATATATACTAGCGAGGGGTACCCGGCGTTGCCCGGGTGTTTGGAGGTGTGTGGGGGGGTAAAAAAGTAAGTATGAGGATTGAACCCGAACCGTTGAGGCAAAGTTGTGAAAAAAAAAACAAACCGTGCGACGTTAACCATTGCCTCACCGCGAGATGCTAACGGAAACGCGTTTGAATTTATTTAATTACTTGGATTTAGCAGGTGCCCCTTTTAATGAGTTAGTGAGGTCAATTTTGACTGCGGGATAGTATTCATTTACTGCTGAACGCTTTTTTTTCCCCACGCCCCCAAGATGTTATAGGAAAAAGACTAACCCACATGCGGCGAGCGACAAATCTTGAATATTTATCTTCCCGAAATCGAACAAATTAAATAGACAAGGGTGCTTCGTTGTTTACTGTGAGATATTATGATTTCTATGTGATATAAAAAGTTTTAAAAAGTTGAGAACCGACAGACCGCTTCTCTGAAAGAAGCCTTTTGTAGACACACAAAAAAAGCGAACACACATACATACATACATTTTCGCTTTTATATTTATATATATATATATATATATATATATATATATATATATATGTATATGTGTGTGTGTGTGTGTGTGTGTGTGTGTGTGTGTGTGTGTGTGTGTGTGTGTGTGTGTGTACGAAAGCAGTCTAACAGTTTACTAAAAGGGTTACTATATGGACTCTGAAATGTAAAAATACTAGTGTTAGCTCGAAAATAAATCATATCATGTCTTCGGGTTTTTTTCGCCAGCATCGTAACTCTCGCTTCCCTTATTTTTGTTCTTTTAGTTCTCACATTCCATAATCGATGTTTCTCACAAAGGGGAAATAATTGTTTTTATTCGTCAGAATCTAGCTATCTAATACTAAGGCATTGTTGGTTATTTATTTATTTATTTATTTATTAGCTCCTTACATCTAATGGCTTTATGACTTGTCTAGGGCTATTTCTCCCGAAAAAGTCTTATTACTTCTGTTAGGATGTTGACCTAAAATGTTAAATTACTGTTTTTATTTTACTTGGGTTAGTATTAAAATAATACTTGAAACAATCAGACTTATCTTTGGTATGATTATTTCAAATTCTGCAGTCATTTTTACAAGGGAAAGTTCAGACGCCTCATGGGTAAGCCTCTTAGTAGAGTGCTAGCCTGTTATTCTTAGAATTCCTAGAATCTGATCCAGTCAAGTGGACAAATAAATAAATATATATATATATATATATATATACATACATATGTATATATATATATATATATATATATATATATATATATATATATATATATAGATAGATAGATAGATAGATAGATAGAAGAAGAAGAGAGAGAGGAAAAGCAATATTTATTTCTACATATTTCAGAAGATAAAAGACCTATATTCTGATCTTTCTGAACAAAGATATATATATATATATATATATATATATATATATATATATATATATATATATATATATAAACTAATATTAGTATACACACATTTTATATATATATATATATATAAACTCTCTATCTATATATATAATATTAGTATACACACATTTTATATATATATATATATATATATATATATATATATATATATTGTGTTTACAGAAGGTTTTAGATAAGTCATTGGTACCGTCGGTTTCAAACCCGATAATTAGGGACCGTTTTAGAAACCCATGTCAAGTTCTCTTCAGCCAATACTCATCTCTTCAGAGATAAGTATTGGTTTAAAACCGACGGTACCAATGATTTATCTCATCTAAAACTTTCTCTAAACAAAATATAAATAATACGCTCTTACTTTCGAATTTTCCTTATAATAGAGCCCTCTACTTGATTTCTCCCCCCCTCCAAAAACAAACTAATTAAAAAAATTAATATATATGTGTATATATATATATATATATATATATATATATATATATATATATATATATATTCTAATTTCATATATATAATATTAGCTAGCGGTAAGCAGGGCAACAGATGAATAAAACTAAAGGCATCTCATACCAAACGAACAAATGAATATAATCGAATGATTCGACTGAAATATCTTAGTTCAGTGCTAATGATGTGTTTTTGTCCTTATATTTTACAAGTGTGTTCCCATCCTTATCCACCATTCCATGAATCACTGTTCCACTTTTTCTGAATTTGTCCTTTTGTAATTTAACTTCTAAATATATCACTTACAAATGGTTGAGCATAAACAAAGTTACTAATATCTGAATGAGAAAGAAAGTTCATACAATACCCTGTTTTATATTGAAATTATTATTATTCTTTTATCAAAGGCGCCTGACATATCAAAAATGGATGATATCGAAAAAGGCATAATTAATTTTTTCCAGACTCCCAAGTAATGCCTTCTATTTTTTGTATTCGACCTGAATTGTTCAGAAGCGATTGCAAATAGCATTGTTATGATGATTGAACTAGTGCATTTAACGACCTGAAAGTTTAATCTCTGTTGCAGATATTGACGGTGTGGACATGTAAGATAAGGGAATCTAACATAAAAATTAACAAATGAAGATAATCGAAAGCATCGACCGAAATGTCTTAGTTTAGCGATGAGTGTTTGTACCTATTTACAATGCCTCCCCACGGGACAGAGTTAGACATCAGGGTCGTTTTTTTTAACGTGGAGAAAAGGTACAAAAATAATTAAAAAAAATGTCTCAGTCGTGAAGGACTGTTCCTCCACTGAAAGAGAACGAGAAATGGAAGTGCAGCATCTGAAGAACAGATACTATAGTTTGATCTTGGCGAAAATCGGGAAGAGATGTGTTTGTAATCTTATTTTTACAACTTATTTTTCAATTATTTTTTTTTTTCATGAAAGATGCCTAACATAAAGATGGATGGTATCGGAAAAAGTGCAATTTATTTATTTTTTTATATAAGGGTGGAAAGGGGTCAGGTTTGAGGGTTGACATGTCAGCAAAAGGTCAAAGGTCACATACCAGCAATGCTTTTCCTTTGTATCCATCCTCATGCGTACCATGCACGTTTGCATGCCGGGAAAAGTGAGGGCCTACCCTCATCCGACGACCGATTCTTTCGATCAGGCGATTTTGTTTTTGTCTCCCGGAACGTTCCAGGTAAAAACGCCACTCCAGGCGGTGGATGTAATGATTTGGGATTATCACTTTCCTCTTGAAGTGCATCCGATGCTTGCTTTCCAGAATTGGATGACCACGGGTTTCCAGGGCAACAGTCAGGTTAGTCGGGAAAACAATGACGACGGCACCGTCCGGCAGGTAGGTAACCTTTGTCTGCACTGCACCTGTAGTTCGGAAAAGATTTAAAAAAAAGAGAAACACGTTAGGTAAAAGACACTCTTGTGGAACCAGGGTGGGTGGTTATAATGCACGATTGTTTTTTGTATGCAAAAATAAATCTGGAGTATTTCTTTGGCATTTTAATAGATTTTTTTTCTTGTTGCGAAGGGGTATAAAAAAAGAGAAATGTCATGAATAAAGTTGTAGAAAAAATATTTAAATAAAAGATTAAAAATACATAAAAAATAGCACAACCCTCTCATCTGGATCCCTTGAATCTGACATTTTCTAAAATTACGAGTTTTTTTTTTGTTTGTTTGTTTTTTTTTAAAGAAAATCGCGCCAAACAAAGCATGAAGCCACTTGCTGTAAAGAGCTAATAAGAAGGAAATATGATTATTGCTAAGACAAAAGATGCCTGTCGAAATAACCAAGGCTAACATTAGGACGAAAACAGTCAGTAGAAAGGGAGTTCTACAAGCCTGCGTTCTTTAAAAAGCAGCTTCTGGAACAGGAAGCTGTACTCTACAATGAGGTATACAAAACAACGGATTGGTGGAGACAACTAGAGCAATGAGTCCAACGAGCTGGAACAAAGGAGACAAGGAATCGATCAGACAATTAAAAACTGAGACTAACAACACTACTTATCACGGGAAATTATCGGTTAGCTTTATTTGTCTATTTTATAATATATGGATCCGGTTGTGGTTAGTAATTTACACCAACCAGAAGGGAGACACAATAACAGATGTAAAATTGAAAGCCGGTGCGTTAGAGGAAGTGTAAAAATGCCTCAGCAACCCTGTAGCATTCTCCATTAGAGGTATAAGGGCATTAATAATAAACTAGCACCTTCTTAAAGAGAGAAAGAACCCCCGTAGGAGAGTGTACCTCCTAAAACTGCACATAATAAGGTCACAAACTCGAAAATGTCACAACTAATTCCATTGTCAAAATAGCGAATTAGCAAAGGGCAGTAAAATGAAGAATCAAACGAGCTAGGAAAAAAAAAAATAAGCAGAAAATAGATCAGACAATTCTGAAGAACAAATTCCAAAATAGTATTTATAAAAAAAAAAACAAGAACTGACAAAAAAGAAGTAAGGGTGACTCAAATCAAATTACAGATACGTTTCTGCACATTATTCCGACGTCTTAACCCGATTAGTAAATTAACAGTTAACGGACAATGAATACTATGAAGGAAGTCCAGTTTTCTGAATATGTCATACATAGTTTAAGACACCTTTTTACATATCGGCCCGTGTTGAATAACTTTTTCAAATTGACTTCCAAACCAACCTACCTTTATTTATCCCTCTTTCTGTCTCCCATGGTCTCCTTAACCACCCAACTGATCCTACTACCGCGATGGTTCTACTTCGACTAACCATAGAACTCTCGTCCCACCTTTCAATGTGACCACACTATGGAAGTCTCCTGTGCTGCACACATCTCCTTATACTTCCGAGATTGAGTCTTCTTTCTACGTCCTCAGATCTAAACCTCTCTTTAATATTCACATTACACGTCCATTTCCATATTTTCTTTTTTATACAACACATGTCTTCAACTTTTTCTGGACAGGTTTCACTCCCATGCTCACATGTCTGATAAACTATTTTCTTTCTTTATCGTTCAATTTAAAACAAATAATTCTCGAATCTATATGCCAGATTTCAAGGGTTGCAGATTGGCGAGAGTGTACTACATCATAATAATTTGTTTCTATTTCTGTTTTTTTTTTTTTGAATTATACTATACAAAAAAAAAATAAGACAATTGAAATTACAAAGAAATATGCATGCAAAAAGAAAGTCAGTGTTAGTATTTTGCTGGCAGCTTAGCAAGCAGTTGCGACAGGAGAAGAGCAAAAACAAATGAGGCATAAATCAGTCAAAATGAATAAGCGTAATAATCAGTAAATAAAAAAATTGTGAAAATATAAAATCTATAAAAAATTTCATAAATATACAATCTATAAAAAATATTATAAATATACAATCTATAAAAAATATTATAAATATACAATCTATAAAAAAATATTATAAATATACAATCTATAAAAAATATTATAAATATACAATCTATAAAAAATATTATAAATATACAATCTATAAAAAAAATATTATAAATATACAATCTATAAAAAAATATTATAAATATACAATCTATAAAAAATATTATAAATATACAATCTATAAAAAAATATTATAAATATACAATCTATAAAAAATATTATAAATATACAATCTATAAAAAATATTATAAATATATAATCTATAAAAAATATTATAAATATACAATCTATAAAAAAAATATTATAAATATACAATCTATAAAAAAATATTATAAATATACAATCTATAAAAAATATTATAAATATATAATCTATAAAAAAATATTATAAATATATAATCTATAAAAAATATTATAAATATACAATCTATAAAAAAATTCATAAATATACAATCTATAAAAAATATTATAAATATAAAATCTATAAAAAATATTATAAATATACAATCTATAAAAAAAATATTATAAATATACAATCTATAAAAAATATTATAAATATACAATCTATAAAAAAATATTATAAATATACAATCTATAAAAAATATTATAAATATACAATCTATAAAAAATATTATAAATATATAATCTATAAAAAATATTATAAATATACAATCTATAAAAAAAATATTATAAATATACAATCTATAAAAAAATTCATAAATATACAATCTATAAAAAATATTATAAATATAAAATCTATAAAAAATATTATAAATATACAATCTATAAAAAAATATTATAAATATAAAATCTATAAAAAATATTATAAATATGCAGTAAATATTTGTTTGATTTTCCATATAATAATAAAAGAATGCATGTAATCTATGAAAGTACATCAATATATAAGGTTGATATTTGTTTCTTTTGTATATATAATAATTACTTTAATTTTTTTTATTATATAATAATTTTTAAAAGATATTAACAAGGTAATATATAACAGTATATAAATATGTAAAGTTAATATTTGTTTGTTTTTATATATAATAATTACTTTAATTTTTTATTTTATATAATAATTTTAAAGTTATTTAAAAATAATATACAAAAATATATCAACATCTAATGTGTTTCTTTTGTATATATAATAACTTCTTTATTCTTTATATAATAATTAAAAATATTTAAAAAGTAATATATAAAAATGTATAGATATCTAAATATAATATGTGTTTTTGTGTGTATCATAATTAATATATTTTTTCTTTTTATATAATAATTAAAATATTTAAAACGTAATATATAAAAATGTATCAATATATAACTTCTACATTTTTTATATAATAATTAAATATATTTAAAAAGTAATATATAAAAATGTATAGATATCTAAATTTAATATGTGTTTTTGTGTGTATAATAATTACTATAATTCTTTGTTTTTATATAATAATTAAAACATATTTAAAAAGCAATATATAAAATATATCAATATATAAATTTAATATGTGTGTTTGTATTTATAATGATAACTTTTTTGTTTTATTATATAATAATTAAAAAGAGATATTTAAAAAGTAATATATAAAATGTATCGATATCTAATTTAATACGTGTTTCGTTTGTATATATAATAATTACTATATTTTTTTGTTTTTATATAAAAATTAAAAAATATTTAAAAAGTAATATATAATATATAATAATATACCAACATGTAAAATTAATATGTGTTTCTTTTGTATATATAATAATAATAATTTAAAAACAGATTTTCCGATGTAATCCGTACAATTTTTCAATATATATATATATATGAAGTCAATATTTGTTTTGTATTTTTTGGAGGGAGTGGTCATAAAATAATTTAAAAAAAAAAGGATTTTAACAAGGTATTTAAAAAATATATATCAATGTATAACTTCAATATATATGATATGCGTTGCACATATAAAAAAGATGTAAAAATATAACCCATAAACTTATATCTACGGCTAATTGTTTTTGCCTTTTCATATAATAATTTTAAAAATTATTTTAAAAAATATTAAAGAATGTTCTTTAAGACAATAGAATGCGATTTTTTCGCCGTTGTACGCTTTTAAATATATTAAAAAATATTGAATGACAATTTTTCCACTAATTTTCTTTATTACCTGTTGGGTGTCCAGAGTGTGGTTGTCGTGGGTTTAAAGTAATAAAATAAATTAATAGTCAATATAATTGTTATTCAATATTTTCAAATACTTATAAAAGTATAGAAACGGCGAAGAATTACATTGTATTGGCTTAAAAACCATCCTTTGACATTACACACAAAGTTTCAAGATAAACTACAACATCCTCCTCACATTTAAAAAGGAAGTTATAAAGGTCTATCAATGTATAAAGTCAATATTAGTTTACTTTGTATATATAAAAATAAAAAAAACGATTTCCAAATGTTATCCATAAACGTATATCAATATATACGGACAATTGTTCTTTGCGTGTTATATAATGATTAAAAACAATATTTAAAAAGTAATTTATAAAAGTATATCAATATAGGAGGTCAATATTTTTTGCATATAATAATTTAAAACAGATTCTTAAAATGTAATCTATAAAAGTATATAAGTACATTAGGTCAGTTTTATCTCTATATATATCTATATCTATCTATCTATATATATATATACATACATATATGTATGTATATATATAGTTATATATATATATATATATATATATATATATATATATATATATATAGTTATAGATATAGATATATTCCAATGTTCGACAATACATACTTGGTCGATCGTTATATCTACCAAAATGTTGTGAAAATAATATCTATCTATCTTTCTATCTATCTATACACACACATATATATAGTGTTATATATATAGTTATATATATAGTTATATATATATATATATATATATATATATATATACGTATATAGTTATAGATATATTCCAAAGTTCGACAATATATACTTGGTCGATCGTTACATCTACCAAAATGTTGTGGAAATAATATCTATCTATCTATCTATCTACCTATCTATCTATCTATCTATATACATACATACACACACACACACACATATATATTTATATATATATATATATATATATATATATATATATATATATATGTGTGTGTGTGTGTGTATACGTATATAGTTATAGATATATTCCAAAGTTCGACAATACATACTTGGGCGATCGTTACATCTACCAAAATGTTGTGGAAATAATATCTATCTATCTATCTATCTATATACATACATACACACACACACACATATATATATAGTTATATATATATATATATATATATATATATATATATATATATATATATATATATGTACACGTATATAGTTATAGATATATTCCAAAGTTCGACAATATATACTTGGGCGATCGTTACATCTACCAAAATATTGTGGAAATAATATTAATGGCGATAACTGTCATCTGAAGAAGTCAAATAGTGAATCCTCATTTACAAAATTGGGAAACGTAGATATGACTTTCAAAAAAATCTTGAGAGCATCTTTTTTAAATATTTCTTTCAAACTGATACAGATTCATTATTTAAAAAAAAAACAAATCATAATTTACTCGTAAAAGCATCAAAAAAGCTCGGTTCGTAACACGCATTTTTCTGCTACAAGACGTGTCCTCAGTGATGTCATCCTGGCGTCATCAAGTGTTTCGGGCTTTTCGACATCATACACTCTCTGCCAGATTACCCAGCTTGAGTTGATCAGACACAAGCCCACATCTTGTTGGCGATGCGCTACGATTCCTTCTCTTAAGCTTTTTTATTCTGCCATTGTGAGTGTATGCTTTTAAAGGAAAAAGATGCTATCAAGGGTTTTCTGAAAGTCTATTATATGGGTTTTGTGAAAGTCTATTATATATGTGGGTTTTCTGAAAGTCTATTATATATGTGGGTTTTTGAAAGTATATTATATATGTGGGTTTTCTGAAAGTATATCATATATGTGGGTTTTCTGAAAGTATATTATATATGTGGGTTTTCTGAAAGTCTATTATATATGTGGGTTTTTGAAAGTATATTATATATGTGTGTTTTCTGAAAGTATATTATATATGTGGGTTTTCTGAAAGTATATTATATATGTGGGTTTCTGAAAGTATATTATATATGTGTGTTTTCTGAAAGTATATTATATATGTGGGCTTTCTGAAAGTATATTATATATGTGGGTTTTCTGAAAGTATATTATATATGTGGGTTTTCTGAAAGTATATTATATATGTGGGTTTCTGAAAATATATTATATATGTGGGTTCTGTGAAAGTATATTATATGGGTTTTCTGAAAGTATATTATATGTGTGGGTTTTGTGAAAGTATATTATATATGTGGGTTTTCTGAAAGTATATTATATGGGTTTTGTGGATGTATATTATATACGTGGGTTTTGTGAAAATAAGATGCAAGATACATAAAATTATTCGTATAATTTTTATTCTTCTGACTACTGTGCTCACGTTGAGAGTCTTTTTTAAAAATGGCACTCAAAGTGAATATCCAAATAATAGAAACTATTGGGACCTGTGAAAATTCCACAGGGGGCTCATTCATATGTCATATATTGATGTTAACATTCTGTAGATGTTCAGCGTAAATGGAGACGCTCCGATACTAGTATAGATTTTTTTTGTTAAAACTGCAAAAGTATTTATTTAAGCTAACACGAACGCATGGAAGAATAAACCTGTCGTAAAATACGCTTAAATATGATATTTTAATTCTTGCAGATTTTGTATATATTATTATAGAGTCAATGTTCTATCGGTTTTTATATATTATAAAGTTGCGATTTCAAAAATAAAAAATATATATGCATTTATGCATATGTATATATATATATATATATATATATATATATATAGAGAGAGAGAGAGAGAGAGATAGATAGATAGATAGATAGATAGAGAGAGAGAGATAGATAGATAGATAGATAGATAGATAAATTGCTTGAGTTCCTTCAGCCATAATCAAAACCGAAACAAAAACTTATGAAGAATTCTTAATAAAATTATTTATAAAAACATAGATGACTTAAGTACCATCAGCTATAAGAGAAACCGAAACCAAAACTTATGAAGAATTCTTGTAAAAATTATTTATGACAAGAAATGGAAGTAAACAACAATTAAACGACCCGGGTGGAAGCGTGACACCGAAAATAACGCATACGCTATCGTATTAATATGTAGACAACCAATCCTCATCTAAAAATTTAGAAACGTTAAAAAACTGAACTGTTATCACATTGTAATATTTCTAAAGACGACTGCTTACTACTTCACATCATGAAACACGAAATTTTGCACATATCTATCTATCTATCTATCTATCTATCTATCTATCCACCTATTTACTCTATTCTACTGTTATATAAATAAACTGTCTGTGTGTGTGGGAGAGAGAGAAAGGAAGTTTCTGTAGACTCCTAAACGGCTGGGCCGATATTTTCGGAAATTTCACAGAAATGCACTTCATGTACCTGGCAGTGTTCTTAAATAGTTATTCTTTATCGGACTGTCTTTTATGTGTATCGATAATCGAAGATATCCTATGAAAGAAGGACCAGGCGATTTTGACCAAAGTTAACGCCTATACAGTCTAACATCATACGTGCATGCGAGAGCACTTATGTGTAAGCATTCCACAAAGTTATTTAGCATCAAGAGAAAACTTGACTGCAATTAGAAGGTTGATGGAGTGGGAGGAAAGAAACTCTTCTTTTCATACACAATTGATTCAAAGATATACAGGAGAGAGGGGGGAGGGAGGGGCGGTGAGAGGGATAGAGTGGAATTGGTGAAGCATATAAAATACAGATTAAAAAATAAGTGACTTAATACAAGTAGAGTTCCTTTGAAATGAATGTTTCTGTTCAGAGTACAATTGAACCATGATACTTGACTTTTGCATTTAAAACTTTAATTCAAGCCATCATATTAAAATAATTTTATAAAATCAATAGTAGGTTCTCTACAGTGCAATGTAAACTACAATATATTGTGTACTTAGTAAATGCGGGAGGCATATACAGCTTCCTCCCGTTACAGTGTGTGTGTGTGTGTGTGTGTGTGTGTGTGTGTGTGTGTGTGTGTGTGTGTGTGTGTGTTATAGTTTTCATATTTATACACACATTATTGGCTACAGATTCGTATTTATTTCAAGTGCAACTTCTTCGAGCCGTATCAACTATGGGTTTATTAAATATAGGCCAGATAA
>NC_136515.1:67312605-67322605 GCF_053919585.1 Euprymna scolopes | reverse complement strand
TGTATGTGTGTGTACTGGCTTTGTAAAATTATATATATATATATATATATGCGTGTGTGTACGTGTGTGTGCGTGTGTGTGTGTGTGTGTGTGTGTGTAAATATAGATATGATTTAATTTTTTTTATTCATATTAACATTATTGGCTTCATGTGCATACATACTTCTACTGCGATTTTTTGAAATGCAACATCATCAAGTGACTAGTCTCAACTGATTTCAAATGCTAATGTACAGAGCTCTCTTTTAAAACTTATTTTTAGAGAAACAAGGGAGGGGGAGAGATGATGACGCTACATTTCGAAATCATAACTGAAACATGTATGCACACATGCAGCCAATAATGCTTCTATAAATAAAGAAAATTACGCAATAATACAGTTCTTGCTGTTGTTGAGCACTAGTTATAAACACTGGAGTTTCATTTGATTACCATCTAGAAACCACAAAAATACAATTATTATATATACATATACACTCCAGGATCCAAATATTTATTTTTCATGCATAACAACTTGTCCAGCATGTTAAAATTACGGTACTTTTTTACAGATCCGTTTCGTGTTGCCGAAACAAACAGTTATTATGCCAATACCGTCACTTTTCGTGCATATACACTTCAGAAAAATTAGAAAATCTTTGCTTCAATAGAAATAATGCATTTGTAATGCTGCAAGAAGAAAAATGCATCTTTTAATGCTGAAAAATAACAATGCATCTTGTTATGCCGCAAGAAAAATTCATCTTGTAATGCATCTTGTAATTCTGAAAGATGCATCTTGTGATGCATCTTTCAATGTTGCAAACAAATGCATCGTGTAATGCTGCAAGAAAATGCATCTTGTAATGCATCTTATAATGCTGCAAGAAAATGCATCTTGTAATGCATCTTGTAATGCTGCAAGAAAATGCATTCTGTAATGCTGCAAGAAAATGTATCTTGTAATACTACAAGAAAATGCATCTTGTAATGCATCTTGTAATGCATCTTGTAATGTTGCAAGAAAATGCATCTTGTAATGCTGCAAGAAAATGCATCTTGTAATGTTGCAAGAAAATGCATCTGGTAATGCTGCAAGAAAATGCATCCTGTAATGCATCTTGTAATGCAGCCTGTAATGCATCTTGTAATGCTGCAAGAAAATGCATCTTGTTATGAAGCTTGTAATGCTGCTTGTAATGCATCTTGTAGTGCATCTTGTAATGCATCTTGTAATGCATCTTGTAATGCTGCAAGAAAATTCATCTTGTTATGAAGCTTGTAATGCATCTTGTAGTGCATCTTGTAATGCATCTTGTAATACTACAAGAAAATGCATCTTGTAATGCATCTTGTAATGCAGCTTGTAATGCTCCAAGTAAAAATGCATCTTGTAATGCTGCAAGAAAATGCATTCTGTAATGCTGCAAGAAAATGCATCTTGTAATGCATCTTGTAATGCAGCTTGTAATGCTCCAAGTAAAAATGCATCTTGTAATGCTGCAAGAAAATGCATTCTGTAATGCTGCAAGAAAAATGCATCTTGTAATACTACATGAAAATGCATCTTGTTATGCATCTTGCAATGTTGCAAGAAAATGCATCTTGTAATGAAAGAAGAAAAGTGTATGACAAGAAGAAAATGCTGCAAGAAGAAAAAAAGTTCATGGAAGACTTAACTATATGAACAAAGATGGCTGCCAGAAGAAACGCAGGATGATAAAACTTCTATGAATTGTCTTTTCTTCAGTATAACGAAATGGGGTTGTACAAACGGTACCGAAGTTTTTACATGTTGTCAGAGTCTTTTTGTATGGAAAATAAATATTTGGATCTTGGAATATAACTATACTGTTATTCTTTTATGTATATACCCTGTTGTTATATATTTAAAATTCATTGAGCTTTTAACCAAAAAATATTGGTATGCACAAAGAGCGAAATATAATTGTAAAAACACATTTTACCAAAATAACACACACACACACGTGTGTGTGTGTGTGTGTGTGTGTGTGTGTGTGTGTGTGTGTGTGTGTGTGTGTGTGTGTGTGTGTGTGTGATTCGTGGTTTAAAAAATGTTACCATCAGAAATATTTTTTTTCTAATTTTGACTTTGAAATATTTGTGTTGTTACATAATGATAAAAGTATATTTTAAATGTTGACATGAAAAAAATGTTGTTTCTAAGAAAGGTTTTCATTACAAATCATAAAAACATATCCAATAAAGAATATTACCGAAAAGATATTTCACACCTAAAGTATTTATTTTTTAAGAAAAGTTTGAAAAAAATAACAATTAACGTTGTCAAATTTTCAATTATAACGAAACTGGAAGAGATTACGTAAACATAATCAGAAGGTACTTTTCGGGGGCACACACCGGCTCGACCTCCGCTTAAACTGTGTGGGTGTATGTGTGTGTGTGTGTGTGTGTTTATTTATTGATTATTTAACCGTCATTACCAATGGTTACCCTTTTTAACGATCTTTAGACAATCGAAAAATAATATATAAATCGCATTCCTATTATCGCGTGGAAAAACTATGATCTTATGCGCGTGTGTAATGTAAATTCAGTGCTTATTCAGATTGGCACTCATGGCGGTATTTAAAATCAAAGAAAATACAGAAAAGTCTGTATGATATACGTACCACTTACGGGACAAAAATGAAAATTTGGAAAAACCAAGCAATTTGATCAAGTAGTTTTTTTGTTTATTTTAATTATTCAAGAAAATAAAATTTAATTCTGTTTCAAGGTGAGTAAAAAAAAATGAAATCAACGAATCGGTGGACAAAGGCAAACAACATGGAAATTCAAAATAATTACTGATTACCTCCCCTATTTATGTTTTCTAGAGGAATATGACTTCGTCTGTAACTTATCGGTAAAAAACGGTAAACTTGTTTTTCGTAAAAGAAAAACAAAAAAAACTCATTGATCAATTCTTGTGAATTTTGGAATACGCAATTTTATTCCGTTACAAGTATAACAGTTTTTCTTCGTTTTTATTTAGCATAATAAGTGCTAATCTAGGTGTGTCAGAAATTTTTACAAAAATTCTGATACACCTACTGCTAATCTGAATAATCACCTTAAATTCTTTGGATTCTCTTTCCTATTGATACTAGTAAAAAACACTTCTGATCATTGATGGTCCTGTGAAATTGCAGTAAAATGTTAAGCTAAGTGCGTGCATATGTAAAGCTAAGATGAAAAGTTGTTTAAAAATAAAGTAATATATATACAAATTTTTCATCAGCAGAGTTCGAAAGCAAACGCGATAAACGCAGTTTCTTTAAATACGAAAATAACACTACAAAATGTGTTGAATTTAGCATTAGACTACACTCCCACATATAATGCGAAACAGTGTCTTATTGCTCTCAATTAAAATAAGCATTTAGTGTACATTTAATTTTCATGGGATCCCATATGGATAAGTAAATAAACTGTTCCGTTCGAAATTCCGTCCTAATTCCTGAGTTCGACAAAAACATTCCTGAGTTGGATTAGGGTACTCATGCACTTATTGATCCGTGTTGAAATAATAACGTTATTATTTAAAAAGCCATTCTTAACATGTGGAGGGGAGCGTGTTTTGTACCTATTCTGTACTTTAACCTTACAATTGCATAAAAAAACATATCATAAAACTTAAATTAAACTTGGAAATACGATTGAAAAAATAGCGCGGATCAGTAAGTGCATTAGCACCTGGATTAGATATACCTGACGACCGTCGGAGGTTACATCGACCGAGATGTTGGAAAAATGACACTGAAGATGTGAACAATAGTCCAAAGATTCCAAATTATACGAATTATCAATCCTCATCTCAAAAATTAAGAAGCGTAATGTTAACTGATGTTTTTTTTATTATTATTATAGTGTTTGAAAAAATATTGGGCTTACAATGGAATAAAAAAAAAATATAAGAGTTTTTTTTTTAAGTACTTTTTTATGTTTGCTTTTATGTCTCTGATTTTTTATGTATTTGTGTTCGTTAGGAGATGGAGGTTTGATTGTATTTACAAAATAAAAAAAAACGGCTTTTCATCTTTCTCTTTGCCACTTTTCTATTTTTAGCAAAATATTTCTTTTCTTTTCTTTCATAATATTAAATAACTGAACCCCGACGTTGCAAAAATTAAAATACTTTTTTTTCTCTCCTATTATTTGTTTACAAGCATCTAACATTTTACACATTCAGTAAAGCGAGAGAGAGGGGGGTTAACAATTAGGAAAAACAGCCAGGATTTTTTTCTATTTGATTAATTTTGCTTTTTAAAAATTGTTTACAAATAATCTGAATAGGAAGGGCTGACTAACAAGTTGACAGGGGATTCAATACTAACATCTCAAGTGTGCACCCTTGAAATGTTTCATATCGAGTTCTGTCAAAATGTATATTTAATTCTTTGATTGAATTTCATGTCAAAGACACTTAAAGGAGTAGGAAAATTAGTGAAATTGAATTTCAAACATTCATATATTTCAGGAAATCTAAAGCTGTTTTCATAAAGTCGATTGTAATGAATATAATAGAAGCTATATATATATATATGTGTGTGTCTGTGTGTGGTATATATATATATATATATATATATATATATATATATATATATATATATATATATATATATATATATATATATATATATATATACACTTCAGAATAATGTAATGCAATAAATCTACTGGTATGAAAATCCAGTGATTATCGTTCTTACAAAATATTATTGGCTGTAATATTTTATAAAGACAATCCCAGCTAAATAAAAATTGCTCGATATACCAGATAGAGCAAATAAATCATAATTTAGTAATTTAAATTTTATGATTTGTAAATTTCAAGTCTAAGACTTTTATTATATGCAGGACAAAGAATACATTTCAATAAGTATATCTCCTTAACCAATATTTGCTAATATTTTTCCTCTGAGAAGATGGGTATATATCGAAAACCTCTAGGTTAAGGAAATATACTTATTAAAATGTATTCTGTGTCTTGCATATAATAAAAATTCTAAATTTGAAATTTAACTATTTCACGTCATAAAATTTAAATTTCTAAATGCATACATATATATATATATATATATATATATATATATATATATATATATATATATATATATATATATATATATATATATATATAAGACATATTTCTATGGAAACAATCGGAGTTGGGACAGTAAAGTGATATTTTCTTTTGTTTAGGAGGACATTCGTACGAAATATAAAAAAATACCAGGGCATAAAATCTGCAAATATTCTAACAACTGTTTTTTTTATTATTCATTTTAAAGTAAAATATCGAAATTTGAGGTTATTTATGGCATTGTGAATAAACTTCTTTTCTGTATGATTGAAATACCCCCCCCAAAAAAAACCGGTTTTAATATACGTAAAAATGGTTTAAACATAGAGAAAAAACTTATTTTTTTATTAAAAGAATAGACGAAATAATTCAGTATTCATGTTTAAATTAAGGAGAAAATGGTAAATATATTTTAGCATATAAATTTAAAATTTTACGGAGAAAAACAAAGTTAGTTATACCGTCTTTCATGGGAAAATAAAATATGTTTGCTTCTAAGTCAATCAATCTCTTAGAATCACTAAATTAATTAGCTTCCATGAATTTAAGCTAGTCGAAATTATCTGTTGTTTATCGTGAAAAATGTGTTTAATATTTCTAACAAAACAGTATTTATCTCATTGCTATATATATATATATATATATATATATATATATATATAACTACTTCATTTACTCACATAAATTTAATATACGAAAGTATAGATTTATGCGTAAACTTTAAGTATTTACTTCAAAAGTGCTCAATACGTAGGTAGAGCTAGTTAGTAGTTAGTAATTTATAAAATATATATGGCGATTAAGCTACACTGAATATTCTGCGTTTCATCCACTATAGGATTCGTCAGGCTTATGCGCATAAGCCTGACGAATCCTATAGTGGATGAAACACAGAATATTCAGTGTAGCTTAATCGCCATATATATTTTATAAATTGATATATATATATATATATATATATATATATATATATATATATATATATATATATATATATAATATTATGGTTGATATTTAGGTAACCTGAAAAAATTTTAATTCTAAAAATGTTTAAATTTTGTATAAGTGCATTCAAGAGGGATAACATGAATTTAACAAAATTATTAAGAGTGCTCAATAAAAGAAGAGCAAGATATATTTTTATTAATATAATTAAATTTACATGGTCGCAGAACTGTATAGGCTAATGTTTTTAACATATAATGTAAATCAATAATTGCTCGTCAGGTTACTTAATAAATCGTTGATTTCCACATACGGTTTCTTCTGTGAAAAGCAACTATTTATTAAGTCATCTGACAAGGACTTCTGGTTTTAACCGACCATTTCTCCGAAACATTAGCATTATATATATATATATATATATATATATATATATATATATATATATATATATATATATATATATATACATATACATATATATATATATATATATATATATATATAAAGTGTTGGTTGTGTAAGTCTAATGACAGAAAAAATGTATATTTCAAAGAGTGTAACCATCAACAATTGTAGGTTTTTAGAATTATCATTTTTTAATATTTAAAAAAAACATTTAAATGATAGAAGTCTGCAAAACTACAATTGTTGATGGCTACACTCTTTAATATATATATATATATATATATATATATATATATATATATATATATATATATATATAAAGTGTTGGTTGTGTAGGTCTAATGACAGAAAAAATGTATATTTCAAAGAGTGTAACCATCAACAATTGTAGGTTTTTAGAATTATCATTTTCTAATATTAAAAAAAACATTTAAATGATAGACGTCTGCAAAACTACAATTGTTGATGGCTACACTCTTTAATATATATATATATATATATATATATATATATATATATATATATATATATATATATATATATATATATATATATATCCCATAGTATGGTTGATATTTAGCTAATGCAAAAAATCTTAATTCTAAAAATGTTTAAATTCTGAAACAAAAACATTGTTTAAATTGTATAAAAAAATAATTATTAAAAAAAAGAATTAATGAAATCACAATTCAGAAAAAAAATTCCAAAGAAAAATGTGACTGCATTATTAGCTAATACAGACAAATATTGGCAAAAGAAAAAAAATTGGTTATCTTTACAATTACTGTTTCCATTTCACTTCCGGTTGCTCCTTCGTTTTTAACTGATTTTTATGATGTCTTTTGTTTATTAATTTATTAGGTGAAAGTGCAACATGTCAAGAAGGTTTTTTTCTAAATAATAACGTTATTATTCAGAAATAAATCATTCTTTACATAGGGAGGGGTAACCGGAAGTAGAATGGAAACAGGAATGCTAAAGATAGCAAAAAATGTTATTCTAATAAAAACACACACCAAAAATGAAAAAAATACGTAAGCAGTTAAAAATGGTGATGATAGCGTCTATGCTTTTATAATGACACAAAGTTGTAGTGAAAATTTAAAAAGTTCAAACCACTAAGTGTAAACACCTTCTACATATATAAAGCATTAAAAAATATCTTTCTAAAAACGAATGAGATAAGCGTTCATCCATACCATTTAAATCGTGGTCTGTTTTATTTGCTTAAGAATAGATAAATAAATAAATATAAATTAAATTAAATTATTGCTAAATAAACTATAATATGTAGCCAAATAGTGTAGTTTTTCTCAAGTAATTAAAATAATTAGAAACTCTCTTGAAAAGAAGGCAAAAAAAATAATGACGAGCAATTCAAGATGGCTGCACAGATTACAATTCAACTCAACTACAAATTCAAGTTTTTCCTAAAAAATAATGTAGCCTTTTCTAATGAATAGTATACTTAAGATGAAGACAGATAAGCAATTCACTTTTGTTATTTTAAACTTAATTTCTGATACTGGGTTAAATTTTGGTTTATCTGTGCTCCTGTAAGTTGTGTTTGGAAGAATCTAACCATATTACAATAGCATATTTATTTAAAAGTAATAGTTTTGACTTTCAAACGATAAATATTAGTTGTATTTTATTTTTATTTATTTGCGAACTATTATCCTCATCTGTATACTCCTCTCTACAAAGATGCGGATGATAGTCCGCAAATAAATAAGAATGAAATATACAAATTACTTATCTCAAAGAATTCCAATATTTAAATAATAAATATTAGATAATTAACACTTCTCTATCTTTCTGTCTGTCTATATATATATATAATATGCAAATTACTTATCTCAAAGGATTACGATATTTGAATAACAAATATTAGATAATTTACATTTCTCTGTTTTTCTGTCTATCTATCTATCTATATATCTATATCTATATATATATATATATATATATATATATATATATATATATATATAAAATATAAAAATTACTTATCTCAAAGAATTCCAATATTTAAATAATAAATATTAGATAATTGACATTTTTCTGTCTATCTATCTATCTATCTATCTATCTATCTATCTATATATATATATATATATATATATATATTAATGGGTGTCTGTGTAGATGCGTGTGTGTGCAATGAAAAAAAGAAAAACTAAAAAATTGTTCATAAAAGTTTCATTTTTATTTTAAGAGTCTCAAGATGACTGATTTTAAGAAACTCATAGACATCAAAACAAGTTATATTGAGAAAATCTTGAAATAAAGACGGAACGTTAATGAACACATAAGCACTTTTTTTCATTTTCTATTACATTGGATTATATATGTACAAGGTAGCGAAGCTACCAATGAAGTTTTAATGCAAGAGTGCTCAATATCAAAGTAGGGAAAGATATACTTTTTCTTTGTTTCACAAGGTATAATTTTTGTTCGTTTTGCAAATATGTAGCTACACATTCTTGAACATGTTTCGGTCAACCAGTTACAAAAATCAACTTTAATACCTTCCTAAGTAATATCGCCTAAAGAGGTCTCTAGTTACTTGTAACTGGCTTACCATACATGCTCAGGAGTGTTAATGCTTATGTAAAACAAATAAAAAGTGTATATATTCTTATATATATGTGTGTGTGTGTGTGTGTGTGTGTGTGTGTGTGTGTGTGTGTGTGTGTGTGTGTGTGTGTGTGTGTGTGATTCAAGTAATGTTAGGATAAAAAAATAAAAAGCAGGAAATTCTTTACACTGCATAATAATAAATAGAGCTATTTATTTCTCGTATTTTATACATATACGTACACATATATAAAAATATATATGTATGCATATATATGTGTGCATATATATGTGTGTGTATATATATATATATATATGTATATATATATATATATATATATATATATATATATTACTTAGACATGGATCAACATTTTACTTTGATTTCAGCCAAAAATATTAAACGTTAAGTGGTCAAAATTGGGGTCAAATGTAATATATATATATATATATATATATATATATATATATATATATATATATATATATATATATATTGTAAAAAAGGTTTGTTTTTTTTCATATTTTGTATTCCTGCACGTCACCAAAGAAAAGTTATAAGCTTTTATACTTTTCGTATTCTTTTTTATACATTTACACACACACACAGACACACACACCAACCCACACACACTCACATATATATATATAATGTTTGTGTATGTGTGTGTATTTACACACACACATATATGTATGTATGCATGTATGTATGCATGTATGTCTGTATGTATTAATTTTGCTAATCTTCGAGAAAAATATTCCTTTTGTGTATTTGTCATAGTGAAGAGTTCCATAAATGGATAACGATTATCTTAAGGCTCAATATATAGAAAAATCCACAAAGAAGAAAAATCTAAAAAAAAAGAGAAAAATCCTTTTGGTCTTTTGGTTGAGATCAAAGTGTAGTATCCTATCTGGCATCCCATTCTAGATTTGACCAGTAAAAGAGAAATCCTTCTAGACTGAGGTGATATTTTTTTT
>NC_136515.1:67297605-67307605 GCF_053919585.1 Euprymna scolopes | reverse complement strand
AACATGCGTATTACATCCTCCTATGGAATCCATTATTCAACAAATGATCAGTAACAATACTTCATCGCACCTACATTGACCATCTTTATTAATATCCATTTTAATGAATAATATATTACATACAATCTGCAACATCACTGTTCTTTCTTCAGTCTAATGTATTTGTTAATATCTTCTCTGAGACCCAAATTGGAGCACAAGACCATTTATTATTATTATTATTATTATTATTATTATTAGTATTAGTATTATTATTATTATTATCTAATATGAATCCGGAAAATTATACTTATTGTCTGGCTCTAAGGTATTCCTTTGTGTGACACATCATGCTTGGCTCATGCTTCCTTTTTTGAGTTGAGCTTATCGGCGAAGGAAACAACAAACTGCCACAATTTGTGTGAACAAATAGAGCTTTACACGTTTGGACAATGTTGACCATTGTAATTTCCCAACATCTAAAATAGCGTAATGCTTAGAAGCTCAAATGATCGTCTAAAGGATTTAGTTTCGATCCTAGCTAGTTTAACCGCACTGAAAAGCTGTGATACAGCGAAACAGTTTGTGGATGACAATATATATATATATATATATATATATATATATATATATATTCAAGTAAACATTATTGAATACAATGAACGTACTTTGCTTTATTATTCTTTTTATTTAAATTTTTTTCGATCTTCTGTATAATATTTTTTATATCGAAATCAAAGATAATAACAAAAGTTCCATCTGAACCACAAACGCTTTCGATTCGACTGCAAATCATCTTTAGGCGAAATTATTGCAGTGAAAGTCAGCTAGATCAAAAAATCAAAGGTAGAAAACTAGAAAAGTAAAATTCACGATAAATTATAGGCAGAGGTAGTGGGTTATGAAGTCAAAGGAAAGTCGGTTAAAAACTAAGTCGATTAAAAATCTGAGCTATAAAACCCAAGAGTTCTTTAGCCAGTGTCAGCAAAGCACGGCCACTGCATGCTATGCTATGCATTTTAATAGGTTGCCACTGCTGTTATTAATAGTAGGGTGTTGCATTCTAATGTAAATTGTCTCGAGATTAATAAGCCAAAGTACCTCTATTGTATTCAATAATGTTTGCTTGAATAAAAAAATGCTGACTAATAAACTTTATATATATATAGTAAGTTATGAAAATATAAATGGCAATTAAGCTACACAGAATATTACGCGTTTTATTCTCGTGAGAATTCGACAGGCTGACGAATTCTCATAAGAATAAAACGCGGAATGTTCTGTGTAGCTTAATTGCCATAAATCTTTTCATAACTTACTACCTAGCTCTTCCTATGTATCAAGCACTTTGAAGTGAATACTGAAAATGTATGCATAAAATTATATCTTCTTATATTAATGTATGTGATGAAATGAAGTAAACATACACAAAGTCGTAAATCTAGCAGGAGATCACTTATTCCCTTCCCTATAGCCTCCTTCTCACAGAAGATATGCTGTTAGTCCTTGCCTACTCTGTCGTTAGTCTTATTTGAATCATCTTATCCTCACTAAACTCATTGCGGTTGCCAGACAGGGCTCTGTTTTTTTTTGTCTTTTTGTTCAGGCTTCTTTTTGTAAAACAATCACAAGAATTCGTTGGGTTACCACCACTGCAAATAACTGTCCTTTCTTCCTCAATGTACCTAAAACCAAACAGAACTTTCATAAACAGAATTTCTTTTTGAGAACTTCTGATCTGCAGAACACAATATCACAGGATTACTTCTCTGCTGGCTACAACATGGTCATCTGCAAGTCCAATGTTAACAAATACTTTGTCCAGTAAACCTGTTATCTCACTCAGTCCTTTGCACCCATGGTTTCTAATATTCTCATAATATTATTCATAATCCAGTTGCTAATCTTATTAGTCTGTATCCTCGAGTAGCTTTTTTACTTTAATAAGTACTATTTTATTCATAGGAAGTACTGTATTTATTTATATTACTTGTATTGATCGGATTATTGTTTTCATCTAGAGTGTCATTTGTGCAAATCCAAAGAACAACCAACATGCCTGAAGACGGTCGAAGGACAATACAACTGAAACGTTGCATACATGACACTCAAGATGACAACTATAGTCCATTCAATACAAGTAATATAAATAATCAGGCCTCATCTAAAAAATCAGAACTTTACTTTATGTGTCTTTTAGATTACTTACAATATTAATTATTAATGAAACTGTTTTATTGCGTTATTTATTTCTTACAGAGATTATTAATAATTACGAAAGATTTAAATATAAAAATATTTTTTTAATTATTTTATTTAATTTATTTTGTTTGTGGTGAGCGTTTGTTTCCCCGGCCTGCTTTGGAATAAACCCGCATGTTGTTGAACAAAAGTTTGACTTTCACCTAATCGCGATTTCTATTAAAACATCATTTTACCATCAAATCAACGCTCAGTGAAAAAAAAAAAAAAAAAGGATTTTCTTAGCAAACAGAAATTATAACATTACGTCAGTTTACCCTATCGTGAACCAAGAATTAATTTTAACAATGCTTTCGATATGACTGACCTTATCTTCACTAATTGTTGCTATAATCTGCAATCAGAGGTGAGGAGAAAATCAACTGTTGGTTTTCAACTTTTATAATGAGGTTTTGTCTGGTGAGTTCTAGTCTGATCACGTTGAATGACATCTGCTGTGAAAATATGTTCCAGTCATATTATCTTATGACTGTCGTATTTGACCACTCTTAACCCCCCCCCCCCGTAAAATATAGCACTCATCTGAATCTAAACTTTAATCCTAAACACTAAAACCAATCCAAATATGATAATAAATATAGAACGGTAATATATAGAAGGTCATACAATGCAGTGGTGTAACGGATAGGCACAAACTTAAGCAAATTAAGATAATATATTATGGCGGAATGAGTTGGACAAATTCCACCAAAAGAAAGTATATTGGATTTAAAGAAAAATTTTTTTTTCAAATTAACTTGATTTCAAATCCAACTCATGCCGAATATTCTCATTAGCAACGGTCTTCATATGCATGTTTGCATTAAGGTTGAACAGAAAATCTGATGAAGGGAAATATTTCCGAAATATCATATCATACAGAACTTTCATCAGACTATGGTGACACAAGTAAAATTATAATATGATATAAATACAAAAGGAAACACGCGCGCGCGTGTGCGTATATGTATATTTGGATCTTGGCCTGTAACTATACTGATATTCTACTATATATGCTCTGTTTTATATTTAGCATACATTGAGCTTCTAAACAAAAAGGATTGGTATACACAAAGAGTGATATATAATTAAAAAAACATTTTATCAAAACAACATACACACACACATACATACATATATATGTAAAGAGGTGAAACGTCATAACTCCTTCCGCCATTATATGTTTTATTTGCCTCAGTTTTTGTTTATCCGTTACACCCCTGCATTGTCTTGCCTTCTTTAAATTACTTTTATATGTTTTACTTTTATATACACTCTAAATAATGGTTCAAGCAAACTACATCAACCTATTATACTTGGAAATGATTTAATCATTAAATACTTACACCATTCACATGTTTTACACGATTTTCCTTATTTGCCTCTAGCATAAGGAAAATTGTGTCAAACAGTTTAATACTGCTACGGTCGTTGTGCTCTCTGACCTTCCAAGCTGAGGTTTCATTGCTATTTACATGTTCCGGGCTGATTTTCTCATTATCCATGTTGCCATTTTCACAGCATTTCAGCTGCTGCACTCTATGACCTACATCAGGTGTTTATTTTCACAGTGGATAATTTTTTTAAAATATCTAACCCAGTGGTACTTGCCCTCTGTTCAGTGGAATAATTACAGGTTTTCCTCAAAGAGATGATAGTTAGAAGCCATTTTTGCTTAAAAAGATGTTTAATTTCTTAATCAGACGTTTATCGTCATATAAAAGTACTGGTTTGGCATCCTTAAAGCGAACGAACTGGTCGCCCATAACCATCTAAGGCAATGGTTCCCAAACTCTGTGCCATGGCACATTAGTGTGCCATAGAATGATTACTGTTGTGGTACGAGAAGCTATTTAGTTTCATTTTGTTTAATAAATATATCTAATTTCTTAATTTTGAGGACAGGACTCAATTAAAAATCACCAAATTTCTGGAATCCAAAAGTTTCGCGCTTACAAATTTGTAAGTTTTTAAAATTTTTTTTATATTAGTGATGGGACGATTAATCAGATTAATATTTTTTTATTGGGCGTGAATCCATGCTTTGAATGCTTTGTATTTTTTTTGGAAAAAGAACATGTAAAAATCTATAATATAAATCTCACCTGTCTGTTTAAATGTGTGTATGTATGTATGTATGTCAGCCTAAAACTTTTGACAGATGCGTTAGAACATTACGAAACCAGTATCGTGTTAAACCTTGAACTTTCAGATGACACATATGGAAAAATTGGCTAAAAACAATAATTCCTTCACTCTCAACTTAGCAGTTTTCTGCAAGGAAGCTCACTCTTTTCGCCGATATTTTCGAAAGTCATCCACTGTTTTTGATTGACTAGCCTTAATTTAAACCTTTGCCACTTCCAGTTTGACGATGTGTGCAACGGCAAACACGTCACAATTTTTTTTTTTTCACATTCTTTTCCTCCTTCGCAGTATGGGTTCGAGCCTGCCTGCTTGCTATCACTTTTTTGTGTTTTGCTCAACACACATCTCCAAACACCCGAGCAACGCCGAGCACCCAGGTTTGTCTAACATATAATCAGCTGTTTCAAGGAATCTGGAATCGGCATTTGATCTGAATAATTCGACCTCACTTATGATGCCAAAATGATTTCTAAATACACAGGTTGTAAGACAAAAAAAGTATTTTTGAAGAATGAAAATTCTCCTTATAGTATCTATTTTGTTTTTGTTTTTGTTTTATTATTTTACTAGGATTTCAGCCCGGCGTTGTCCGGGTGTTTGGAGGTGTATGTTGAGCAAAAAAAAAAAAAAAAAAAAGCGATCAATCTTTTTAACTTTGACCCCTATTATGACCCCTTAACATTTATTGGTTAGAACTCGAATCAAATTATTAACTTAGATCCATGTCCAAGGAACCTATATCTAAAATTTCAAGTGTTTAGACCCAAAATTGTCGGAGGAGTTTTGTAAAGTTCTCAAAGGTCAAATCGTTGAACTTTGACCCCTTTAACAGTCAAATTTCTAGCCGACAAAGGATTACAAAGATTTTCCCAAATCTCAGTACCCTGTATATTAAGTTTCGAGTCTGTAGACTTAAAATTGACAGAGTTATTGCGTAGAGAAATGTACACACACACACACACACGCACACACACGCCCCCCCCCCCCACACACACAGACACGTTCACTTTTATAGATATAGAGATATAGGTAGATAGATTGCAAAAAGACTTAACGCATAGAAAATATTTAGTTTTGTGAGACATGTGTCATAAAATTTTTGTTTAAAAAGTATGCCGCCATGTAAAAAATGTTGTGTACCACTTGCTCTAAGTAAACCTATTTAATCAATATGGATGGTATGCAACGCTCAGAACATTGTGAAAATGTCAACACTTACGATACAGAAAAGGCCGGAACTTTTAGAGTAACGTAAATAACAATGTTACCTCATTGACACGTTGTATGTTCGTAGTCACCTGAAACAGTAGTTATGTATAGTTGTAAAGATGGTTGTTAGTGATGAGTAGGGCTAGGACAACAGTATATTCTTTTCATTGTTTTGGCTCTCGAATGTGTATCCGTTGAAATCTTATGTGCTTTTATATAGTGTGAAGTGGTTCTCAGTTGATTACCAGTGTCTAATTGTGTCAGGTATATACCCGAGAGTTAAAACAATGATAAAAATATTCTGTTGTCATAGTGATGAGCCTGCAGCAGAAGTTTCCCTGGCTGCCTCTCTTTTTCTGGTCGATTCTTCATCTTTTTTTTTAAATTAAATTTTATTAACAGTTTTAAACGTTATTAATAACAGAACATATCCATTTGAGACTTAACATATTTGTTTGTTTATCTTTTACGCAATAGCCCCTGTGTCTTTCAGAATCAGGGATGAAAAGAGCTGACCCCCAAAAACGAATGTTCTCACTTTGTTGATCAGAAACAAGAGAAAGACTTTATCAGCTTTTCAACCATTTGCCACCTGTTTTTTATGGAACTCCTTGTACACGTAGTCTTAGTACTTTAACTTCTAATGAAATTTTCTTATTTTTTTCTTACCTTAGCTTATATAGAAAATTCCGTTGGAAAGATTATATGTATCTATTCTTGTTACACATGAAGAAGGCCAGAGAGTATAACGGTCATTTATTGTTTGCTTTCTTTCTTTTACAGTATATATGCACAATAGCCTGTGTGTCTTCCCAAACCTGTCTCTCATAGCGAAAGAACTGTCTCCAAAATGAGTGTTCTCCTTTGCAGATCAGAAACAAGAGAAACGTTATAGCAGCTAATCAACCGTGTATCACTAAACTTCCTCTCTCTTATGCAACTTCATTTAAACGCCTTCTAATGTAATTTTCCGTTTTTTCCTTACTCTAGTCTTATGTGAAAAATTCCGTTTTAAACATTATTTTTATGCACCTTGCTACAATCTTGTTACACCTGATAAGGCCAGGGAGTACAACGGCCTTTTTGTCCCTTTATCTCCTATTATTGTACTTGTGCCATATTTACCTGTGCCATTGTCACCGTGCACCATTTTCTCAACGGTGCCTTTAAAGAAAACGATACCAAAGAGAGAAAGGAATTTATATACAAAACAAAAGAGGGAAGAAATAAAACAAGGATTGAATAAATAAAAAATAAACAGAAAATAAAAGAAATAAATGAGTTTTTAAAAAAATATAAATAAATAAAAAACAAAGAATAAAAGGATTTAAAAAAAAAAAAATGGAGGAAATTATACAGAATTTGAGTCCAAAATATTCTTCCTGTTGTATCAATATAGACAGTGGTGGATTCGGCCTCTTGGACACTGAAGGTCTTGGGAGTGTCTGCATTACAGCTACCTCGTCCGTCAACCGATGATAACCTTAAAATCGTCTCCACAATTTCTTCGGAAAGCAGCATAACACACAAAAAGGTACTTGTGTCCCTATCTTAAGATCTGACGCACTGACTCTGCGCTATCCGATTCGCAGCAAAATTCCATCATCTCTCTGTAAAGTCTTCTAGATGCTGGAAAAATTTCTACATTAGTAACTTCTTTCTTTGAGAATGCTTTCTTCTGGAACTCCTTTCCTGCCCCTTGTTTCTCTGAGCCGACCAACATGCAAAAATTGTAACATCGGTAAAAATCTTGCTACCATTCCATAAAAATCTGCCCCTATCATAATAGCCCCTTATGCTTCAAATATGCCCCCTATCAAACTAGCCATCTCTGATTCATTAGCATATGTCTTGTTTGGAGTTAACGTACTTAACTATAACAAAGGCTTTTTTTAAGCTAAAAATAAACCAGCCAACGTTAAAATCGTGTCCAATCCATTCATACATACTTGTGAAAAAATCCGGTGTTGCCCAAGAAAAATAGGTTGAAACGTTTCACATAAATTTTATCACATATTTATACCCGATATGTATATATTTTTTGTACTTCTACAGTTTGTGGACCGTGCTATATTTAATAATATTTATAAAGCCATTAAATATTTATATAATTTATATGCTATATTTTATATTTATTAACCCATTAAATATTTATACGATTTTAATGTCATATTTTTAACATTTATTAACCCATTAAATATTTATATGATTTTAATGTCATATTCTTAATATTTATTAACCCGTTAAATATTTTATAAATTATATGTTATAATATTTATAAACCCATTTAATATTTTCATTATTTTAATGTTATATTTTTAATATTTATTAACCCATTAAATATTTATATTATTGTAATTCTATATTTTTAACATTTATTAACTCATTAAATATTGATATGATTTTAATGTTATATTTTTTACATTTATTAACTCATTAAATATTTATCTGATTGTAATGTTATATTGTTAATATTTATTAACCAATCAAATATTTAAACAAAGAATTAAATGAAAGAATAGCAATTTTTAATTTTTCTTCTTTCATTTTAATTTCTTTATTATTTTTAAATTATTTTAATTTATTTATTTTAATTTCTTTATTATTATTTATTTATTTTAATTTATTTATTCTTATTTTTATTTCTTTATTATAATTAATTCCTTGATTGAATTTTTGATGACTGAAACAAAATATTGTCATTTATTTCTTTATCTATTATGCTTGGCTTTCTATGATCTTGAAATGTTAATATAATATCCATCATTGTGATTTTATTTATATTTCATTTATATTTATTTGATATACATATAGACACACAAACACGCATATGTCTTCTTAAATTTGAAGTTCGATGTCTGTAAAGATATAACAACAGATTATATATATATATATATATGTATGTATATGTATATATATGTATGTATATGTATATATATATGTATGTATATATATGTATATATATATGTATATATATATGTATATATAGCCAGTAGAGTTTAGTTTCCTAGAAAGTACATCCAATGAAACAACATGTGTCTACCAAAATAGTGCTCAATGAGTGAACAGAGCAGGTATGTATATATATGTATATATCTGTATATATATATATGCATATATATATGTATATATACATACATATGTATAAATATATGTATATATATGTATATATTTATATGTATATATATGTATATATATATGCATATATATATATGTATATATATGTATATATATGCATATATATGTATAAATATATGTATATATATGTATATATTTATATGTATATATATGTATATATATATGCATATATATGCATATATATATGTATATATATATGTATATATATGCATATATATATATATGTATATATATATGCATATATATATATGTATATATATATGCATATATATATATGTATATATATGCATATATATATATGTATATATATATGCATATATATATATATATATATATGCATATATATATATATATATGCATATATATATGTATATATATATGCATATATATATATATATATATATATATGCATATATATATACATATATATATGCATATATATATACATATATATATATATATACATATATATTAATACAGGTTAAAGGTATTCAGGAGATAAAACCCATGAATTAAAAAGAGGGTATTTAGAGTGCTCAATAAAAAAGAGCCAAATATATTATTTTTATACTCGCTACAGAGGACGTGCTTATGTTTACGTGCAAATTGGTTTACTTTTCCTTCTAATGTCTTTCTACTCTTCTCCTTTATCTTATTAAGTTTTGGCATCCCATTTCTCCACACCGCTCCTCGTTTTTAAGTCTAAAATGTCACTTAGTATCACCCCTCTCGCTTCAAGTTAGCGATTTAATATTATATTTTTTTATAAATAAAAAAAAAATATTTCACTTTTTGATTTCAGAACAAGATTCTTTGAATAGCAGATATAAATTTTATTTCTCTCGCCTGATGAGGAACAGTTGTTTTTCTTAATAAAGCAATTTGCTCCAAAACATTAGCACGTTCAGTGTAGCGATTATATAATATTTGTCTGTATAGATAAAAATTATATATATATATATATATATATATATATATATATATATATATATGTATATATATATATATATATATATATATATATATATATATATATATATATGGGCGTTTTTTTTTTATATATATTTTTTACATATCCAACATTCTTCCACTTTTTTATTTGGCAATTTATAACTACAATAACTTGCGGTTTCACTTAATTCCTTAATTAGCAAATTCTAGCATTGCTACAAATATAATTTGCTGATTTCTTTATGTTCCCTGATGAGAAAAATAACTAGAATAGCATTGTTTGAAACTCCGTGGAATAAGGATTTTGTAAATTGTTTTTTGGAGTATTCAGTCG
>NC_136515.1:67285105-67295105 GCF_053919585.1 Euprymna scolopes | reverse complement strand
TACCTAGATATGCATATATATGCATACCTATATGCTGTAGTTACTAAACCGCTATTAGATATATACACTTCATTATATTTATATAGTAATATATCTCTGAAATATAAGTATAGTTGGTCAGCTTTTAGAATCTTCTTGGGTAATTTTGAACTTTTTAACTTTAGCATGGCCGCCATCGAGACGGCAGTATTTTAACTTTAAGTACTTTAATTTTATCACAACTTTGTTCGATTAATAATTTAATATTTAAACAATACCATATTTATATAACCTTACTATTACGGTTTGGTGTGATCATTGAATTAGTAATTGAACCAAACTGTTTTGAGCTATTTTGATGAAGATAGTGGTTTAATAGCAGTGTCGTGTGTTTAATTTAATGGCTTTATTTTCTATAACATTGAATCCGCTAAGCCGAGTTCAAATCCTGTCGGATCTATCGTATTCACATATATTGAAAAAGGTATGAACCCCTACAGCCACCTCCCAATTCATCTACGGTAAATTGTTTACAACCGAAAAACAAATGGTTATTCATATAATTTACATGCTTCATAATGTTTTCTTTTCGTTTTTTTTTTATGTTAATAACAATCCGGCTGCTGTACTCTCTGGGCTGCTTCTTTTTTTTTTTTTTTTTTTTTTTTTTTAGTTGGTAAAACTTCCGGGGAATTTTGAACTGAACCCTTTATTTATTCAACTGGGGTAAACCGTTCTGATTCCCTGTTCTGTGGATGTTGTATTGGTCAACTCTTTGAAACATGTAAATTACATAAATAACTACAGTAGCTGATCTCCACAATACAGCCCCCCACCACCACCACACGCACGCAAAAGTATGTCGTAAACTATATCAATTTAAATTACGAATCACCTCTAAAACCGACTGTTTACACAATTATCACCAAACGTAAGAACTCTTTAGCGAGAACCAGAAGAATGCCTGACTCAAACTCTGCAGTAACCGGTACCCAGTCAGATTCGATTCCTGATATTAAACTTCATCCATAATATTACTTTCAGCGAGAGTTTCAGTTTTTCAAATTTATTATTTTTTTTTTATTAACATGTTAGTTGCCCCTATAGAATATTTACCCCCCTCCCTCCACACACATACAAACACCTTTCGATGTTAAGAATAGCTTTCTATATAACAACTTCCTTATTTCAGCACGGCCATTAAACTGCAAAAACTTATTTAGAAAACCATTCTTAACATAGCGAGGTGGGAGGTACATTATTAATTGTTCGATACATGAACGAAAATTAGTTCAAGACTTGATAAACACCAAGAATATGAGAGCCAAAACAGGAAAGATTTTATATAAGGAACCAAATCTAAGCGGACACTGTTTGCTGCAGGCATTGAGTCAGGAGTTCTTCTGGTTTCGTTTGATCATTAATTATTTCTGCACGGTCAGTAAACTGCAAGAAATTATTTAGAAAGCCATTTTTAACATGGGGAGGTGTGGAGGCCTTTGTTAATTTTACTGTACTTTCGGCTAACCATTTAATGAAAATCAGTATAAAGTTTGACGAACCATGAAAATAAGCGACTCAAAACAGGACGTTTTTTTATATCAGGAATTAAATCTGATCGGACACCGTTTGCTGCGGACTGAGTAGGGCGTTCTTCTGGTTTACCAACATTGGTTTACCCAAAGCCACGGCAAAAAATATGAAATTGCCTAATTCTAGATGTTCCCTTGATCTATTGTAATGTACATGAGCCTATCCTTAAATAGGTTTGCTTTTTATATATATATATATATATATATATATATATATATATATATATATATATATATATATATATATATATATATATATATATATATATAATCTACAGTTGAAACAATATGAAAAATACTTCGGATTTTTTCCCTTTTTCTGTATAATAAAGTGAAAAGAAGAAAGATGAAGAAAAAAGGGGTTTTCAAAAAAAAAAAAAAAAAAAAGATGAAAGATGAAGGAGAGAAATAAGTATCCGCTTTAGAAGGAGTAAATTGGCAGTCATGCAAACAGATTTGTTGGCACACATATTAGCAATGAAATTTCTAGATGTAGGAAAAAAAAATTCTATTTATTAGTTAAAATTGTTAATTAATGGCAAGCAGCTTACGATTCATCCCAGTGTTTAATAATCCATCGTTGTCTTTGAATACTGAAATATCAAGAAAAAAGGTAAGAATTCTTATCCGATCTCAGATGATGGTGGATGTTGAAGGGAAGGGCAATGGGGGTTGTTTTGTTGAGTTAGGCATGATTTAGTAAAACGTATCGAGGCTGAATATTCCTTACTATTATTATTAATTATCATTATTAATATCATTATTACTATTATTATTAATATTATTGTTAATATCATTGTTATTAATATTATTATTCATAATATTTGGATTCATCGGACTACCATTGCTATTATGAGCATTACCTGCGCAACGTTTCGGTCGATATAACCATTGGCCTTCTTCACGAGTATCTTGTTGAACTCAAGACTATTTCTGTCGAACTCAGGACTATTTCTATCGAACTCCGGTATCTTTCTGTTGAACTCGGGAATCTTTCTGTTGAACGCAGGAATCTTTCTGTCGAACTCAGGAATCGCTCTGTAAAACTCAAGCAACTGCATAAAAGTTTGAACGAACAGGACTCTTTATTTAATCCACAGGCAGAGCATGCTTCCCACTCTGTCAGCCATGACTGGGTCGAAGTCTTAACTAATTTGCAATTGTATTTTGAGTCTTGGTTGCACTGCGGATTGAACCTTCACTCTCGAGATGTAATTTTTACAACTGAATACTTTTTACTCAGTATTTTATCCTCTATGCCACGGGTGCTTCCAGACAAATTATTAGTGCGGGCGACACTCAATGACGCAATTGCAAATTACTTGGGACTTCTACAGAGACATAGCTGATGGAACGTAATCATGCTACCCTTGTGGGTTAAATAAATGGTGTCATTTTGAAATTCCGTGCAGATTTCGAGTTCAACAGAAAAATTCCAAGGTTCAGCAGAAAGAGTCCCGAGTTTGATAAGATACACCTGGATCAGGCTGGAGGTTCCATCGATCAAAACCTTGTGTGAATAACACTTAAGATGAGAACAGTAGTCCGAAGAGTCCAAATAATACGAATAATCAATCCTCATCTCAAAAATTCAGAAACGTGTTATTAATATTAATATAATTATTATTATTATTAATATAATTATTATTATTATTAGTGAAAATGGCTTGATGTTTAGGTTAATGCATTTATCATAAACCTAGATAAATGGGTAATTTTGCATTCAATCAATTCCTCTTAGATTAAAGTTTTGAAAAATTCTTGAAAATACAAATGAAATGATGCTGTGTAGATTAGCAATGTTTTGAATCGGCTCATTTCAGGTGAAAATATTATTATCTTCTTACGTGTCATGTCAAAATTAGTATAATTTCCAAAAATTACGAAAAATGGTCCAGTAGAAAAATAATAACAAGTAAAAATAAAAATTTACTGAGTTTCTTGCTTTATAGAGTTTTATTGTTGAAGAGTTTGTCAATATTGAGGGGAGATAACTGAAGTCAATACTTTTGACTCAATTATTATAGTCCGACATTTTTAAACACAAAATGTCGGAACATAATTGTGGCTGAATTATTTGTAAAAGATACTGCTAGCGCATCTTTCCACTGGATCATTTTTTGTAATTTTTGGAATTTATACTAATTTCGACATATCAAGTAAGTACATAATAATGTTATCAACTTAAATGCGTTTGGTTTAAAACATTGCTATTCTATGCAAGCACCAATAAGATAAAAAATTCCTACAAAATATACGATAATTATTTGCTGCTTCGTGTTTTAAAGAATAATTTTAGTATAATACAGAATACAGAATAGTTGACATTTAATTTATATAAAACGCATTAAAATGAAATTCTCTTTACCAAACTTTCCAAGTTTTAAAATGAGATTTTTTTTTACATTAAAATAATTTGACACATTCAAGCGAAGTAGGTTTCGCTATTTTTTAAAATGAACTTTTAGATGTTAACTATTCTGTACTTCTATCATTTAAAAAAATCTTACATTTCTTTATATTCAAACTAAGTGGCTTTGATAGAGAATTTTATTCGAATGCATTTTATGTAAATTTTTCTTTCATTTTTTTTTGGATTTTATAAGTACTTCAGTGTTAACTATTCTGTGCTTTTTATGAAATTTTGTTTAAAAAATTCACAGAAGTTTATGAATGGTTTAATCTACAGGTATAAAAAAAAATATTAATCAAATTCTTGGTTTCTTTATGTCTTCTTTTAATAAAAATATAGGCAATAGAAAAATTTCAATCTTGGTTTCCGCAAATCTTATAACTGTCAAAATTTGGCAAGTTTTAATTTACTAATGTTTACTAAGAAAAAGAGATGACATAAGTCATGTGGTCCCTTGCATAAGTACCCGATGTCTTCCTAGAAAGAATCTCAACTATAAAGATATCAGGGAAACAAATGCCAACCATAGAATCATCTGATTCATATGAAATGAAATTTTAAAAAACTGCTAGCAAACTGAAATTTATTTGCAGACTGAGATCAAGAATAGCCTGAACCAGTACTGGGGTAAGCGATGAAGGATTGGTGCTATTTAGCAGTTTTCTTTCTCCTTGGTTAGTTGCCTTATTAATACTTTAAAATATTCTACAATCCTAGTCCTCCATAGCATGCGCGAGAGGATCGATTTATACACTTCCAAAAGATTTTAGAAAAAAAAGTGACAGCACTTCTGCATCACTCTCCAAATCCAGAGTCTATACTTGTAACTGGTACACCACTTCCATCTCAAAGCTTACAACCCATGGTATTTCAAAGCAGTCACCCAGCCAAGTAGTAACCAAGCTTTACATTGCTCAACCTATATGATAAAAATAACATACATGATTCATATATAATAATAAATGAATGGATTAAACATAGTTGAGGGCGACTTAATGTTTCTTTTCATTGCTTACAACATTAAGATGTAGGGGAGGGTGCATCTACTTCTCTATATTACTCCACTCACCCTTGACCCACAAGTAGTTCCCAATTGCATGTATGTCTCGGCCAGGTGAGATGACACTGTAAGTTATTGCAGTTTTTTTTTTTATTTTATTTTTTGCAAGGAGGTGTCGCCATTCTCTTATGTCAAGCACCTGGTATTCTCAAATGATCACCCACCTGGTACTGGCCAGAGTTAACGTCACTTAACTTTGGTAATCTAATGAGAACTGGTGTGTCAAAATCATTAGCCCATATATTTTTGGTATGACTCTCTTAAAGATTGAACTCTGATTTCTTGTTTTATATATAAATATATTTACATAAATATATAAATACACACACGCACACATACACACACATACAACACACGCACGCATATATATATTATAGGTGTTGATGGTTAACTGAACTTCTATTTGTAACCTTAGTAAAAGGTGTTGATGAAAAAAAGGTGCTTCATAAAAGGTGCTAATGAAATTCATATATAAACATAAGTAAATAAAAATAATTCATAATCGTCTCTGAAACGAGTGTACTCCAGACCATTATTGAACTTGAATTCTAGGAACTGAACACTAGTAATAAATGACATTGTGAAACTATTTCTTTATTTATCACTATTCAAACAAATGACAAAAGTCTATATTCCAAATTTTTTTTAAAAAAATCCTATTCCCACAGAAACATTATACATATATATATATATATATATATATATATATATATATATATATATGGTGCTTTCTGTAATAATATTTTTATGTCTGACAGAGAGGAGGGAAGTTTCCAACAAGAATATCCAAAAAGTCAAATTATTCTAAATGCATGGCTAGTACTGTTGATGGAGCAGACCATTTTCTATTCAGCACCCCAATCTACACAAGCACGGAAATTGTAAAATAAATAAATTAATTACATCCGCTTTAAGACAACGATTCAAACTAAGCAAGCAAAATATATTCTAATGTTCCTCCTTGTAAAACATTCACAGCGAGAACTCGTTCTACTACCACTGCTGCAAAGGCGCCTTCCTTCTTTTGTGTGCCTACCATCAAACAGAGTTTCTTTCCGAGACGTTTCCACCTGTAAAACACGTTGTCACAAGATTGATTTCCTGGGGGTTACAGCACTTTCCGCTTTGAATTTGATATTAGTAAACACATCATAAACCGTCCCCATAATTTGTCAAATCTTATTCATCATTTGCAAGCCTCTTATAATATTCATCATCATCCAACCGTCAGTCTTTATAAGCCTTTTACTCGAGTAGATTTTAGCCTTGATAAGTGATGACGCATTAGTAAATGAAAAAAAGGTAAAAGTGGAGGTTAGATTTTTTAACTAGATTTTTAGTAAAGTGTCTTTTAAGAATATTCTGTAAGTCAATATTCATCAGAGGTACAGCATCAGTATCCAAACAGAATTTAATATGACAATAAAACTCTTCCGCTGTTTTCCACGTATGCTTCATGTTTAGACAAGTAGTGATGGGACGATTCCAACACACGTAATGTACTTGCAATAACCCTTATCCCTGAGTGGCTTCCGGGCCTTGATAAGTGGTGATCACTGTGTAAAAAAAACAAAAAAAAAACATTTTTCTATATTCTGATACAATCGCCGATTCTGTTTTAATTTCCTGATTCCAATGCAATTACTGATTCCGGTTGTTATCAAATCTCTAAATATTTAAATAAAGTATTTTATTTATAAAAAAAAATTGTTTGTTTCATCATAAAAATGCACTATGCATATAATATTTTCACAAGCTGCACAAAATTAAGAAAGGGATTCTTTATTTAATCCACGAACATAGCATGCTTGACGTTCTGTCGGCCATGACTGGATAGAAATGTTAACTAATTCACAGTTGCATTTTGAGTATCGCCTGTACTGAGAAATGAACCTTCAGCCTCCAGATGAGTGTAACTTTCACAACTGATTTTTTTTTTACCAAGTATTTTCTCCGCTATGCCAAGGGTGCTTGCAGACATATCCTCAATGCAGGCAACATTCAAAAATGCAATTGCAAATTGCTTAGGACTTCTACCAAGTCATGGCTGATAGAAATGTGAGCATACTACTCCTCTTGATTAAACAATGGATTCTATTTTGAAATTGCTATTAGCAATGGAAAATCAAGTTTTAAGAAAAACAAATAAAGGTTTTGACACCTAAAAATAAACCTAATTTTTCAAGGTCGGATGCCAATTCCAATACCCTAAATGTTCTAATTTTTTTTTTTTTAAATTCCATATTCTGATATGGCTTACTTGTCCTAACGCTATAGATAAGGGTTGACCATTAAAAAAACGTAAGAATATAAACGAGTTAATTAGAGGAAACTGCAACACAATCGTTTTATTTGTTTAAATTTGTTTTTAAGTTTCATCCGGAAGATTTTGGGAGAACAAATCGAAGCACATCTAAAGGGTTTTTTTTTTTCCTGTTATTTCTGGTCACTATCAAAATGTGAAGATTGTTGAAATGTTTCTATTTGTTTAAAATCCCAAACAAAGAATTTAGACATGTTTCTAATTGTGCTAAAAAAAATTCCGGATGAACTTGCTCAACTGAAGAACATGACGGAAAGGTTAAAAATCAAGTCTAAGACTTTCTGCCAATTGCTATTTGGCATGAACAGCCTGCCGTTAGATGTTTGATTGCAGAAAATTATGTAATATCTCACATTCAGTTCGATGGTGAGGCCCCAGCTTGCAGGCCTTAGGGAGTGTGGAGCCACCCTTTAATTGCCATTGCTCCCAGGTTTACTCTGACCCAGAGTGGTAGTACCTGTTAGGGTCCCAACTATGGGTTAAATAGAATGCGACTTAAAAAACAAATATACTATATTAAAAAATCGTTCTTCAAAATCACCAGATTCGGCATTAAATAACCAGAAAAGGGTTGATGTGCCGTAAAACAACCAACCAACCATCATTCAATTCGATGCCTATGTACGAATGGCATTTCAAAAGTAATGCCTCCAGTATTTTTTTAATCCACCTGAATGAATCAGAGGGAACGGCAAGTTGCATTGTTTTGATGCCTGAATTTATGTATTCATAAACTGAAAGTTTCACGTCTCTGTCGCAGATATTGACGGTGTTAAAATTTAAGAAACCAGCCCCTGTCATGAATGTGCATCAGAAGCAGAGACGCATCAGTGATTTCCTGGCAGAGGTGCATTGAGAATGGTCACGATTATGTAGATAACTGAGCTCTAAAGCATACAAGGTCGCTGTTTTTCATGGTACGACCTTCATTTCGTAGCTCTCCACAGTTTAGAGTTTAAAATAAAAATTAAGAGGCTTTACTTTTGAAACGACTCTCATACCAAACACCTAGAACTTTAAAAAAGAATAGAACATTTCTGTAGGAAATCCATCCACAAAGGCGACTGTCATTAATCAAGCGCCTTGCATGGATTCCAATATCAAGATATGGGATCATGGTTCATTACTGGTTATAAGATGAGTATGAACAGTCATGAAGCACTATGCTTGAATTGTCCACCATGTTTTAGCAATGAATACCCAACACTCTTTTTTTTACTGCATTTCAATAATATGCTTCATATATTTGTAGCCCATGCAGAATACCACTCCCCCCATTGATGAAGCAATCCTCGCAGCGATTCCAATGAGTCAGTTGATGTAGCAAGAGTTGCAAGCCTACAAAAGGATTTATACAAATACCATTGCACTTTATAAACTCGACCGCATCGGGTGGTATATTAAAACACAACAAAAGATTTTGACTGTTTTGAAGATGAGAACAGAGGCTGAGTTATGACCAATACTGAGCACAAACTTGTGGCCCTTAGTGTGTTGTTGAACAGCTTTGAGTAGCTGAAGAAGTGTTACGTGAGATGAACATAGTAGGGCAATTGGCAACACTTTAAATGCGTCATTGGAATGGATATGAAGGTCACTTCACATTCCCTGGACAATAGCACTCTCCTCCCCTTAATTTTTTTTCTTAAAGAACTATCTATTTAAACAATCTCCAAACACACAATTCAGAGAAGAATATGCCAGTATTATCAGCAATTTTGTATGCTGTATCCGTGTGCGCTCATCATTGATTGGCAATAAAAATAAAGACTGTTGGAAATTTGATAGACTTGGTGGACAAACCAGACACAGACTGAAGTTTATTTGTATTAAATGTTGTTGGATTGTTGGATGGATTGTGAATTTGAATAAACGATTCCATCGGCGGAATTTTTTTTTTTGGGGGGGGGGGGGAGACTCATTTTTTTTTTGGTGGAGTCCATGCTTTTATTTAAAGGGAAGATAACTCTGGATATAAAATGCTGTTGCTATGTTCAATTGCTTGCGATAATCCTCTGATGAATCCTGATTGAAAGAATTTTTTCTTAGAAGACACTTTTTTATGGCATAGTTTCTGGATTCCTCAAATCACGAATCTTCAGGTGGCGCTGTCCTTTTGATGATGATGATGATGATGATGATGATGATGATGATGATGATGATGATGTCTGTATAGCCTGGAGCTTCGTGCAGATAAGAGAATAAAGGCTTCTTCTTGGCTGGACAGACTGGTAGTCGCTTTGCTAGATGAAACATAAGATGTTTATTGCATTTAACTTGGTTACACGGATCATTATAATAGACTTCTTGTCCGCTTGTTTATTCTTTTAAACATCGCAAGGGGAGATAAACCCTACGCTATCTATGTTGCTACCGATTTACGAAAGTGTTCCTGCGTTACTTCTAATTGGTTCTGTCCAACAACCTTTTTCTATATTTGTCGATCATATGTTGCTCACTTCTGTTTATGTTGCTTACTTTCGTTTTTCTGCTCCCACAAGCGTCAAACATCTTTTATTGAATCTTTCAAACATTGCAATGGCAAAGGGAGACAACTAAAGACCGTATCTAGCTACGCTCTTACAAAGGTATTCTTCCTCCGTTGCTTCTAATTGACTCTATCAATCAATGTC
>NC_136515.1:67267605-67280105 GCF_053919585.1 Euprymna scolopes | reverse complement strand
ATGAAATTACAGAATCACTAAAAGAATTTTTTCTGATTACATCCCTTTAATACCTTTTTTTATTTTAGGATGTCGTCCATATAAAAAATATTTCCGATCTTGTGAAAGCACATCTTTAGAAGGAATTAAATCAAATTTCATTTTTCTATTCTTAATGACATGTAGAAACAATCCATCAAAAGAATTGACTTTACAGAATCAAATAGTGATCTTGTAGGACGAACGCTATCGATAACAAAACTTGAAGAATCCAACTGATTTTACTTTATATAGTAAATAAGGAATATTATATAATCTTCTATATAATAAAATATTTTGCTTCTACAGTTCTAGTAGGAAAATGTATCAACACTTCCTAAACAAATCTTTCACCTACAGCATGTCTTACACCATGTTTTGCGAAAATAATCAAGATTTTACAAACGTAAGATAACAGGAACACCTTATAGAATCACACAATTTTGAGGCAAAATTATGCCACAATGATTCACTAAAATCTAGCAAACCAAAATTAAATATTGATTTTGTAGGAAGAAAGCTGTCAATGACAAAACTCTAGAATCCAATTGATTTATACTTAGTATATTACATAAAGACCCTACAAACATGGCGAAATGTAAATGTAATGTGAACAAATATCTTGTTGTGTAGCTCCCCTATACATCTGGGCCCATATCACAGTAGCTTTTTACACGTTTGTGACAATATGCTTTATTTGTGGTGAATAAAGATTAAATACAAGAAGAAAATCTTCTAAAATCCCACTAACATAGGTTTATATTTATATAAATTTTTTCTGTGTTATCTATCACTCAGAACGAAAACTCATTATATTCGTCTATTATTATAGTTCTGAATTTTTTTTTTATTCATATGATGTGGACTCGTGGCGCGGTGGTCAGATTAGTTGGCAAAAAATCAATTGAACTGAAAAATATAATTCCGAATTACTTAGGACCTCTATCCAATTATGTCTGATGGAATGAGATCATGTTACCCCTATGAAGTAAATAAAAAGTTTCGTTCGAAATTACGTTCGAATTCCAGAGTTTGGCATGAACATTCCGAAGTTCGACAAGATATACCTGAAGAAGGTCGAAGCTTAGATGAGAACACTAGGCTGAAGAATCCAAATCATATGACTTCGTTCATTATATTCTGTTTTCAAGAAAAATCTCCTCAGATAGAGGTGACCTTTTGTGGTTTGTTTTTGCATAGGTGTATATTTTAGCACTGATGATGGCCCCATGTTAATTTATAAATAAAAACATATAAGGTGAACCATATATACATATATATGTATATATATATATATATATATATATATATATATATATATATATCAGAACGGGCTAAAGCAATTGTTTGCTTATACTAGCAATAAACGAAATTTTGGACGAACATAATGAGTCTCTATTCACAGTGAGAAATAAAGCAATAAAAACGAAAAACCAGTTGGAGCTCTAGCATTGCATTATTGAGCTATGTAAAGGAACTTTATGTTGTTAGTATGAATACTTGAATAGAAAATATAATTTGAAATATAAATGTATATATATATATATATACATATATATATAGACTCATATGTAATATACTGAGTTCGTGTAATTCAATAAATTTTCATATACTCATAGGTTTAAAAATGGTTTACTTCAGGATTAAGCTACAAAATTATCACATTTTATAATTGAGCATTAATATACTGTGTGTGCAAAATCAAGATATCAAGACAAGGTGTTGATGACAACAAAAAGTGTATTTCATTTTACGTTACAATTGTTTCAATGTCTAGTTTGACAATTTCAAGCATTATATCGTTTGAAATTTTTCAAAAAGCATTTCTTCAGACTTTATGAATAAACACATTTTGGGCAATGTAGCATTTTTTTAATAGAAAGAACAACAACCAAGGTAAATGTTTCTCGCATGCTTTTCCCATTAGTGATTTCCCCTCCCCTCACCTTTTTTTCTTTCTATTCAAAAAATGCTACATTGCCTAAAGTGTGTTTATTCATAAAGTCTGAAGAAATACTGGTTTTTTAAAATGTTCAAACGATATAATGCTTGAAATTGTCGAACTAGACATTGAAACAATTGTAACGTAAAATGAAATACACTTTTTGTTGCCATCAACACCTTGTCTTGAAGTCTTGATTTTGCACACACAGTATATATATATATATATATATATATATATATATATATATATATATATATATATATATATATATATATATATATGTATATTAGTGGTGGGACGATTAATTTGAATACGATTTGGACATTTAAAAAAAAAACATCCGAACTTTTGGTGTATAGGAATCGGCATCAGAATACTTTTTACCTATTTTCCGATAACCAAAACGATTCTATCTATTATTTTTATTCATTGGATCTTTTTAATTTTGCTTAAAATTGAATTTTCCACTAGTCGTATTAATGGGGAAATGATAAATATTTATCAACGTTAAACTAAAATATATAGCTCACCGTGATAAATGTATTTTTACATTTACGACAATATATGTACACATTACATTTTTTTCATAATCTGACCCCAATCACAAAAACAACTCTATAACTAGAAATTTAAAAGGAATCAGAATCGAAATCGGTAATTCACAACAGAATCAGTAATTGCATCTAAATCAGGTAAAATATTGGAATGACTAATTGTGACCTATATATGCTCTGTCCCTATTAAAAAAAACTTAAAATTTATATATATATATATATATATATATATATATATGTATGTATATATATGTATATGTATGTATATATATATGTATATGTATGTATATATATATATATATGTATATGTATGTATATATATTTATATATGTATGTATATATATTTATATATATATGCATTTATATATATGTATATATATGTGTGTATATATATATATATATATATATATATATATATATATATATATATATATGACCATAAAATAAGCTAAAAATATACATCAGCAGGTGCTCTTTCTTCGAGAGATTTCTATAAATAAGGATTTTATTTAGCTATACATGAGAGTCCGAAAGTGAAGGAGTAAGGATATGTGCAAGAGGAGAAAGTAAGGGAAAGGCAACGACAGGTGAGGGATTTGTGGAAAAAGGAGGGTCAAGGTATGATTAATTTCGTGCGTGGCAAATTGTGATTGTGATTGTCAACACTGGGTTACTTGCTTTTAGGCTTCTTACAATCTCTGTATTTAGCTATTACTTTTTTTTTTAATTTTAACATGCAAGATTTTCACAATCTCCAACAAAATTTTATTAGTGAAATGTACTGTTTATATTTTTTGGATTTTATTAGCATTGTTGGACGGTTTTAATGCAAAAGTTCGAAGCTCATAGGATATATCAACAGTATATGTTGTAAAACATATTCTCCATGATAAGAATAGTCGCTCAAACAATACAAAAATAGACATTTTTAACCTTAACCCGAACCCTCAAAATTTTGATGGAAATAAAGTTTAATTTCTAAAAAATTAATTATAAAATATTTTTATTTTTTACATTAAAAATTTTCTGAAATAATACTCCTAATAATATTTTATTTTAATACGATAACCTCTGTACCTTTTCAAGAGTAAGGATTTTGATGCTTGTGCAAACTAGTGATGTTTAACGCAATGCAGTATTTCAGGTGAAATCATTATCAACCTACTTACATGCTATGTCGAAATAAGTATAAATTCCAAAAATTACGAAAAACAATCAATTAAAAAAAATGATGTCAAGTAAAAGTAAAATTTATCTAGTTTCTCAATTGATAAAGTTTTATCACATTAAAGAGTTCCCAAGATCCAGGGGAGGTAACTGAAATCGATAATTTTGATTAAATAATTACAATCCGCCATTTTTAAACACAAAATTTTTAAACGTAGTTGTTTTGTTGAAAATACACCTCGCACATCTACTACTGGATCATTTTAAAATTGTTTTTGAATTTATATAAATAACGTGAGTACGTAATGATGTTTTCACCTGAAATATTCTGCATAAGGATCAGAATTATATGAGGGCATAAAAATCTTGTAGGTAAAATTTCCTATAATCTAAAATAGAGCTATTATTAAAAATCCAAGGGCAAATAACCCAGTATGTACAATCACAGTAACAAATTACGTAGAGCCTATTAATTTGTATTGAAGAACGAACAGTGGTTGTTTTTTGTTTGTTTTTTTCTCATTGCAAACTTTAAAAATCACAGGTAAAATTAGTCATATGATATAAAATAGGTATATGGGACATGCCGTGTATATTTCGTCTCTAGACATTACGTTTTTTGATCTATAATTTTTGTTTTGTTTTTTTGTTGAGGTTTTCTCTTCAAACAAGTATATATTTTTTTATTTTACTTATATATACAGATATGTTTGTCATAAAAAGAGAAAAAGGAGAAATACACACATAGAACGAGTACATATCTCTTTTAATCCATAAAAACAAAGAAACCCCAATCTAGTAATTCCACTACAGTATCAGAGGTCTTACTGCTGTTATATTTGAGTAATATCTGATATAGTGCTGTGCTAAATATGTTCTTTGCAGCTGCTAGCATTATTCTTGTAATTAAAATATCCTTGTTCTGCAATAATTTATGTAATGATGTTATGCAAGTTGTTAACATGTATTGCTAATACATGCTGCAAGTACTGGTAATTGTGGTATTTAGAATTCACGTGTGACATTTTTTTCTAAACTAAAATTGCGACTTTTTTGTGACTTTGAAGAATATAAAAAAGTCACAGAGAAAGTTAAAATTTTAACCAGGAAAAATGCTGCATATGCAAAAAAGATACGATAATACATTGAAGGTGAGTTTTATGGATTTGTAAATATCTTTATAATTTTTAAATTTAATATGTCACAATTTTATCAGGTAAAATTGTGACTTTTCAGTGATTTTTTTCTCAATTTATGTAAATTTTGAAAGCAGAAAGATATGATAGTACATTGGTGATAGTCTTATGGATTCTAGAATATATTTATTGTGTATAAATTCTGTGTGACATTTTTCCTAGTTAAAATTGTAATTTTTTCAATTAATTTTAATTTTTTAGCAGAAAGATTTGATAGAACATGGAAGGTAAATTTATGAATTTCCAAATGTTTTTGCGGTATTTAAATTTAATGTGTGCCATTTTTCCTAGTTACTATTGTGACTATTCTGTGACATTTTCAATTAATTCTGTTTTAGCAATAAGATCTAATGGTACATTGACGATAGGTTAATGGATTTTGGAATATCTTTATGGTATTTAAATTTAAGGTTTAACATATTTTTACCAGTTATAATTGTGACTTTTTCTATGAAAGTACATGGAAGGTAAATTTATCGATTTTCAAATCGTTTTTAGGATATTTAAATTTAATATGTGACATTTTTCCAAATTAATACTATAACCTTTCTGTGCCATTTTTCAATCAATTTTAATTTTTTTTAGTAGACAGATGTGATAGTGATTGACTTTTGAATATCTTTATGGTATTTAAATTTAATGCGTCACATTTTTCTAATTAAAATATGAATTTTCCGTGGGATTTTTCAGTTAATTGTAATTTTTTTCAGCAGAAAGATGTGGTACTACATTGGAAGTTAGTTTTTATGGATTTTCGAATATCTTTATGATATTTAAATTTAACGTGTGAATTTTTTTAGTGGTTATAATTGTGACTTTTTCTATGATTTTTCTTATTTTGTAGTTGAAGAATGTGATAGTAGGTAGGAGATAGTTTTTTTTTTTTTTTTTTAATATTTAAAAAAAAATCTATAGTGGACAACACAGGAAAATAATGCAGGAGGATAACAACATTGAAAAATAATTTAAAAAAAATGGGTCAGTGGTGAAGAATAAGGAAATAACAACAAAGAATGGGGGGAAAAAAGGGGAGATAATCTAGGATTAACGACTTTAATTCTGTTTATCTCAGAACGTTTGTTTATACAGGATAGGGCAAAATGATCTCACATTTTTGTAAGCTTTGATATAAACAATGTAAAATAAACTAGCAGGGATACATGGCGTTTCTCGGGGTAAAAATGTGGCATTTTTATTCAAATTTCTGTTGTTTCTTTATCTCTTCCTCCTGTTCTCACCACTTCTTTTCTTTATTCATTTATTTATTTGTGGACTGCTATCCTCATCTTCATAGTTGTTGTGCCACGACGTTTCGGGCAACTATTTCTCTGGCCTTCATCATGTGGTTAATCGCAACGGGATAGGAATGGTGAGTATTTTAACTGTATCCTGGATGAGCATTGTTTGAGGATAACGGTTTTAATCTTACCCAAAGCCAGCCAAAGGATTAGTTGGTCAAAACTTGATGAAACAACAACTATGAAGGTCTGTATTTACAGAAGATAGAGTTTAGAGACTCAGTATTCCTATCCTGTCATGATTAACGACCTGATGAAGGCCAGAGGAATAATTGGCCGAAACGTTGTGAAGCAACAACTATAAAGATGAGGATCCCGAAACGTTTTTGTGCTGTTTTTTATATTCTTTTATTCTTTATGTAAATTTTATATAGGCAGTTTCAAATACTAGAATGCGGAATCCATAAATGTATTTTTATTTTTGCCTTTGTTTTCTGTTAGTTGCAAGTTATAGCAGGGTTTACAAAAATGAATTTTTATCTCCATTCAGCACGATCAAAGCCTTGGTTCGGGTGTAGGCCGCTTTAACAGAGATGACAGTACAAGGAACATGACAATATCATGCTTGCTCTTTCTCTCAGTCACTTCTACATTTAAAAACAAGTTTTGTGAAGGTGGCGCCATCGGTCATCATTGCAGGCATTTTCCTCATCCTAGATCGGTATAATATATGTGTTATGTCATTTCTCTTTTGTTAGACTTATCGTACCGCGCTTCTATTGTTGACATGCACATTTAGAAAAAAAAATATTTTTCATTATTTTTATTCTGCTCTTATGAGTCCCTTAATATATGTCAGATCATTTTGTCCCATCCTATAGGTATTTGAGCTATTACGTATTGTAAAAAGTGATTCAAATTTCAAAACAGAACCATGCTTTCCAGAAAAAACACAAATTCAATTAATAACTCTCAAAAATCTTCTCCAAAATATTCAGATCTATAAATACACTTATATACATTATGTGTGTCTGTGTGTGTGTGTGTGTGTGTGTGTGTGTGTGTGTGTGTGTGTGTATAATGGTTGTATAGATTGGTTTTCTAGGTGTAAATCCAATAAAACCCGCGTGATTATTAAAGAGTGCTCAGTAGAGGGCAGAGTTGGTATGTAGTCTGCTTATTATGCAAACATTATTGGTTACATATGTGCATACATGTTTCAGTGGAATCTCAATTCAAAGAGATCAGTTAATCAGGCCAAAAAGGGGCGATATTGAAAACCATTTTCCTTTTGGGTTCGGTTTATATATTCAATATCGCCCCTATTTTGGTCTGATGAAGTGGTCCCTTTGAACAGTGATTCCACCGGAACATGCATGCACCTATGTAACCAATAATGTGTGTATAATAAACAAACTATATATATATATATATATATATATATATATATATATATATATATATATATATATCTATTAACGTATAGAGCACTTTTTAACCCACTTTTACCTCTCTCTCTCTCTCTCTCTCTATATATATATATATATATATATATATGTATATATATATATATATATATATATATATATATATATATATATATATGAGATAAAAGCCTGGTTTTGTATGCATGAAAATAAACCAGCCACATTCTCAAGCTTGGGGGAGAGAGAGACTTGGGAAGATCTTTGAAGTGTTGCCATAGATAGCAGCATCGTCTGGATAGATTTCGATGAATGATATAAGGATCTGATTTAGGAAATCACTGATGAAGACCAGGAAAACAGTTGGGCTGAGAATGAATCTGTGAGGCACCCCAGTATTTTTACTTCATGCTTCATAGATGACTACTACTAAACACTTATTAGAAAGAAAGGATTCGTAAGTTGAGAGGACATTTCCAGATATTCTGAAATTGAAAACCTTGTTAAGTAGACCTTTTTGCCACGCACTATCAAATGCCGTTGACATGTCAAAAAGGTATTGCTCTAGAAATCCCCTTCGATAGATTTACTGATCCTGTGTGAAATGACAGTAAGTACATCGGCTGAAGATCTAGCAGAACGGGAACACAGAGTAGGTTTGTTTTTTTTTTTTGGTTAGGTGATTCACAAGTCCTCTATTTATCACAGAATCATACAACTTACTCATGATGCACAAAAGACTAATTGGTCTGTACTAGGATGCAGAAGACCAATTTCCAGTATTTAATTATGTTTTCCGAGGTGTTAAAAAGAATTTTTCCTTTAGAGAGCGTTGGTACAGCTTTGCAAGAATGGGAACGAGTTTCGATTGCAATTTCTTTAGTATTATGATTGTAATGATGTTAAGTCCAATTGCTTTGCGGGCATCAAAATTATTGATCAGTTTGGCAACATCATGGACAGAACTGTGGATGTCCCTCAGATATATATATATATATATATATATATATATATATATATATATATATATATGTGTGTGTATGTGTGTGCACATATTACATTTTGCTAAATACCCAGACAATACTTTGTTCTAAAATATTTCACTTGGCTGCCTATTTCCACACACACACACACACACACACACACACACACACACACACACACACACACACACACACACACACACATACAGATATATAAACTGGCCGATTTAGTAAAATGATTAGATTATGCCAAGAGATCAGGTTTCAATCCTTAGTGGTGTTATATCAAAGACTCTAAAAATTTATACTTGATAAAAATTCAGTATTATAAAGCAAGGTTCAAAGGTAAGTGGAGAAATTTCAGGAAAGCGTTCTTTCTTTAAAAGGAAACGGTTGGCATCAACTTTTTGAATGTATATATATATATATATATATATATATATATATATATATATATATATATATATATATGTGTGTGTGTGTGTAATTTACTAATTGTAATAAATTGTGTTAGTTTTAAACTATCATGAATTATATTGAGCAATAAGAAATCCTAAAATTAAATTAAAATCTTGCCAAATATTTCAAACAGATTTAAAAGAATTTGTTTTTGTATTTTAAGAATGTAATAATAATATTTAAAAAAAAAAAAACATTTGTAAATTTCCTATTCGAGAATTTTGATATTGTTTAACAAAAAAAAATGGTGGGGTAAAGTTAAACAAGAAACATAAAAAGAAAACAATAAACATGCATTGAATGTTGCATTCTGGGAATGAAAAAATGCAAATCAGGAAAGACTCTCAATGTCATAGCATGCATCAAAATGTCGAAGGTCAAATTTCGATAACATCTCTCAGTTCGGGAAAATTTTTTAAAAATAACTTCTTCGTTGCGGAACCAGCATTTCTGAAAAAGTAATGAACGTCAATATTTCGTCTACGTTAGATTTTGACTACTCGTGATCAAATATTATAGGAAAATTTCAGAAGACCCGCTGGGTCACTGTTGGTACATTGTATGATAGCAAAATTATAACATAGCATTTTCTTTTGCTTCTTTATTTAGATCATTTATTTATTCCATTTTCTTCCTCTTCTCTTATGCTGTTCCCTGTATTTTATCCCTCTTGTTTAACTATTTATCTACTATCTGTTGCCCCTCTCTTACCATATCTGGCCCATTGTAACTTTTCTCTACGCTCTAAAACATTCAATGTGCACACAAGCGAGAAAGATTTTTAAAGGTTTAGTATTATTAGAGACCTGGTTGCTTAATCGATTATTTAACTAGGATTACTGGTATCCTTTTTATTACATTCACCATAATATTTTCTATATTTCACCTAAGAGTGCCACTGTATATATAGATATATATACAGTGGCACTCTTAGGTAGGTTGAATTGGCTTCCTCCAAAAGAGCAATTGTCAAGGGAATATGATATTCACAAATGATTCCCAGTTGTTTGTATACCCCGATCTAGGATGATGACACTGTTAGGTTTTTGCTGTTCTTGCAGGAAGGTTTCGCTGTCCTCCTACATACAGCACCTGGTATTCACAATTGGTACCAATCTGGTATAAGCAGGCTCAGCATTGTTTTACTTTAGTGATCTAATATATATATATATATATATATATATATATATATATATATATATATATATATATATAAATATATATATATATATACATATATATATATATATATATATATATATATTGTTATAGCTTTACGAGAGTTTTATACACCCTTGCACGATCTTTTCGGATTCTTATCTGACTTACAATAAATAACTACTCCTTCCTTAAGGGTGGTAATTTCTAAAAGGTCAATTTTCAGAAGGTCTAATTTCTGAGATGGAGGTTGAAATTGGGTGACAATTGTAGTTATATCTCAATTACAACATTATGAAGTCAGTTTCACGTGGAGAGAAAATCCAGTTAATCTGAATAAAGGGGTCAGTCTGAAAGTATACAAAAATAGCCGAAAAACATACTTGTCGGTATCCTCCAGTAGAGGCGCCCCGTATGAGCCACAGTGAAGAGGTCAATAGAAAGTGAATTATGGGATCACTTTTGGTAGCCTAGCAACTTTCGCTTTCTCTTATTTTGTGCTTTAGTAATCATATTCAATGGACACGTTTTCTGACGGAGGAAGAATTGCTGCGTTTGGGTCAAATATTTATTGTTGATCATTTTTTGATCTTGATAGATTTTTCATTTTTTTTAAGTTCCTTAACACCAAATGGCTTTAAGCCGTATCTGGAGTGATGTCACCCCCCCCCAAATAGCTGGAAGGACAGAACCAAACCGTTTGCATAGATTGAATGATAAAATCTATCATTCGAACTATTCAATCTAAGAGGGGCGTGCAATAAGTAATGCCCATGACCCACATCCAGTTGTCTGATCTAGCTGAAATTTTACGTGTGCAATGATTTATATCTCTACGGGTTATGTGGCAAATTACAGGTCTGAACTAATTGTGGTTTCTGTTTTACAGATGTTTGAACTGAGTCAGGTGTGAAATGGAGCCTGTTGAATGTCGAGCAGTGATCTAGTTTTTGTATTTGAAAGGACGCACACCACAGGAGACTTTTGATGAAATGAAAGAAACTTATGGTGATAATGCCCAATCATATGATCTTGTAAAACGATGGCATCGTGAATTCAAACATGGCCGGAAGTCTGTGGAAACAGCTCCCAGGCCTGGTCGCCCTCCTTCTGCCATTGATGAGGCATCTGTCCGTCAATTTGAGGCTGCCATTTTGGAAAATCGGCACATTACTATTCGCCAAATAGCCCAAGATGTCAAGATTAGTACAGGGTCTGTGGAAACTATCATTCATGACCATTTGCATATGCATAAGGTGTCTGCCAGATGGATTCCCAGGTTGCTCACACCATTCCAGAACCGAGAACGTGTCGAGTGCTCAAAGATGAATTTGGAGATGTGCCAAGAAGATGAGTCAAAGTTTTTTAAAAGATTGATTACACAGGATGAAACCTGAGTCCATCACTATGATCTAGAGACCAAAGCCCAGTCAATGCAGTGGAAGCACTTGGACTCACCACCTCCAAAGAAGGCAAGGGTGCAGCCCTCCGCTGGCAAGGTAATGCTCACAGTCTTCTGGGACCAGGACGAAGTAGTGATGACAGATTTTCTGGCAAAGGGTATCACAATTACAGGAGTCTATTATGCTTCATTTTGAGGAAAGTAAGGGAAGCTATCAAAATCAAGAGGCGGGGCAAGATCAGCAAAGGTACCCTCCTCCTCCAGGACAACGCTCCGGTCCACAACTCGCATGTCGCCAGATCAGAAGAACGGGCATGTGGTTATGAAATATTCCCCCATCCTTCCTACTCTCCTAACCTTGCACCCTCTGACTTTCCCCTCTTCCCAGCCATGAAGTTGTTTTTGAAAGGAAAGCGTTTCCCAGATGATGCAGCCTTGATTTCTGAAGTTATGTTGTGGTTGGAGGAACAACCTGGGGTGTTCTACAAAAACAGTGTCCAGAGCTGCATCAAACGATGGGAGAAATGCATAAATCTGGGTGGCTCCTTTATAGAGAAAGAGTAATAACTGTGCCAAGTTTCGTTGCTCTACTGCTATGGGAAGTGGGTCAGGGGTATTACTTATTGCACGCCCTTCGTACATTTTTTATAATAAGAAAACGAGCAAAAAATTACATATTCAATACATTAGATTCAATTTGTCTTATTTGAGGATTTTGACAAATTTACTGCGAATGATGTTAATGCTGGCAACCCAGTCTTTCAAGAATGAAAGAGAGATCGCTTGAATAGAGAAACTTTCAAGTTTAGAAAAAAAAAAAAATCAAATTTCGAAAACCTTAAAAGTTTCGGAATTTTTGAGATGAGGATTTAAAATTTGTATCATTCGGACTACTATTCTCATCTCAGCTGTTATAGAGTCACAACATTTCAGTTGATGCAGCATCTGATCCTTGT
>NC_136515.1:67250105-67262605 GCF_053919585.1 Euprymna scolopes | reverse complement strand
ATAATTAAATGTTAGAAGGTTGAGCTTTGTTAAAAAGGATTCAAACAAGATTGTGTATCGAAAGCGCCAATAGCAAACTACAAATTACTTTGTTGCATGAACGAAAAATCGAAGCAGGAATATTTGCTCTGCTTAAAGGAAAGTCAGGGGAAATGGATTTGTTTCAAATGCTGTTAAAAATAAGTATTCTTATTATTATTAATTTTTGTAGATATCCTTTTTTTAGGTGAGGTTGGATGAAGGAATATGAAATGTACTCATGAAAGAAAAGAAGGAAGATAGAAATCAGGGGAGATAACTGTCAGTTTTGCTCCAAATAGTTTTTATTTTTAATAATAATAAAAAAATGTAACAATCATAAATTATTTTGATTTTTAAATTTACGATTTTCGGATTTACAATTTTACGAATTTTGAATTGATACGTTTCGCATTTGTTTTTTATGCGAATTATATTTTCAATGTGTTTTGTATTGATATATATATATATATATATATATATATATATATATATATATATATATATATATAATATTGTCGGATTTACACATTTTAAATATTCGTATATACGTTTCACAATTTGTTATTCGCATGATACATTTTTTAATGTGTTCTATATTGAAATATGAAATTATATATATATATATATACATATATATATATAATTCTCTTGATCAAGAGTAAGTATCTGCTCCTGCACTGATAATTGCGGAAACATGAAGCACTAGCGTTTGTAGGTATAAGATAAGTATTAATTGTTATAATTATAGATTAGCTATTTTTCTACTTTAACTATAGATTGTAAAATCTGTTTGCTTTTTAAATTTGAGAAGAGATAGTTTCTATCCAACAAAATGTTCAATTTTTTTGTGCAACATCGATATATGTAATAAAAATAAACGTCGATTCAGTTCGTTTTAAAAATTATTTTTCTGGTCAGAATAATTTTTTAAAACTGTCTTAAGAAAAAAGAGAAGTAACATACTATCGGTAATTTATAAGTTTGAAAATATGTTTCGTAAATATGTAAAATCCAAGAAAGGAAAAGAGAATGGCTTAGCCACACTGGCATTTATGAGGAATAGTGCACTTTACCTCAAGTAACAGCACAAAGCTGGATACTCTACAAGACTAGGTGAATTCTTTTAGTAAAATTTATTTTTGATTTTCATGTGCCTTATTAAATGACTATTGTATCCCCGCCCATATAAGCTAATAGTTTTCTAAAAATGTTTAACCGTGTAACAGAGCCGCTTGCGCTAGTAGCAGCAGCAGCTGTATGACACATATGCAAATGACCAAGCAGGTGCGCAATGTGACGTTACAGCGCAGAAAGGGAAGAAAAAGTAAACGTGAGAGAACAAAAACACCACATGGCGAGGACCAGAGAACAAATTGCGTCCGGATAAGATAAACGTTTGACCTGTGGTGGCGAGAGACTTTTAACTACGTGGCAGATGACATAAACTAAGAGACTTTTAAAACGAATGGCAATACATTATTTTGGAAGAACCACGAATAATTGCGTTTCGTTTCAACTATAAAAGCTGAGTTGGATTTTCTTTTCCTTGTTTTCTGTTTCTTTGCAAGAATCTTCGATATACAACGTGTTGGGCCCGAGTGTAAAAATCTAACAACAACATTGAAGAAGATTAAAGACAACGTTACTGCATTTTTTTCTTATTGCATTTTCACTGTAAGCAAGGCACAGTGCCACTATGATGTGGGTGGTTACTATTTGACACATATTTTGCAGGGATACTATGTAGGGAGTTGAGCACCGAGATGTCTGTTTACATTACATTTGGACTTCTGCGTGACCGTACAGTCAGGGAAGCAGGGATCGTGAAGGGGATTCCAAAGTCTAGCAGTCCAAGGGAAGAAACTATTAGAGTAGAAGTCTTTCTGGCACTTAGGGATCTCTACTATGCAGAGATGGTATTTTGCTGTTTGTCGGGTTTGGGGTATTTTCCTCGAGGGGGTGCTAGGGCTTGCAGGTCGTCGGAGCACCGATCATTAAAATATTTGTGTAACAGGCAGAGGAATTTAACATCTCGATGGGACAGACTAACTGACAGTGCGGGACCTATTAGGTTGGCGACTCTCTTTTGAACTTTGTCTAAGAATGAGTAATTAGTAGCAGATGCACAAGCCCAAATGTGACAACAATACTCTATACATGGGCGAATGGTGGCCTTGTAGAGATACAGGATACTTTCACGCGTAAGCAACTTTCTAGCACAGTAGAGAGAGTCCACCTTTTTTTTGCAGCTGAAACTATTTGTTACAAATTATGTTTGTGTTATGAGGAAAATCCAGCCCCCCCCCCATAAAGGGGCACTGAATTGGAATCAAAAATTTTTTTTTCCGAATCTAGAAGCATTTCTCCTTTATTGACCGAGTACAGAATAGATTAAGTGCAGCATCAAAACAGATACTACACTTTGTTCTTAGCCACGGACTAAGGAAGTCGTTTTAGAGTATAGGGTATATAGTTTTCTTCCACTGCAAGAACGTAGACACAAGGGTCGGAAAGCAGGATTAAGAAGTCGGCGCCCCCGACGAGGGACACTCTGATCTATAAGAAGTGCATAGAAAACTCTGTCGGCATTCCCCGGTAAGAGTGTCTCAGACGATTAGCAATAAAATAACGCTTCCCAAAGAGAGAAAGCAAAGTCGAAGAAGGTGGACTACCTAGAACTGCACAAAGCTAACATCCCCCGGAAAAGTTAATAGTGACGCTATTATTACAGGAATGGTCTAATCTATGTTGATTTTGAGGCATCTTATCAACGTTTAAAGTAAGTTGCTTTAGAAAATAGTTAATCCTTTGTGAAAACTATTAACACTCTGATCTATAAGAAGTGCAACCGTGTAACAGAGCCGCTTGGGAAGGGGTTACAAAAGTCGCAATGAAAATCAAAAATCTTTGAGAATTTAATACGAAAAATAAAAACGTGATAATTTTGTTATATTCCCTCATCTGGAGCTATAAGCTGAGATATTAGTTTGTCACATTTCTTTTCCACTGAAAGTAACCAGTGATTCTTGGGAGGGAGCAAGGTCCCCACCCTCAGGAGAGAGAGAGCTAGGTGCCCACCCTCAGGAGAGAGCAAGGTCCCCACTCCTTAGCACGTCTCGACCGGGCCTGAGTCTGGGTTAAAAGAAAGAAGATTAGGGAAGAGTTGGAAAGAAAAAAAAAAATTGTCTGGACAGATTGTTAAATTTTTAGAAATTAGTGGCATCACAACTAAATGAGTGATAGAAAAAAATAAAGACCTGTTGCAGCTTTAAAAAAAAAAACAAATAACGAGATGTCGAAGCATATACGGCTCGTGAGCAATTAGTAATACTAATAATAATAAACATACTAATGATAGGACTAAGTGTATGCGTTAGTGAAAAAGCCTTTTAGTTCGAGAGCCGTACGACTAATACGAGCTACGAGTGTAAACTACGGTTTTTTTTTAAAAACATGTTTTTAGTTACTACGGTTCGCAAATGTTGGCTTTTATTTATTGTTTCGCTTTACCGTTTTTGAACCAGAACATACATTCATTTTATATATATATATATATATATATATATATATATATATATATATATATATATATATATATATATAATCGAAATAAGAAGGGAGAAAGAAAGGAAAAGGGTATTGCAGTTGATTGTTTCACAGCCTTCCAATCCAAGAGTTATTTTATGTTTGGTCGTGTTTCCTTGTTTAAAAAATGTCACATTATATATATATATATGCTTTTCCATGTGCATCCTCATACTTTCACTACACCGATGAAGACTGAAGGATCGGTCGAAAATTATGTACTTATAAAAAAAGTTTTTTTAATTTTTTTTCACAATATTATTTTGTATTCCTGCACGTCACCAATTGAAAACGAATAAAGAAAAGTTATAAGCTTTTATACTTTTCGTATTCTTTTTTATTCATATGTATATATATAAATATATATATATATATATATATATATATATATATGGTATTGCTTATCGATAAAAAACGTATTAAATGATAAGTGAAAAGCTAATAATATATGTAATAAACAACAGCAAAAAGTAAAACAAACAAACAACAAAACAAACAACAAAAAAAAAACACTTCAATAAATATTCGAAAACAGTTCCGGTAATTATCCCTTATTATGAATCCAGGCGGATTCGAAAGTACTTGGACCCACAGTAACTATGGCAAATTAATCAGCCAGTTTTTGCTTGAAACAATAAAATTCATTAGAAAGTTGAGATAGATCTAAACCAGACTGAGAAACATGAATTGTCTGTGTTATTCAACGTAGTATGATTAAAAGATATATATATATATATATATATATATATATATATATATATATATATATATATATATATCAAATCATCAAAAATATTTTACAACATAGATATATATATATATATATATATATATATATATATATATATATATATATATATGTGTGTGTGTAAGGGAGGTGGTGTTTGATCAACACTGCTAGGGAGCCATGATGTAATATACTGTTTTGTTTTTAAATCCCCGAAACAGTGTTTCATGGTAAACAACTGATGATATCTTAAAAAATAAATTATTAGTACTATGGTAAATTGGAGAGCGAGTTGATGCAGTGATTGCAGGTGATTAAATGATTTACTGACTAGATGGTTTTCTAACGAATGATAAAAAATATTTTTTTTATTTTTTTTGTATAGTTTGAAAGATTAAAAACTTCAAAGCCTATATATATATATATATATATATATATATATATATATATAAATATATATGTGTGTGTGTATGTATAGTGTATGTGTGTGAGGGTTATCTTTTAACAGATAATTAGTTTGACTGAAACCGTGCTTTGTTTTCAGTTAAGTTATATTTGCTTCAGATGACAAAGATGAAGATGAATTTTAACGAGAACAAAGTAACAATAAAATTTATTTATTGGCGTCCATCGATCTTGTTTTATTTTGCTTCTGTTCCCCGAACGGGAGACTGATAATGGACGGCGCAGGCAGTCGTTCTTTCCGCCGAGCTCACTTCCTCTGCCATGACTAGCGGGGTCCCATTCTCGCCCCTTTCGAAGTCGTTGGTGACCTGGTCCTTCCACAGGTCATGCTAGTCAGCAAATGCCTCCCAGCTTTCAAGATCTGCACCGACCTCTTTTATGTCTCTTTTAGCCGAATCTTTAAATCAAAGCTGAGTGCGACCCCCCCCCTATTTTTTTGTCTTGCCGGTTATCAGTTTTAGGTAGCGGAAGTCTTTGAAATCCTGCCGTCCTGCATCTGGCGGATCAGTCCTAGCCGACGCAGTTGATATTGAAGCAAAAGTGTATATATTTCGCAAAAATATAATTGCAGAACTAGCAAGACCGTTTGGTCTTAATACACTGCAATCCCCTTACTTACACCCATCCCGGAATGTGAACATCTCTGCTACTCAACTACAATGCACTATAAATATCTTAGACGTAGTATGCAATCTAATGTATAAATATTGGCTCTTTTATGTGTATTCTTGACTTCGAGTGAAATATTTAATCAAAGCGTGACTCTGTGTTAATTTTTATCTATTTAAATTAGTTCCTGATCTCACTATTCTGTTTCTTTTTCCCTTGTCAACACCTCATAGGTAAATTCAGCAATGGTAAAATAATACTTCCCTCACTCTATCACTCATTTTTTAACTTCTTACTCCCACGACGGCATCTGCTATATAAATATTGACTGCTATTCCATCATGTTTCCTCTTGATAAAGCTCTGACTTGAGGCGAACTATTGAACCAACACATGACCCTGTTAATCTAATGGTTTAATCGAGTCAGAACTAGTTTCAAGGATATTACACGGATGTATCACGGTTCATAAAATATAATGAATGTATAACATACATAAAAGGAGCGTTCTAAAAATAATGCCTCCTATTTTGTATTCCGCCTGAATGGATTAGAGAGGATTGCAAATTGCATTGTCGATGATTGCACTTATGCATTCATTATCTGACAGGTTAATCTCGCTGTTGCACGTATTGACGGTGTGAGACTCCAAGAACGAAATCCCCGTCATGGGCGTGCGTCAGAAACAGAGACAGGTCATGTAACTCCTGGCAAAAGTGCATTGTGAATGGTTGCGACTATGTAGAAATGTCAATTCTGGAGCGCATGGGGTCACATATTTTAATGGTAGAACTGCTGTCTTCATGACTCTTCAACTTTTTGATTTAAGAAAATAGGAGTCGTTACTTTTGGAACGACCCTTCTACACGCGTAAATATGTATAATATATTGTTCCCCCATGCCAACCCCCTGTATATATATAATCTTAATTAATTTTCTCGTCAACCTCCAGGCTCCTTCAGTCTTTGACAGACTGTGGATACCCCAAAGGGGGTACCTGCTCGTGAATTTTTTGTAGCAGGAGGTGCGCAATCTTCAATCACACCTCACCTATATGTATATAAAATTAATCGTGACACCCGGCACTGATGATTCCCGAAAACGGTGAAACACTAGTGTCTGTAGGTATTTGATAATTATATATATATATATATATATATATATATATATATATATATATAACGTTCACGTGCCTCTACACGTTTGTTTATTTCTCATCAAAATACTGATTCAATGACTCTTTCTTTGTTCATTTTTCAACTCTTGCAAAATTTTTGAAAGTTCCTTCGCTCTTTTAAGGAAGCTCGAGGAGCAGGTGTCCAGAGTTCCTGCCTTCGTCGCTTCAAAGCGAGTTCCCTCCACAGAGCACCTGCTCCACTAATTCCTTCAGTGCAACTAAAGAACAATCCAAAATTAGCAGATCATTCCGAAAATATAATTTTGTTTAAATAAAAACAGAAAGAAAAAAAATCCGGTAATAATAATAGAAACAAACTCTAAGAAGCGTTGTATTTCTAATCAAACATGTTGAAAAGAAGAACTGCTACCGATATACACTTGAGGTTATATGTACAGCTGGTTGATGTGAGAAAACGTAGGTTTGCTGAATTTATTTTTTTATATATTGCTTACAGATTAAATAACCCGGAGAGGAGATCTGCCCTTAAATAAGGAGCGGATGATGCACCCAAAAACTAGACGTAATAAATATATTATTAATCAGCATTGCTAACCGGCGTTGCTCGGGCGTACGAACAACACAATAGAAAAGTTACAAAGCGTGTAATACCTTTCTCTTAATATTTTAGAGAGACCCCCCCTCTCTCTCTCTCTCTCTCTCTCTCTCTCTCTCTCTCTCTCTCTCTCTCTCTCTCTCTCTCTCTAGTTCCTCTCTTTCTCGTTTTCTATCTCCTCTGTCTTTCAATCTCATCTCCCTCTCTCCTCCATCATATACCTCCCACTCATCACATTTCTCTTTGCTCCATCGCTTACCACTTCCTTGCTTTCTCTGGTAACTTTAAAAATGGTATACGAATTATTATATATATCGATACTACTACTACTACTACTAATAATAATAATAATAATAATAATAATAATAATAATAATAATAATAATAATAATAATGGAATGTTTTTGCGTTTATATTAAAAGTGAAATAAAATTTTCGTATCATTTTAAATATTAAGCCTCCGTTCTTTCTTCCTAAAAATAAGAATAATCAGAGACGTGATTATTCTTTCCTTTCTTTTTTTAATTGTCTATCAATTGAAAGATTTTGCCTCCTCTTCTTTGCTCATAAAATTAAATCTGCGTGTGTGATCACTGAAGTGGGCTGAACGAATAGAAGTACATTTTATTGCGTAGATTAGCTTATAGCCCGTCGTTGCCCGGGAAGCAATGGGAATCCTGCCTTACAGAATTTTTACTTGGCAATTAATTTAAAACTTTGAAGGCTGCTATGTTTGAAAAAATAATTGAAAATTGTCGAAGGTTATTGAAAATGATCGGATATTACTTGATTACTTGAAATTATGGACCTCTTTTTCAATATTTTTCTAGCAATTCTGCGTTTTTTTTTGTTTGTTATTTTTGCATTTTTTTACTTTTAGTTTGCTTATTATTTCCTCTGATGACAAAAAGCCTAATTTTGTAAACTCCAAGGAATAAGGAAAATTTTTCATTAAATTCCTTGTTATTTTCCGATTTGATGAATTAATAGATAATATTCATTATTATTTTTTATCTTTTTATTTTTGTTTTATATATACAAGTCTTATGTGCACACACACACACACACACACGCACACGCACACACACATACACACACACACACACACACACACACACACATATATATATATATATATATATATATATATATATATATATATATATATATATATATATATATATTAGTGTTGAGACGATTATTCGGAATCGGAATCGGGAATCGGAAAAATCGGAACATTTGGGGGTATCAGAATCAATATCGGAATCGGAAAAAATGGTGCCTATTTTCCGATGCCAAAGCGATTACTTAATTGTTTTTTTCTATTTGATTTCATTTAAAGTAAAATCTTCCATTGCTGGTAATGATGATAAAATAATAAATATTTATTGATTTTAAAATACCACTAAAGCTAAAATCGATAGATAATCCTCCACAAGTGTATTTTGACGTTTAGGAAAATATCTGCATATTTAACATGTGTTTTTTTTTTATTTTATTTATTTATTTATTTATTTTTACAGAAATCGGGGAAAATAACAACTCTATAGTTAAATACTTAGAGATTTATAAAGAATCGGAATCGTGAATTTAGCACGGAATCGGTAATTTCATCGGAATCGTGAAAAATATAAGAATCGTCCCATCACTAATATATATGCGCGCGCGCGTTTGTGTGTGTGTGTTTATGTATGTGTGTGTGTGTGTCTCATATATAAAAAGGCATTTGTCCGCACGTTTATGAGTATGTCGGTACGTTTGTTCCCTGTAAGCTCAAAAACCTCTGAGCTAATATTTTATAACTTTCACAGAAACGTACTTAATGTACCTGGGGGTGCTCTTAGGTAGGTTCTGTTTTGGAACACATTTCCTAAATATCGAAAATTGATAATCGGAAGAAAAAAAAACGATTAAAGAAAGAACAGTCCAATTTTGATCAAAGTTAACACTTTTATACAACCTAACATCACATGTGCATTTGAGAAGTTTTATCACCGTACAAGAAGAAAGGCGCGGCGTATAAAATCAACGGTAGGTTATTTGCAGAGACAGATGCGCGTTCAAAATGAATGTTAGTGTTTAGCGAACAGTTGAGCCATGATACTTGACTTTTGCATTTTAAACTTTGATTCAAGCTATTATATATAATTATTTTTTAAAATCCACAGTATGTTATCTACAGTGCAATGTAGATCAAAATGTGTTGTAGAATACTTCACTGCGGGGAGGCATGTGAGGTTCTTCCCAATTCACAACGGTCGGTTTTCGAATAAAATTGGCAACTAATTGATTTGGTTGACGAATCACCGATTTCGATGACAATAATTATATTGGAAATGTAGAGCATTCATTCATCCTCATTCAATCCTGGTCAACGTCGGGTCTTTTTTTCCTAGTATATATATATATATATATATATATATATATATATATATATATATATATATATATATTACTGTTTTTAATCTGCTTGGTTACATATGTTTCCACTACCGGAATCGAATTTACAATCCGATAGTTTCGTCAGACTTTACAGATTTAAATATTTATTACAAGGAAGAATAAATAAAAAGTAAAATAATAATAATAATAATAATAATAATAATAATAATAATAATAATAATAATAATAATAATAATGATTTTACAGTTAGTGCTGCTGACTTGAAATTTGTAAAGTCTGACGAAACTATCGGGTCGCTTATTCTGTTCCGGTAGTGGAATCATATGTAACCAAGCAGATTAAAAAAGGTAATAAACATATCTTTTTCTCTACAGTAGTATTGAGCACTTTTCAGGTTTTTTATAATCAATTTACTCATTAAACATATGTGTGTGTGTGTGTGTGTGTGTGTGTGTGTGTGTGTGTGTGTGTGTGTGTGTGTGTGTGTGTGTGTGTGTGTGTGTGTGTGTGTGTAGGAAGTGTTGAATATATACTAGATATTCCAAGCGAAATTTCTTTCCGGAAATAATAGAACAATAATTCAAGACGACAAATTGCGTGACCAAAATAAAAAAAAAAAATGGCTATTCATACGGCATTTATAATTAAGTTTGTCCTCAACAATATTTAAGAAATAAAATTTAAATAAATTAAATTTCAGCTTATACAACAAACTAATATTGACATTCGATTTTATATTCAATTTCGTGATATAATGCAAATTTCTTTTTCTTAAAACTAAAAAGAAAAAAAAAATACAAAAGCAAAAACCACTTAATATCGAGGAAAAAATATCTTCGTTTTTATTTTCAGACTAATTTTAATGGCATTGAATGTCTGTGACCGAAAAGAGAAGAGATTCTATAGAAATTATTTATTGAAAATTTCGAGGAAAATCAAACCATCTCCACGCCACTGAATATATTTCTTTAATCGATAGAAATGAATTCGTGAAGCCGGCATAGATAGAAAGAAAAAATAATAATTTGACTTTTTCCCCCTTAGCCAATCATGTCTTGAAGTGCAGCACTGTCACCACGGATGGGGTACTGTTGTCACATTTGGCTGGAATCAGCTTATCCTGCCTTGACAGGATTCAAAATAGACTTCACGACCTATTGAGAGATGCCCTTTTCTCTTCCCTGCAACCTTTTTCCCACAGAAGAGGCGTTACAAGCCTGTCTTTGCTTTATCGTTATTTTTCTGGCAAGTGCTCGTCTGAGCTCCAAACTATGGCTTCCTGTCCTGACTTTCACGATAAACACACGTCTATCTGAAACCACTTTCAATAATTTCCCCCATTCTTTATCTGTGTCTAAACCTAAACGTAGATTCCATGAACAAAGCTTCTTTGTTAGAACTGCCCACCTGTGGAACTCTGTTCTGTTCTCCAGCTTTACAATCTGACTACAATAAAAATAATATACCAGCCTAAAAGTTGGGAGAACCAAAAACCAATATGGGAATAGCAGTCCGAATAATTCAAATGATACAAATTGTGAATTCTCATTTCAAAATAAAGTCTGAATCATAAACAAATGTGTATGCTAGAAACTGTTGTTTTATCTATTGTTCAAATTGATATTGGAAGAGAAATGTTCAACTACGCGTCAGTCTCAAAGATTTGAGACATATCCAATTCCATTACATTTGTTGTTTTCGGCAGATAAACAGATTTCGGCCCATGAAAGTGGAGGCAATGGAATCGAAACCAAAAAGCATGAAAGATAAATCAGATTAAGCTTTAATTTGGCGACTATTTAGGAAAAAGGAAAAAAAAAAATGGCCGCTGCTACCATCAGTCACAAAGGCGGACAAATGGGGAGAAAAGAAATTGAATTTTATAAATAAGTTGCTTTAGTGGTTTATATTTGCGTGGTGGGAGGATTAGAGAAATGGAATTTTATTACTTTTTTATTTATTTTTGTAATTGTTTGCTTGTTTGTTGTTTTTTTTTTTTTGTTCATTCGTTTGTTCGTTCGTTTGTTTGTTTAATATGCCTGTTTCTTTGTTTACTTAACAGAATTGGCCGACATTGACATGATGAAATTTAGGTCTACTCAAAGATGGCTATTTGGTTAGATGCAAAGTTCAAAAATACAAGTGCTCGCTCTTTAGATATTTATTCAAGTTAGTCTGTGCTATTAACACACACACACACACACACACACACACACACACACACTCACTATATATATATATATATATATATATATATATATATATATATATATATATATATATATACTTGTTTATTGTTATATAAACATGCTCACATCCCGCTGCTACAAATAGCCACTTGTTTCAATCAAACAACAGATATCATCAGGCAGCGACTTGACTATTCAAAAGTTCAATGAATAATCATAATGAATAATAATAAGTTATTCATTGAACTTTTGAATAGTCAAGTCGCTGCCTGATGATATCTGTTGTTTGATTGAAACAAGTGGCTATTTGTAGCAGCGGGATGTGAGCATGTTTATATAACAATAAACAAGTATTATCAGCTCTTTTTATTGAGCACTATCTAACAACCTCGTTGAATTCATTAGTCCATTACTTTTGAATATAAAAAAACCGAGTATATATATATATATATATATAGTAGAAATGGTAATTAATAAAACCTGAAGAAAGTGCGCAATACTGTTGTAGAGCAAATATGCGTTTTATTTTTTATCACCGTATCTTTCTGTTAAGTTACATTATTGTTTCAGCTACCCGGCCGTTTTTTTGGCCGTTTGTAGCTTCCTCAGACTTTTACAGAAATGTTCGTTAGGTAGCTACAGACGACCAAAAAACGGCCGGGTAGCTGAAACAATAATGTAACTTAACAGAAATATACGGTAATAAAAAATAAAACATATATATATATATATATATATATATATATTGCATTTCAACTTACCGGCATAATT
>NC_136515.1:67160105-67245105 GCF_053919585.1 Euprymna scolopes | reverse complement strand
ATAATAATAATAATAATAATAATAATAATAATAATAATAATAATAATAATAACTAAATAAATAGTTGCGTCTTATTCGTGGTTCCTAAGGCGTTTTGTTTATTTTCGAATTCATAATTAATCATATTTCAGCAAAAATTTATATTTTTTGTATTTTAAATATTAAATCTAATGTCTGATGTATTTTTGGTATCACTGATGTTTCAGTTTTCAGTATATTGTGAATATCTACAGTGGAAGAATACAATCAATTTCAAACACCGATAGATATGACAGTTCATCCTTCAAACTCGTCGTCTTAACATTCACAGGTACCATGAACTGGAACAAACGCATTGGGGACATTGCAAAATCTGCTGCAAAGAAGGTGGGTTCCCCCTTCAGTGCTAGAATATTACTCTCATCCAGGACCGGACTTACCTATTACACATACCTATGCAAAATGGATTATTCTGACCTTTGTGTGGATATGGCTAGGGATAATTGAAAATGAAGATTTTGAAAAATATGTGAATAAGCTGGGCATTTAAAAGTGTGGGGCGCACTGCAGCAGCTTAGGTTGCAGTGGGCTAAGACGGACCCTACTCACACCTGATAATATCCTATATGTCTACAAAGTCATGCATATGGAGTATTTTTGCCACATCTGGGCTAGTGCATCAACCACTAATCTCTCCTTCTTAGACGAGTTTAAAAAAAAATGTCTCCAATCTGATAAATCCCAAACTACCAATCCTCGACCCATTGCCGCAATGTTCCGTCCGTGTGCCTCGTTTATAAGTATTTTTGTAACAAAGCACGCAGAAGCGCGTATGAAAACATCAGCAGCAGCCGAAAGATAGATGGTAAGCGATTGTATTAGTAGCAGGAGTAGCGTTTGAACGTGTATGCAAACTGGCAAATCGGGTCAGGTTTACGTCTGAAGAAAAAGAAAAATAAGACACCACGTGGTCGAAAAGAAAAAAAGTGGATGCCAAAGGAGAGGGATGTGTAAAGTGAAGGCGAGAATGGACTGGCTGTGTCCAGCGTGTGGTCAGAAGAAAGGGAAACGCACACCAGGTTAGATGCACATGTGACAGCGAGAGATTTTTTTTAAGACGGGAGAATAATGGTAATAAATTCTTTTGTTAAAAAAGAAAAAATGCTGACCCGGATATTTATTTATTTATTTAGTTTGTTTGTCCCTGCGACGTTACATTTTAATGGAATGTGCTGTACTGGACTTGTACCCCTTGATATACAAACCCTCGAGAAATCTGTTTGGCAACAAAATTCCACCACTTCAATCGAAAACATTTTGAATACTCAACTATTCTATAAAGTCAGTCTTTTAAAGTAATTTTGCTCAAAGGCAATATTGCACATATAGATGGCAATAGCATTCACCCTAGGCGGGTTGAACTGACTTCCTTCAAAGGAAGAAGTGTCACAGGAATGTTGAATTCAGAAGCGGTTCTCAGTTGCATGCATATCCTGGTTGCCCAGATGAAAAAATTAGGTTTTTGCAGTTCTTGTAGGGAGATGTTGAACTCCTTCTGCATGTAATGCCTGATTTTCCCAAATGGTCACCTATCTGGCACTTGCCAGGCTAAACGTTGCTTAACTTCAGTAATATAATAAGAATCAGTGTCAGTATCTAAATATATATTGTATTTGCAAAAGATTATTGGTGATGAATCAAATTTAAAAAAAGATGGGTTAATCTTACTAGATTTTACTACTGAAATATTAGGAGCTTTAGAAATTTGTCCATGTCATCATGTTAATTAGTTTGTGTCCATGCTTACCTACTAATTCCATATACTAATCATTTCATGTGAAATTTTATTTCGTGTTTCAAACTTCCTCAGTTTTATTTTTAATACAAAATATTTTAACTATGAAGCAAAAAATAACTGAAATCATTCTGAAAATAATAGTGGAGTATTAAAGTTGTAAAAAAAAATTGGAAGAAAACGATTATAAATATGGTGTTTTCTAGCTGCTATTTTTTTATAAGGTTATTTTGTATATTGTATATAAGTAAAATAAAACACGGTCATCATGATCTTTCAAATGCATGCAATTATGAAAAAAAAAACTGTAAATTGAAAGTCAGACTTAATGTAAGAAAAGAGCCTCTTGATACAATACAAGGTGCAACTCGAAAAATTATATTTCAAACTTATTAGTCGTAGATAAAAATCTTATTTAGAACTATGTGTGACTAGCTGACAAAAATGTTATTTCAAATTTAAATCTGATAGACTATCTAGAGAAGCGTGTTATATAGATGCTTGGATGCATCTAAAAACATATTTGGTTTCTTTAGTAGAATTCTTTTCTTTTTTTTTTCACAAAGGATCACCTTTTATAAAGACCCAAAGAGCATTCGAGGAAACTCGTTATGATGTGTGAAAGATGGACGGGAGAATATTGAGCAGATTTGTAATGACAGTTGTAAATAGACTTGATTTTTTTTTATGAGAACGGCTCAGAAAAATCCTCATTTGAGAAAACTATTATTCCTGAATAAATATTGAAGATTAATTGGAAGTAATTTAACATGCATTGTGACTAAATATTATAAATGCTAACAATAAAAAATATTGTCTGAGCTCCAAATTTTCAGGAAAAGCACTCGTCTATCTGAAACCACTACCAATAATTCCCCCACTCTTTATCTGTGCCTATTCCGTGAACAAAGCTTGTTTTTTAGAACTGTACGCCTTTGGAACTCTCTCTCTCGTTTCAATGCTGTCCTGCTGACTACAATATGGCCGTCTTCAAGTCCAACGTAAACAAGTTCTTGATGAGCCGTCCACCTAAGTAATTCAATTTACCACATTTCCAGTAATAACAATTACTATGATATTGTACCATTGACGACCGTGCGCTCATTAACACTTATCCTCGAGTGGCCTCTTGGCCTTGATAAGTGGTGACTCCTTTGTAAAAAATATATATATAGTCTTCTATATGGTGAAAGCAGGTATATCACTTCACATATCCTGTTGGTTAGATTGAATTTACTATTAATAAATCTTGGTGGGCTTTTGACGGCTAATAAACTTTGGATTGTTTGACCATGTTAAGAAAAGCGAAAAATAAATAAATAATAATGAAAAATACTGTGAATTAAAAGTCGGATCATATGTAAAAAAAAGAAAACGTCATCAAATATGGTAAATGAATAAAATATATGTTTTGTATTTTTTTTTTAAAAGAGAAAAAAATATCTCTTTTATCCTGAAAAAAATCTTTTTTTTGTTGTGATTTTTTTGTCTGTTCTTTTCTTTGGTTAATAATAATAATAATAATAATAATAATAATAATAATAATAATAATAATAATAATAATAATAATAATAATAATAATAATTATGAAACAACAACATAGTCTTTTGTTTTTTATGCTTGGTGACAAAACTATTTCTTAATCTTTTCATTTTTGAAAAAAAAAAAAAGAAGAAATATGATAGTGTGATGGGGTTATTTGATATTGGTGTCAAATCTGATATGAAAATAAGTGTACAAACTATCTTATCATAAATAGCATCTAGCAAGGATAGGATGTAAAAATTATGGGGGATGTGATAAAAAAAACGGCGCCATTTTAATACATTTTTATCCAACCCCGAGACAAACAATATCAAATAGACAAAACACAAACAAAAACCGAAAACCACAAACAACAATGAGGGTAATAGTCTGTTCAGTGCACTGAACAGAGAACAAACAGGGAGGTCACATATTTCAATGGAAGGGTGGGTTAGACAACAGTAATCAAATTAAGAAACCCCCTCCCACACGAAGTCATTGCATTTCAATGGAAGAGAGGGATAGATAGTAGCGTTTGAATTCACCCCTCCCTCGAACTTATTGCATTTTTGGAACTGACGTTATTAATGTAGATGGTTTATCATTAAGTATCATGCTTGGCTCGTGATCGCAATTTCATCCCCACTCACTACTTAAAATCATTGAAACGAAACTAATCGATCAAAAAAAAAAATGAAGACAGAATTAATCGAGGAGAAACAAAAGACAACACTATCTCTCCATTCGTTTTGTTTTAATAAAAAAAATCATTTTTCGTTGTGTTTTAATCACTAGCAGACAACCCGGCATTACCCGGTCTTAAAATACGCTTAAATATGATATTTTCGTATTTATTATTATATTGTATTGGACCCAATATATAGTCGTGATTAAAAAAGTTTTTTAAAAAATATGACTCGTACGCCACCACCGAGAATTGAAACCAAAATGGTTAGCTTACAATTTACTTTTTCCTTTGACGTTAATGCCGGAGCTAGAAGACACGTTTGCTGCAAGGCTAAAAATTAGAACATGAACTAATAGTTATTACGTTACACATGCATATTCGTAATGTCATCGTTCGATTTTCACACTTTTGCATCGATTTTCCCTGAATAAATACCAAATATACTTTTCATGTCTGTAGACCAAAAGCTGACAGAGGAATTTGGTAGGCAAAATTTTTAAAACAAATATATGTACACATACTAATATATATATATATATATATATATATATATATATATATATATATATATATATATAAAGAGGTTTGTGTTTACTATAAACTTTTTATGCAAATATTACGCAAGTATAAATCATGTAGAATGTCTGTATGAATATAATTACACGCAATAGATAATCATCCCATAAGAAAACCGGAAAAACTAATCTGGAATTAATTAAAATCAATGTTTAAAAGAATTTGAAAATTAGCTAGATCTTTTTGCAGATGAATGCAATTCCACGACCCATATATAACAAAGTTATATTTTCTTTTTATGTAAATAGATAAAAGGGTTTTTAGTATGAATAGAAATACAAAAAAAAAAAAGAAAAAAATTATAGGAGTATAGATAATAATTTTTTTAAACAAATTAAAGTAATAATAATAATAATAATAATAATAATATTTTTGTGTCTATATCAGAAGCGAATGGTATTCTTTCTATTCTTTATTATTATCAGATATTATTGGGACTAAGCCTCGCTTTCTCTGTTCACAAATTAATATGGTTATTCGTTCTCCTTTATTTTATTATTACCATTTGATTATTATGTACTTTTTTGTTATCGATTGTAGGTTTGATTAAACCTTTACTCCCTGGAAGAGCACCACTTAGAACGGATTGTAAATCGACGCCTTTATCCGTTGTGCCCTCTGTTCAACGTTTAAATGCTTGCGACGTTCTTTGCATGTGCATCTTTTCAAATTTAGGAATCTTCATGTCGAATGGGGAGATCCATATCGACTTTGCACTGAACACTATATTTGATTTACGGGTATAGATTGATCTTGGTCTGTCAGCCATTACCAGCAGTGTTAATTAATATTCATTTTACTCTTGGCCATTCCTGCCTGTAAAATTAGGTTGACAGTGATTCTAATTATATCTCCGAAGTTAAGCAATGTTGCGCATGGCCAGTACTGGATGGGTGACTATTTCGGAATACCAGGTTGTATAAGTAGAAGTACATAGACACTTCTCTGCAAGGACAGCAAAAACATAAAAATAAAAAATAAAAAATAACATCGCCACCTCCTCTACCCAGGATATTTATACGACTTTGAACTTCTTGTATATTTAATATTCCTTAGAAACTTCCTTTTTTTGAGAAAGCTTGTTCAACCCATCTTGTGTGAATGCTGCATGTTTGTGTGGTGTAATCGTCTCCTGTAATAGCTATGGTATCTTTAAATTCCAGAAGATTGTCATGAGAACAGATTATTAACCATCGCCTTTAACCTTTGCGTCACAGGTGACAGTCCGCGCCTTCTTGATTGTTGGAACATAAGTAGAAACGCAGTCGGGTTATGCATATATCTTCTTTGACTTCTTTTCTGGTCATTAACAATCAATCATTTATTGATTCTTTAATTTTCTTTTCCCAAGATTAAAAAGCCACTCGAGGCTGATAGTTCAATTCAATAATGATGGGTGTTATGATAACCTTGTAAGGAGTGACTAAAATGTGATTACTTGTGAGGACGGTTTATAGCTGGTGTTTGTTGGCATTAGATTTGAAGATGACCATGTTGTAGTCAACAGGGAAGACACTTTTTAGAAAACGTATTTCCCAGATGAGAAATTCTTGGAAATAAACTCTGGTCATGGAAATTTGTTTTATCTTTGGCACATAAAGACGAAATAAAGGGAAGTTGTTTATAATCAATTAAACATTGGGATGCATCTGAAGGTTTCTGACTGATTATTATTCTTGCAAATTGAATCCAAAAACTTTATTCTTTTTCCTTAGTTCTAAGAACTACTCAATTCTTATTCCATCCCATTTTTACCAAAATAACGCATTCATTCGTGTGGTTATGGGATTGACTTGAATGACATGTGACTAAAAAGCTAGGAAATATTTCCATATCTTACGTTTATAAAATTTTTGAAAATATATATGGCAATTAAGCTACAGAGTTTTCCACATTTAATCCTCGTGAGGATTCGTTACATGGAATTTCTAGTTAGCTTATCAGATTCTTTGTTATTCACACATAAATTAATTGCAGCCAATAGTCGCGCATGTATTAGGCAGTGGTTCACTTGACCTGCATTTCACCACTTTCATTGTTCATTTTTGGAGATAATAGAGCAATCTATTCTTTGTGTGTTCGAACGTAATCTAGTTTTAATCTGAATGTGTTCAGTATGTCTGCTTATTTTTTGTTTATACTAGTTTACGTATTAATTGTTATTATTATTATTATTATTATTATTATTATTATTATTATTATTATTAAACGGTTCTTTGTACTTATATTTCAAATTTCTGTGTGACAGACAGAGGAGAGGAAAGTTTTATATAGTAGATGCTTAGGTGCATCTAAAAAATTATTTTATTTCCTTTTTAGTGTCCTTTTATTTTATTTTATTTTTTTAATCTTTTTTTTTTTTTTTTTTTTTACAAACCGCTCTTCTTTTGTCAAGACCCAAAGGTCATTCGACAAAAAAAATGCATTATTGAGTTTAACAGGTCGGTGGTGAAACATTGAGAGGATTTTTTTTTTTTTAATAGAAAATCGCTCCGGACAAGGCATGAAGCCACTTAATGCAAAGGGCGAAAAATATATACTACTTCAAAGTCAAAATCTTGTCAACGATAAGTGTTAGATGGAGCAGATTCTGACCGAGAGAATAACGATTCTTCCCTGTTTTTGTCAAAAAAACATAATTTACAATGCCTCCCCACGAGGGCAGAGTTAGACAAAAGGGCCGTTTTTTTAACGTGGAGAAAAGGAACAAAAATAAAAACTGTCTCAGTTGTGAAGGATTTCTCTTCCATTGAGAGAGGACAAGAAATTGAAGTGCAACATGCTACTCTTTGATCTTGGCCGAAGGGAAGCAAGAATTACGTGACTTCTGAGAGTAAACCCAAAATCTACTTTCTTTCTCCTTGATAGTAATTATAATCTAATATATAAAACTCACTATGTTTGTCTGTCTGTCTTCATATTTTCAAACTCTATCTCCTCCAGAACTAAAAGGTGCAGAGGAGGGTTAGGGGCTTCAAATGATTTGATTTTTATGGACTGCCCATTTATGGATCTTTATCCAATTAAAATGGTTTCAAGGAGTCAAAAAGGGGGTTAAAATTGAAAAAAAAATTGTTATACATTTTGTGCATTCATCTTAATTTATTTTTAATCAGTTCATATACGGGCCACGTTGGTACAGTGGTAACGTCAACAGCTTTTAAGACTACAATTTTGCTTTTGGTTTCGTTTAGGTGTTGGTGGCACCTAAATACTTGTTTTACTTTTGAAATCACAACTTTACATTAATATATACGAAATCCGGACGAATTAAAATATCATATTAAGCGTATTTTACGACCGGGCAAAGTAGGGCGCCCCCCACCATTAGGAATAAGTCTATTAAATAATTATAATGTAATTACAATAACTGATTAGTGATTATACTGATAAAAAGAATTGGTTATTTGAAAGAACACATCAGTAATGATCCCCGACTAAATATTGAATCTTAATTTGTAATTGAAATTATTCTAGTACAGGAAATAGTTTGATACAATCTGTTTGAAATTTGGTTGAAAAATGAGTGAGCGGTGAAGTATTAAAGCGGTTCTAAATGACTAAAACTGTCACTTAACCATATATTCAAACACTACCGTATTTAAATAATAATTATAATAATTAATTAGTAATTATAATAATTAATTAGTAATTATATTTGTCAAAAGAATTGGTTATTTAAACGCCAGTACAACATCCTCATCTGAAAAAAAATATTATTCCTAAATAAATATTAAATCTTAATTGATAATTAAAATCATCATCCTACAAGAAATAATTTTACATCATCTGTGTCTAAATATTTTAAATGCTAACAATAAAAAACAGTCTTATCTATAATGAAACTTCCAATATCCTTTTTGCTAAGTTTAATTTATCAAATCTTGATGTACCATTGATGGCCAATTAACTACCATTGTTAAGAAAATCGACTCTTGGATAAGTAAACGCAGAGACCTTGAAGTCTGAGGCAGGAAAAGAGTAGGTTGATTCAATAAAACTTGGATGGAAACCATCAACTAGGATTTTAGACAATAGAATTTGAACGCAATCAATTCTAAAGAATTGGAAAGTGAGATTGTAGGCTCTCAGAAAACTTTGCACCCTTGACTAAGAAAAATAAGTTGATAAAATGCATAGGACGATGGTGGCAGCGGTGATGGTCTAGATAAGTTAGATGACATCATCTTATAATCAGAATTTATATATATATATATATATATATATATATATATATATATATATATATATATTTGATGTTGAAAGGTAAATAACCAGTGAAATATAACAAGGTTAATACAAGAGTGCTCAATACATAAAATTTGTCTTTATATAAGCAGTAATGTTTTGCTACACAGACATGAGCATGTTTTGGTCTTCTAGTGTTTAATAATTAGAGACCTCTTCAGGCAAGCGTCGTTACCTGAAGAGGTCTCTGTTTACCAAACACTAGAAGACCGAAACATGCTCATGACTGTGTAGCAACACATTACTGTTTATGTAAAGACAAATTTAAAGTATATATATATATATATATATATATATATATATATATATATAATGGCATAATCGCGTTGACACACCGGTTCTCGTCAGTCAGATCACCAAAGTTAAGCAATGTTGAGCCTGATTAGTACCAGACGGGTCATTATTTGGGAATTCTAGGTGCTGTATGAGCTCTCCGCTTATCTCAGCATTTGTTTCCAGTCGTCCTGTACAGACACTTCACTTGTCACTGGTATTTAACAATGTCGACTCAGGAGAGGTGTGGTTGGGGATTCCATGCTTCCTGCCACAAAAATTTCATGCGCAGGCACCCCTTTGTGTGTATCCATAGTCTGTTAAATACTTAAGGAGCCCTTATATATATATATATATATATATATATATATATATATATATGTATATATAAAATTTTTTGATTCATCCAGCCTTGACAGACGTGTTTTTAAATATTCTCTCCAGTACTTTTCTTTTAATGATTTGGAATTCATTCTATTTGCGCTTTTTTCCAAGGAACTCTGCCTTTTGGATTATTTTGAACCATTTGGAATTTACCCATTGGATTGAAATTTTAAATTCAACCGTCTTGGATTTTACCATTTTTGGATTTTTACTTTTCACCGGACTGTCCATTCATGTGAAATCTTTTCATTATTTTTCTTTTGCCTCCTGTTCCCCTTACCTCACCCTTTTTTTTTTTAACCAAGTAAGATCTGTGACTTACTTGTAGTTTCATTAAATACTTTTATATGCAAAATCCGATCCTGCATTTTGCTAATTCCTGCCCTCCGATGAGAAGGAGAGTATTTCTTCGAAACTCCGCGGATTAAGGACTATCCACTTATCGTGTGTTTCCTTTTTTAAAATTAAATATGTTTTTAACTCTTTTTCAAGATGTCTTTTAACATGTTTTATTAATCATTTGTTCATATATATATATATATATATATATATATATATATATATATATATATATACAAGGTGCAACAGAGAAACCTCTTACATTTTAAACTTTCAACTATATGTTGCTAATGAACTTCTGCAAGTGCCAATGATGTTTCATTTAGCTAATAATTTGTCATTTTTTTTAGGTACCCTAAGAAAGCAATATGGTTTGGACTGGTGCACATCGTACTTTTACTGTATAAATGTTTTTGAAGAATGGTAAATCTATACACATCACACAGAGCTCTTCAAGTTCATTACAAGTTAGGACAGTATGGTGCTGTTCCAAACAGAAAATCAATGCAGCCATGGATATCAAATTTTAGATCTACAGGTTTAGTACTTAAAAGAAAGCCACTTTATGGGCTTCGAAGTGCTTGAACGCTAGACAGTATTCAAGCTGTAAGACTTTCTGTCACTCAGTCTCCTACACGTTGACCTCGAAAACAACACTTTGGCCTTGGGATTTAAAATGGCATAATATAAGCAAACTATAAGGCATTTGCATCTTCTCTTCCAATTTTCGGATCTCAAACGCATTTTATTTCCTTTTAGTGGATTTATTGTTTCTATTTCTTCTGATGAGTTAAGGGCAAAATAGATTCACTGATCGATATAATAATTAAGTGATTGATTTTGTGCTACGAAACAGATACTGTTCAGAATTGTAAGTGCCAACTGAATTAAAAGAATAAATTGTAAGATGGTCAACATCATTGAAATTTGGAATATAGACTTTTGTCCTTTAATCATTATATATATTTATAGGTATACAGCATATATATATATATATATATATATATATATATATTATATATATATATATATATATATATATATATATTTCGGATTCTCTAAACATGAACATGACATTCTTCCTAACACTTTTGAATGGCCTTGTGTCTAATCTGTTTCGATTAATGTAAAAAAAATTTTTAAATGAATAAATTTTTCAAAGTGTAGTATCTGTTCTGTCTAAAGATGGTACTGGTGCCATAATATAATGCACACTGGATATCCATAGAATTCAAAGATCTCACAAACATATACAAGATTTTCTGAGATAAGTTTATGTTAATTCACAATAAAATGAATTCTTACTCGAGGAAGACAAAGATTTTCATGATTTCTTCATAGCGACTGATTTCTTCTTGAGATTAAAAAAATCCATATTTAATTATGTTTTACTGTTAGAAATGAGTTTTAATGCATGATTGATAGGAATTATTTTTTTAATATTTCTTCAATTTATAATAAAAATTTTGTCTGAACCAAAATAAAGTAAATTCTGTAAATAAAGATCCGATATTGAAATTAAGTGTTTAGAGCATTATAATTTGAATTATTGAGAGCATTGCCAGGATCGCTGCGAAGAAGGTAGGTTCTCTCTACCATGCTAGAAAACTACTAATGCCCGAAAGTATTCTGTACCTCTATAAGGCTACCATTCGCTCATGTATGGAGTATTGTTGTCATATTTGGACTGGTGAATCTGCTACTAGTCTCTCGCTCATAGACAAGGTTCAAAAGAGAGTCGCCAATCTGATAGGTCTTGAACTGTCATCGCAGCTTCAGCCTCTGTCCCATCGACGGAATGTAGCATCCGTCTGCCTGTTCTGCAAGTACTTTAACGGTGAATGCTCTTACGAACTGCTAGCACTCGTACCTCCTCGACGTAATTATTCCCGACAAACCCGACAAGCAGCTAAATCCCGCCCCTTCACAGTAGAGAACCCTGGATGTAAGAGAGCCTTCTACTCCAGTACTTTCTTCCCCAGAACCGCTAGACTTTGGAATTCCCTTCCGGATTCCTTCTTCCCCAACTGTACTGACATGCAGAAGTTCAAGTGTAATGTGAACTGACATCTTGCTGCCCAACTCCCCACATAGTACCCCTGTAGATTATGTCGTTGATAGTAGCCCCCTACATCAAAGTGGCAATGTGCCTTGTTTGGGGTGAAAATATAATGGAAAAAAATTAGATTATTATTAAATAATCTAAATAATTCAAATTATCAATCCTCATTCAGAAACACAAGTGGGTCTGTATTTGTGCCGGACGTTCATAGAATATATATCGTACAGCATAATCATGGGGACATACCGGTTCTTGTCAGATTACCTAAGTTAGGTGACGTTGAGCCTGGCTAGTACCAGATGGGTGACTATTTAGGAATTCTAGGTGCTGTCTGTGCTCTCCGCTTATCTCGGCATTGTTTCCAGTCGTTCTGAACCTCCACTTGCCACTGGTATTTAACAAGGCCAACTCAAGAGAGGTGTGGTTGAAAATTGCACAATTTTTACCACGAAAATTTCACGCACAGACATCATGACAGTTGGTATATATGGTAGCGTCCTTCAGTCTTGACAGACTATAGTCTGTCAAGACTGAAGGACGCTACCATATATACGTCATGAATAAAAATTCTGGAAATAGACCGCTATAAGCAGATCAGAAATATATAATGGATTGCGGATACAACTGCCTCGTTAGTTAATAAGGATAGATTATTACTATGTTTAGTTAAATACAAGTTTCTTAGCATACTATTAAAATTAGTTACGTGCCATAGAAGTGTAGTTCAAATAATATCATATAAAAGATAAAATGCGGAATCTCAGCAAAATCGTGTAAACATATTGACTCCAGTTAAATCAGAAAAGTTAAGCAACATTTAGCCTCGTCAGTACTTAGATGAGTAACTGACAGAAGCAGTTACTTTAAACAAACACTGTATTCTGGTGTATAAATAAATCGCTGTGAGCATAACGGGCGCCAGACTAAGGTCCGGTCACGTGTTAGGGTTTAATAAATTACGCAAAATGACAAATTTAATTTTTATCTAAAAATCTCTCTTGTGTTAAAAAGAAACTCTCTACTTTTCCTATGGGTTCTAACTGACCTTAAGTCGTCTGCTGTCACACAGAATAAAGAATTGCATGTAGAGAACTATATTACACGTTTAAAAAGTATATTACTCCCATACAATTTGCAAAATAGTGTGTCTGGTATTTACTTAACTAATTAAAATAATATATAAAACTTAACTAATTGAATCTCCAAATACTTAACTAGAAGTTGCTATCTTCATAAAGTCCTCTATTCGTGGGATCTTATATGAAGTGTTCTTTAGAAAAAATTCTGTTAACGACTTAGTTTAATTTCAATTTTAAAATTAATTAAATTTATCCCTCTGCCGTTATGTGTCTAACTTAACTAATCAACTGTTTATTATTCACATTTTGTCCTAACTGACCACTAAATGCATTCTTACATTCAAGCTAAACAATTGCAATATATCTACATTTAATTTCAAAATTATATAATTGCCATAAAATATTCAGCATAGTGGTTCTGGAAATGTTTTTTCATTTTACTGGTGAATGTTTATTTATTTTTTGTAATAACTTTTATTTTATTTTGTTCAAAATTTAATATATTCTGCAAAAATATTTCTATGTAAAAATTAACGTATTTTGTAAAAAGAAAAGTATTTTATATAAAAATTAATGGATTCTGTAAAAATAAATATTTTATATAAAAAAGCTAATATATACTGTAAAAATAAATATTTTATATAAGAATTTATGTATTGTGTAAAAATAAGTATTTTTACATAAATAAGTATTTTTACCTAAAATTTAATGTATTCTGTAAAATTACTTATTTTTACAGAAAATTTAATGTATTCTGTAAAAATAAGTATTTTTACATAAAATTTAATATATTCTGTACAAATAAGTATTTTAAAATAAAATTTAATGTATTCTGTAAAAATAAGTATTTTTACATAAAATTTAATGTATTCTGTAAAAATAAGTATTTTTACAGAAAATTAAATGTTCATATTTACTTGCCTCCTCCGAGGGGAGAGTCAGACCCAAGGTCGGTTTTTAATGTGGGGGAAATCCAGCTCCCCAAAAAGGGGCAGTCTGGATACGAACGAAAACAAAAATTGTCTCAGTCATGCAGGGGTTCCCCTTCACTGACCGAGGATAGAAAAGGTGAAGTGTAGCATCAGAACAGATACTACACCGTGATCTTGTCCCAAAGGCGAAGGGGAAATAAAATTAACGTAATCTGTAAACATTAGTATTTTTCTATTAAAAAATTAATATATTCTATAAAGATAAGTATTTTTATATAAAAAAAAAATAATATATTCTGTAAAAATAAGTATTTTTATATAAAAATTAATAAATTCTGTAAAATAAGTATTCTTATATTAAAATTCATATATCCCGTAAATATTAGCATTTGATATAAATTTGATATATGCTGTAAACATTTTTTATACAAATTTTATGCGTTCTGTGAAAAATACTCTTTTTTATAAAATCTAATGCATTCAGTAAAAATACTTTTTTATATATGCATCTAACTATCAGTTGTACTTATATAGATGTAAAAAAGGAGGAATACTCTGACAATGCCACCAACATAAACAACACACACAACAATTAAATAAACAAAATAAAAATGTAAACGAATAGAAATAAAAAACATTCAAAATAAATATATACATAAATATATGGTATTAAGTTTAAAAGAAACGTATTCTTATAAAAACTGTTACATTTAAGTAAATTGTCTGTTGACGATATCTGCTGTCATCAGAGGAGTATCTTCTGTCATCAGAGGAGTATTGACAGATTTTAAATATGATTAAACATAACAGGTAGTATATAAATTCGATGGCATCATTACAATGTTCAGAAAACATTCAGAGAATAAGCATGTTCATTTTGTTTTTCATAATATTGTTGTTGACATCTGGGAAATATTAATCCCCTCCTTAAAAAAATTACAGTCATCAAATATTGGGGTCCATTCGTTCTCAGCTGTTGCAATATTTTTATACAATGAGGGTATCATTAAAGAAAATTGAAAGTTTTCACTTATAAACACTGGTGATAGGAATTGCCCAATCAAATAGAGTCACTTTCTACTAGCAACCAATCAGAACTCAGAATTTCTCCATGAAAATATTGGATCTTTTAAATTTCCCACACAAAATTTTTTGTGTCCACACAAGATCTTTGCTCTTCGCCTGCAAAATTATAAAGTCCAAGCTGCCCACCGAAAACTCTTTTTCCTCTCCAAGACTTACACAGATTAGCTACCCACCGAAAACTCTTTTTCGTCTCCAAGATTTATAGAGATCAGCTACTCACCGGAAACTCTTTTTACTCTCCAACATTTTTACAGATCAACTACCCACCGGAAACACATTTTCATCTCCAAGACTTAAACATATTAGCTACCCATTGGAAACTCTTTTAAAATTAAACATGGCCTTCAATTCAGGGCAAAATTCTTCATCAGATTCTAAAACATATTTATTCTGTTTGCCAAAAAAACAAAATCTCGACATCTGATTAAATATTTAAAAAAATTAGAATCATCAGAGGCTGGGATACATTTGTTATCAGATAAAGTAATTAATACTTTCATCAGATACTTGATTTCGTTTGTCCACATGTATACATCATCTTTCCTTATCTTCAAGTACACAGCCCCGTTCTTCATTGCATACTGAGCAACCTATGTCCTCAGAGTACGATCCTCGAAGTTAAGCAATGATGAGTCTGACCAGTACCAGATGGGTGGCCCTTTGGAACTACCAGGTGCTGTATGTGGTCTCTGCTTATCTTTGCATTGTTTCCAGTGGTCCTGGACTTCTCCTTGCCACTGGACTCAAAAAATCTCGATTCAGGAGTTGTTTGGGGATTGCACAATCCTTGCCTCACAATTTCCTACGCATCTGCCCCTACAGGGGGTATCCTTTGTCTTTTCCAGATATTTCTAGCCTGTTAAATTCGTTTCATGTTTGCTGATTTTATATTTTTGTTATATGCCGTTTAATTATGCTTGCATTTGGCAAGTGATATGTGAGACGTAGTTGTGTGATTAATATATGAGTTTGTGGTTCCTGATTCAAATTTGAATATGAACTTAGTTGTGAGCTTTGAAACCAGTTGTGTGATCAATATATAAGGTTGTGGTTCATATTCATATTCAAATTCATATATCAATATACGAATTTGTGGTTCATTTGATAAATGACATGTGAGCCGTAGCTGTGTGATCAATATATGAGCTTTGAATATGAACTTAGTTGTGAATTTTTAAATCAGTTGTGTGATCAATATATAAGGTTGTGGTTCATATTCATATTCAAATTCATATATCAATATACGAATTTGCGGTTCATTGTTATATGCCTGCATACATATTGGATTGGTATGTTTTTTTTTTTTTTTATCTACCTCAAACATGGGTTACATATTGACCATAGAAATATAAAGTTAATTTCGCCATGAAATTCCTGTTAATCCATTTCTTCCTATCGTTTTGATGAAATGAATACTCCTTTTACAATAATTAAATACTCGTTTAAATATTAATTTAAATTACAAATAAAATATCATGGTGTTTAACTTTGTTCAACATCCACTCGATAGTCGTATTTACACTAATCGTTAGTCAGATCATCGCTTATGTATTAAGGCTCATTTTAAATAAAATGGCGAATGAAAATCTCAAAGACCGTTCCTAGCTTATTTGTTTAAGCTGATTCTCTGTTTTTGTTATTGTTGTATGTGGGTAAATTGTGGGTGGTACGCCCAAAACATTTAACAAAGGAAACACTTGGTTTGCTTTCCCTTGTAGAAAATATTTCGTTCTGTTTATTTACCATGCACCTCTATAAGGCCACCATTCGCCCATGTATGGAGTACTGTTGTTACAGTTGGGCTGGTGCATCTGCTGCTTACCTCCAACCCCAGAACAGGGTTCAAAAAAGGGTCGCCAACCTAATAGGTCCTGAACTGTCAACTAAGCTTCACCCCCTGTCTCATCAACGAATTGTTGCATCCCTCTGCCTGTTCTACAAGTACTTTAATGGTGAATGCTCTGACGAATTACAAGCACTTGTACCCCCTCGACATAAATACCCCCGACAAACCCGAATAAGCAGCTAAATCAACCCCTATACAATAGAGATCCCTAGGTGTAAGGATTACCTCTACTCCAATAGTTTCTTCCCCCGAACTGCTAGACTTTGGAACTCCCTTTCGGGATTCTGCTTTCCCAACTGTACCGACATGCAGAAGTTCAAGTGTAATGTGAACAGGCATCTTGCTGCTCAACTCCCTTCATAGTATCCCTGCAATTTATGACCCTGATAGTAGCCTACTACTTCAAAGTGACAATGTGACTTGTTTGGAGTGAAAAATGAATTTTAAAAAAATACATGGAATAATTGTCCATGACAATTTATTCATGTTTTATTTGAGACTTTTGGTCCGCTTGTTGTGTGTTGTTGTCTATGTTTCTTGATTAACGTTAATTCATTTGATCCGTTTCTCTCTTGTTTTGTTGTTTCGCGTTTTCACTGTCTTTTCTCTTTTACTGCATTGCTTGCATCACGATTTTGAACATATGTATCCTATCACATTAATTCCGATTCAAATATTCTGGTGAATACCCGTGTTCATCAAATTGTCCATTGATTTTTCTCATAACACAAGTTCCGACACAAAACTGCATTTCCAAAACTCATTACCAAATTACGTTTAATAATTTTTAAACGTTTTTTTTTAATTTTTTTTTCTCAATGATTTTCAGTTTCTTCGAGAGTAACTGATCCTAAATTCCTCATGTATTCCATCGTCATGCTACGGTTATACTCCATTCTCTTTTCCTGCAGATGTTTTCGGGGAAATTCACATCCCCCCCCCATTTTGTTAAAATTGTACGAACAGATTTATTTCCCCTTATTTGATTCAATTATATTGTTGAGCAAACGTGATATATACTGTTTTCAGCTCCATTTATAAGAAAGTTTAAATAGTTCAGTTGGTAGATCATCGGACTGAAGACCTCAAGTTTTCAGTTTCGGTTTCTGGTCATATCATCCGCATTATTTGTTCGGAAATTAGTATTTAATATAAACGCGATATTTTCATGCCTAAAAGTCATTAAGACCTCTGATATTTTGAAATGAGACAGATTCTGCGAATGTACGTTTAAAAATTACTACTGATGAAATAACAGATAGACAAACAGACAAAAGTTTTATTTATATATAGGTATAGTGCATCTTTACATTTTTAAAAAATAAAACAACTTTTTTCGTAAGTCATATATTTAAAATATTAATCTCTGGTTTTAAATGATAAAATTAGATTTCCGGCCGATTTTAATATTTTCATATTTAATCCGCGTCAATTAGTTTTACTTTTTTGTAGTCCATGTTATTTTCAGAAATTAGAATCCAAAGCCACATGAGATAGCCTTGCTAGTTCTCTGAATATGTTTACAACATTGTAAGGATTTCTTTGAAGATATATAGTTTATGTTTAATTTTACTCAAACTCTAAGATTACTCCTCTGCTGCTTGTTATCTCAGAGCAGATATTCATTGAAGATAATTTATTAAAATGAAGCCTCGGTGTTTGTAGGACAATAAAAAAAAACAAATATATATTATTTCTCAAGTTTCTTTTACAATGACCATTGGTACGAAAAAGATTGGTAAAAAAACAACAAATATATAACAAATAAATATTATCAAAGACAAGATAAGTTACTCTTCTACCTATCTGGGAAAGTTTTTAGTGATTTTACTCATTTAAAACGTTTATTCGGTACAAAATAACAAATAGTGTTTAGCGTTAGGTGAGAACAATTGACACCTAAGTATTTAAAGTTTTGATAGTGACTGAAACAATAAAATAACACAAAATACTGTCAGAAACCCACCCTATAAATGCCACAGTAACATTTATTGGGTGGGTTTCAAATAGTATTATTTTTTTTTAATTTTGAGTCATTATCAAATCTTCAAATATTTAGGTGTCAATTCGCGGCCACTTTTCTTGTTCTAACTTGACGCTCCGGATTACTTGTTTTTTGCGTCAAATAAACGTTTTAATGTAACTATAAACAGTAAAAACATTCAGCTAGGTCGTAGAATAACTTATATTGCCTTTGCCCACCAACAATTTATTCATGCTTTATTTGAGAGATTGCTACACACTAATGTCATTTGGTTCGCTTGCAGTGTGTTGTTGCCTCTGTTTCTGGGTTGTCATACATTCATTTGATCCTTGTCTGTCTTGTTTTGTTATTTCACGTTTTTATATTTATTTGTTATATATTTGTTTTTGAACACATTATCGTGCCAATGAGTATTATAAAGCAGAACTTATTTTTCTTTAATAAAATAACGGAATGAAGTAAATAATAATAATAATAATAATAATAATAATAATAATAATAATAATAATAATAATAATAATAATAATAATGGTAATAATGATAATAATAATAATGATAATAAAAATAATAATAATAATAATGATAATAATGATAATAAATAATAATAATAAAAATAAAAATTATAATAATAATAATAATAATAATAATAAAAATGATAATAAAATAATAATATTAAAATAATAATAATAATATTAATAATAACAATAATAAAATGACACAATGAAAACAATAAAAAAGGGAACAACAATACAACAAAACCATAAAACAGCAACACAAGACAACAACCCGACCCTCATTGAAAAAAAACCAAAAACAAAAAAAAAACCCAGGCGTTAGGGATAAGCAATTATTTCCTAGGGAGGTTTAAATGATCCGGTTCAAATAATGCAAAGTAGTGAGGTGATAATGCTTGGGATGTTTAGAGTTGCGATGCAGCAAGGGTGGGTGGGCTTGAGATAACCAATCAAGAATTAGTAGATTAACTTTAAGTTTAAGGGGATTGAACCCTGATAATTTCTGTTTGACACTATTTCAAAACATCTCATTCCTGCATAAAACCACTATATTTACTGTTATTAAAAAAAATAAGTTATAGCAATTTGAATCAAAAATGCTAAATGCTGTAAAAATATCGTGCCATGTTGATTTTTAAATATGGCTGATATTAAATCGAACAAAACGGAACGAGGAAAATAATGTACTCCTTTGTGGTCACAAAGGAAATAATTCTGTAGTTAACAAAAGTGCTGTTTAAACGTAAGAGTTGTCTCCCTTGTGGCATAATTTGACCAGAGTTATCTTCTTTTCTGTTTTGTTGGATTCGATTATCGATGGATTAAATTGCTATGACTTATTGATTTTTTCTTAATGAAATATTAGATATAATGATTTAGTGCGATAACAATTTAGTTTGAAAAAATATTGAGTGGCATTTTACAGGATTCTCATGAAAAATTTTTTATTTAAAAAAATGAAGATTTTTTTTTTTCTTTTACTTTGCTGTGAAACTAAATATAACTTGACTGGAGGGTTCTTGTCCAAATAAGGAAATCAAATTTTGTAAGTAACGGAAGACTGGTTCGCTTTTCTGTCATTTTGAAAACAATCTTTAAAAAAGGGAGATTACTCCAAAATATTCAAACTTGTGGGATTTTTGCTGTAATGCCTACAAATTACCATTAATCTCTTTTTTTTTTCGTGCTTTATAAAAATAAAACTACTTGATCAATTTACGCGAGTTTTTTTTTTTTTCGTAACGAATGTGGATATCATACGGAATCGTTCTTATTTTTATTTTATTTTAATATAAAAGAATTCTGGACAAGAACGAAATCAAGATATCTAAATATTAATGTGTAAAAGAAATATAAATCAAGAGACCAATAAGTTTGATTTGAGGTTAATTTTTCTGTATTGTCCTCGAAAAAGAAAGAAGATAATTATTGTTTTTTTTAATTGTTTTTATCTTTAATTTGGAGTATTATATATAAAAAAAATTGTATTTTGTTAAAAAAGAAAAAGAAAAGAAAAATAGCTGTTGTTTTTTTTTTAAATTGTATGCGTTGGTTTGACTTTGTTGTGTAGTCAAAGGAAGCACAATCATTTGTTTTTCCTTAAGAAGAAAAAAAATTAAAGAAAATAAAGAAAAAGAAATCTTTGTTTCTCCCTCCGACCCTAAAAAACCTTTAAAGAATAAAAGAAAAAAAATTTTTCCCCCTAGAAAAATTTTAACAATAAAAAGAACAGACACCTGCGAGAAAAGAAGCAAGAATTATGTATAAAACAGCGTTTTTCATTTCAAATTTGTTTTTTTCTGCCACTTTTTCGATATATATAATACATACTATATATATATATATATATATATATATATATATATATATATATATATATATATATATATATAAAACATATATACATATACATATATATATATTTATAATATAACATATATATATATAATATATATAACATATATATATAATATATATATAACATATATACATATATATATAATATATATATAACATATATATATATATATATATATATATATTTATAATATATATATATAATTGATGAAGGACAAAAAATGAAAAATTGTCAAAAATTAAATTAAATTAAAGAGCAAGAATCCCAACCAGTTCCTTGAGAAGATAAACCTCCATGTTGACCATTCTAAACTTCAAACGTTGACAATTAAAACGAGTTGGTCGTTTCTGTAATTTAGTGTCCATAATTACAAACTTCCGTTTTTTTTTTCTTACGTCGCCATGCAGAAAGAATTGTTTGAGCGTGTGTGCAAGGGAGGAGGTCGAATAGGTTAATCATGAAATTGCTAATTAAGCAAATTAACAACAATATTGCTTCATCTAATAATCATTATATATCCGTGCCTTAATAATAAACACGTATCAGACATGTTCTCGTATGTGCGTGTGTTTTACATGTGTTTATATCTGATACGATATCAGACCTACACTATTATTGTAACACGAACTATATATGTGTAACATAGCTCGTGAGCGAAATGAGGTCACGGTATAAAATGGAGAGAGAGAACACTTTCGAGAAGACGATCACGTGAGAGACGTAGACGACATTAGAGAGTACGTTTGAGAAAATGATCACACGAGAGACGTCATGCTAGACGGGAGAATGAGGAAATAAATGTCGTTGTTACAAAAATAACGTTGAAATTCTTTTCTATTCTTTATCTACTTTGTAACTGAGGCTAAAACGTGTTGGGCAACGTTGCATATGTTATTCATAACAGCCCTGTGAAAAAGTTCCGAAGAATAATTTTGTCCTTAGGTACTGACCTATATTTTCTAATCAGACCTGTTTATTTCCCTTCGATGGCAAAAAGATGTGACACAAGGTCTGGGAAAAGTTGGATTTGAAAGCCAGCGCTGTTGAGGAAACGCATCGTGGCCTGCAAATAGTGCTGGGAAATCCTATCGGCATTTACCGATAGGGGCGTCTAAGGTAACAAACTAATCCCTTTTAAGACTGAACCTAATAGAACTGCACAGGACCATACCTCCGACAACATTGAACAAGACTCTGTTGGCTTTGGGGCCCAAGAGAAAACTAGTTTTGGAGATATTGGGTGTTATTATTCAGTACATATCAAAGTTGGTGTGTCCTCAGGTACAATGTTTAATTCTTTATCAGATCCTGAGGTTCGTTTACCTTCCAGTATAAAAGAATATGTTTCATCAGATCCCCAGCTTCGTTTGTCCTCATATACAGGACTTAATTCTTCATCAGATATTGGGATCCATTTGTTCTCAAGTATAGAGCTTAATTCTTCATCAAGTACTGGATTTCGTTTTTCCATATATATATTAATTGTTTTGTAAACAAGCTGATGATGGTTCAAGCACTTTGCGACGGGAGGGTGTGGATTTAATACACACTCTAGGAGAAAGATTTACGGCACTGATTCGTAGCCGAATGGTGAGAGCTGCCGACTGTCAATGCGACGGTTGTAGGTTCAATCCATGGCTGGGGAAAGGTGTTTGTCTAGCCGCACTGATGAGTTGTGATACAACGAAACAGTACTGTATGTAGATGACTATATATATATATATATATATATATATATATATATATATATACAAGGTATCTTTTTTTGCCTTCGTGTACATAACCTCATTCTTCATTAAATACTGAATTTCCTTTTTCCTCAGAAACAGGTATTCATTTTTCGTTAGATACTCAGTATCTCCTCCGGTATAAGGCAAAAATTTAGATACTCGGCTTCGTTTGTCCTCATGTACAGAATGTCATTCTTCGACAAATTCTGGACTTTGTCTTTTGGAATAAGCCAAAATTTTGGATCAGATACGTTGGTTCTTCTATACAGATCATGGGAGTAATTTGTTCTCAGGTGTAGGGCTTCATCTTTTATCAGGTTTCGTTCATCCACAAATTGCAGGTTGCATTGTTTGTCTTCATTCTTTTATCGTATTCTAAGTTTAATTTGTCTTCAGACACTTGTATTCATTCTTTGTAATATACTCGAATCTGTTTTTCAGGTATAGACATTCATTTTTCATCGGATATTGGGCTTTGTTTGTCCACACCATTCAAGCTTTTTTCTTCCTTGCACATGGAGCTTCGTTTTATTTTAGTACCGAGCAAAACTCTTCATCAGGTTCAGGGTTTCGATTGTATACATATATAGAACTTCATTCACTTTCTTCGAGTACAGGGTTATATTTCTCATCAAATTCTGGATTTCCGTTGTCCTATGACACAGGGATTAATTCTTTCGCAGATACTAGACTTCGAATTACATTCCTTATCATCTCCAGTACAAGGCATCGTTTTCATCAGGTACGTGGCTTTCTTTAGCCACGAATACAGAGCATTATTTGCTGTGTCTAGATATAGGGCTTCATTCTTAACGAAGTACTGGACTTTGTTTATGCACATATACAGAACTTCATTCTCCATCAAACACTGGGTTTCCTTTGTCTTCAAATATAAGTCTAAAATCTTTGTTAGATATTCAGTTTTTTTGTCCTCAATTATAGAGCATTAGTTTTCAGAATGGACCTTATTTGACTACATATACAGAGCTAAATTCATAATCAGATATTGAACTTTGTTTGTCCACATATACAGGACTTCATTCTTCATCAGATACTAAACTATATTTGTTCTCGAATGCGGGTCTCCATACTTTATTATTAGGCTGCGTTTGTCTATGTATACAGGGCTTTATTCTCCATGGGATACTGGGCTTCCTTTGTACCCAAGTACAGCTCTCTCATATGTCATCAGATATTGGGCTTCGTTTCCCATATATACAGAGCTTTAATCATCATCAGATATTGGGCTTTGTTTCCCATATATACAGAGCTTTAATCATCATCAGATATTGGGCTTTGTTTCCCATATATACAGAGCTTTAATCATCATCAGATATTGGGCTTCGTTTCTCATATATACAGAGCTTTAATCATCATCAGATATTGGGCTTTGTTTCCCATATATACAGAGCTTTAATCATCATCAAATATTGGGTTTTGTTTCCCATATATACAGAGCTTTAATCATCATCAGATATTGGGCTTTGTTTCCCATATATACAGAGCTTTAATCATCATCAGATATTGGGTTTTGTTTCCCATATATACAGAGCTTTAATCATCATCAGATATTGGGCTTTGTTTCTCATATATACAGAGCTTTAATCATCATCAGATATTGGGCTTTGTTTCTCATATATACAGAGCTTTAATCATCATCAGATATTGGGCTTTGTTTCCCATATATACAGAGCTTTAATCATCATCAGATATTGGGCTTTGTTTCCCATATATACAGAGCTTTAATCATCATCAGATATTGGGCTTTGTTTCCCATATATACAGAGCTTTAATCATCATCAGATATTGGGCTTTGTTTCCCATATATACAGAGCTTTAATCATCATCAGATATTGGGCTTTGTTTCCCATATATACAGAGCTTTAATCATCATCAGATATTGGGCTTTGTTTCCCATATATACAGAGCTTTAATCATCATCAGATATTGGGCTTCGTTTCCCATATATACAGAGCTTTAATCATCATCAGATATTGGGCTTTGTTTCCCATATATACAGAGCTTTAATCATCATCAGATATTGGGCTTTGTTTCCCATATATACAGAGCTTTAATCATCATCAGATATTGGGCTTTGTTTCCCATATATACAGAGCTTTAATCATCATCAGATATTGGGCTTTGTTTCCCATATATACAGAGCTTTAATCATCATAAGATATTGGGCTTTGTTTCCCATATATACAGAGCTTTAATCATCATCAGATATTGGGCTTTGTTTCCCATATATACAGAGCTTTAATCATCATCAGATATTGGGCTTTGTTTCCCATATATACAGAGCTTTAATCATCATCAGATATTGGGCTTTGTTTCCCATATATACAGAGCTTTAATCATCATCAGATATTGGGCTTTGTTTCCCATATATACAGAGCTTTAATCATCATCAGATATTGGGCTTTGTTTCCCATATATACAGAGCTTTAATCATCATCAGATATTGGGCTTTGTTTCCCATATATACAGAGCTTTAATCATCATCAGATATTGGGCTTTGTTTCCCATATATACAGAGCTTTAATCATCATCAGATATTGGGCTTTGTTTCCCATATATACAGAGCTTTAATCATCATCAGATATTGGGCTTCGTTTCCCATATATACAGAGCTTTAATCATCATAAGATATTGGGCTTTGTTTCCCATATATACAGAGCTTTAATCATCATAAGATATTGGGCTTTATTTCCCATATATACAGAGCTTTAATCATCATCAGATATTGGGCTTTGTTTCCCATATATACAGAGCTTTAATCATCATCAGATATTGGGCTTTGTTTCCCATATATACAGAGCTTTAATCATCATCAGATATTGGGCTTTGTTTCCCATATATACAGAGCTTTAATCATCATCAGATATTGGGCTTTGTTTCCCATATATACAGAGCTTTAATCATCATCAGATATTGGGCTTTGTTTCCCATATATACAGAGCTTTAATCATCATCAGATATTGGGCTTTGTTTTCCATATATATGCAGCTTCATTCTTCATTAGATATTGGGTATCTTTTTCCAAATATATTGGGCTTCATTTTTAATGAGATACTGGATTTCTTTTGTACTCAGGTACATATGTTCGTTTTGTCATCAGATATTGGACTTTGTTCTTATGAACTGGGCTTCATTGTTTATTAAATACTAAGGTCCATTGCTCGCCAGTTAGTGAGATTTGACCTGCATATTAGTTACTCAGTTTTATTCTTCTTCAAATTCGGTCATTCAATTGCTTTGGACTTTAAAAAAATTAATCCTTGCATTCATTAATCCTCAAGTACTCATTAGTAAAACAAGGACTCGGCTTCATTTCTCAAACTCACACATTATATTTCACTTGTCCTCAATTTCAAACATGTCATTTTTCATCAGCAAATCTCATTCCATCAGATAACGTGTTCAAGTATTCCACTGTAGCAATTTGATATTTGTTAATCAGGCACTTAGTCTTTTAAGTACTGAAATTAGCTTTGTTTTGTTTTTTCTGAGAAGGAAGGGGTCAAAGGGGTAGTAGCTTAAGCTTACAATTGTAAGGCGTTCATTTTCATTGACGAGATACTTGACATTGTTCTCCATATATCAGGTATTTGATGTTAGTCTTTGTATATTAGATACTTGGCTTTGGTGTTCATATATCAGGTATTTAGATTTGCCTTCATATATAAGGTATTTGACATTGATTTTAACATATTATGTATTTGACATTGGTCTTTGTATATTAGATACTTGACTAACAGTTGTCTCATTAATGACAGCTGGAGGGCAATAAGACCTAGGTGCTGCTGTTACAGATTTCATGGCATGGGAATTCACAATGTCAACCTTTTACAAGACAATGATGTGACATCGTTTCTTTTAAGTTCATCAAGTTTTCTATAGTGTGTCCTGTGGTGTGCCTGATTGCAAAAAGAGAACTGATCACTGCATGACACTTGACAGGCTCGATTTCACATTTAACTAATTTCAAACACTTGTAAATCAGGAACAACTAGTTCAGACTTATACTTTGCCACATGATCCACAGAGATATAAATCATTGCATATGCATTATTTCTACTAGATCAGACAAACAGAAGTGGGTCAGGATCACTTTCGCCTTCATATATAAGGTATTTGGCATTGATTTTATCATATCAGATACTTGGTGTTAGTCTTCATACATCAGGTATTTGGTTTTCGTCTTTGAATATGAGTCACTTGGCATTAATTTTTGTACATCAGGTATTTCATGTTGGACTTTGTATATCAGGTACTTGGCTTTAATCTTCGTATATCAGGTACTTGGCTTTAATCTTCGTATATCAGGTACTTGGCTTTAATCTTCGTATATCAGGTACTTGGCTTTAATCTTCGTATATCAGGTACTTGGCTTTAATCTTCGTATATCACGTACTTGGCTTTTTAATCTTCATATATCAGGTACTTGGCTTTAATCTTCATATATCAGGTACTTGGCTTTAATCTTCATATATCAGGTCTTTGGGTTTAATTTTCGTACATCGGGTACTCGTATTCAGTTGTCCTCTATGGAGTACTCCTCTTTGATCTTCTACTATCAAATACTTACCTGGTACATATAGAATTTTTACTTCGATTTTCAAGTATTTATGTTTGATCTTAATCGATAAGGTACTTGTATAGCCACATTGAAAACTTGTGATACAACGAAGCGGTTTGTCAGTGGACGACTGCTATTATTACTTATATAAATACGAAGATTTCCCTTTATTTGTGACGACGACACAGTGAACAGAAGCTCAGACTGAAAATAAAACACCCCCTCTCTCTTTCTATTTCTCTTTCTCTATTGATGTGAAAAGGAAAACGCAACTCTCTATCTATGTTTTGTATTAATGGAATATATTTTGTGTACATTATAAGTGAAAGGAATTCCTTCTGTGCGTTTCATTATTATCAGATATTATTGTGATTCAGCCTCTCCTACTTTGTTCCTAAAAATTTAAATTTACATAAATAATTATTGAAATGTGTTGGATACAGATGCCTTCATGTTTATCATATAGCTCACCATTCAGGCAGAAAGATTAAGCCTCCACTGTTTTGCTCATAAAACTGAAATATTTACATACCTGTTTATTAAAGCGAGGCGGACACACATGTTAATTTTTATTACAGTAACTAGTGGGGAGAGCGCGCCTTGCGGGAGGGGGGCATAAAATCTGCTTAAATATATTTAATTCATGCAGATTACATCTTTATTATTGCACAGCCGATTCTCTACTGGATATTATATTGTAGGTAATATATAGTACTGATTTCAAAAGTTAATAAATCCCTAGGTACCCTCGGCTAGAAACAAAACATTTAGTGCTCCAGCTACATTTCCTACTGATGCAGCTACCGAGAGACATGTAAGAAAGATTTAACATTAGACGGCTTGAAGAAATTATTTGAATTTAGGCATGCACAGAAAGAAGTAAAAATATGTCCGCAAGTTGACGTGAACAGTTTGCATGTCAAATTGCCGATATATGTCCTATATATACGGCATAATCACGTTGACACATCGGTTCCTGCTGGATCACCGAAGTTAAGCAAAGTTGAACCTGGTCAGTATTAAATGGGTAACCATTTGGGACTTTCAGTTGCTGAATGTGCTCTCCGCTTATCTTGGTATTGTTTCCAGTCGTCCTGGACTTTTCCTTGCCATTGGACTCAAACAGTGCCGATTCAGGAGAGGTGTGGTTAGAGATTGCGCAACCCTTGCCTCACAATTACACATGCTACTGTCCCTAAGGGATATCCTTCGTCTTTCAAGACTGAACGGAAGCATGGGTATATGTTTGTATGCGTTATTCATTTATCAAAACGGAGATTTTACTCGTTATAAACCATTCTTGAGGAATGATTTTCTATTAATGTCAGTGTCATGTGACCAATAGCTTAAGAGTTTATCCATTAAATATTTATGGACAGACAAACACACATACAAGCACATATGTCTACTGTTTTATTTATATAGATTAGCAATTAGATTTAACTTTTGACTTACCCCCCCCCTGCCATACACACACACACTGTAAACAATTCTTTCTTCTGGAGAAAAAAAATACGAAAGGCAAAAAGAAAATAAAACAATTCCTTTTTGGATTATCCATGAAAGACTTATTTTGAAACATTGTAGACCTTTAGTTATTTCTACGGACAATGCAAAACATAAAAATGTAACTGTTTGAAAAACGACCCATAGTTGAAAAAAAAAAAATGAAAAAAAAAATGACTGAAAATGATTAAAAATGACTGAAAAAGAAGAATCTTGATTTTGAAACAGAAAATAAAAACACAATAGAAGCAGACAACAATGATCAGAAGAAAAATCGCCATGAAAGAAATTCCTACCTTTGAAAATAAAAAAAAGAAACACAAAAATTCAAATATAGCTACCGAGACCGTTTGGTTCATTGTTCAAATAAGAAAATATATTTCTAGTGAATATATATATATATATATATATATATATATATATATATATATATATATATATATATATAATTTTTTTAAGGAATTTTTTTCAACAGAACTTACCTGTGTTGGGGGGAAGAAGTAGATATAAGGATAGCAAAAAAATATAATAGTTATAAATCCATTCATTTGTGAAATTGTTATCTTTACCAAGTTATGCCAAAAAGTTTCCAAGACTTAGATTAATTCTCATAAACCAAAATTCCAAAAATATAAATTAAAAGTAAATAAATCAGAACTAAAATAAAACAAAAAAAAAAAACAGAAAAAGAAATATAAATAAATCAAAACCGAAACAAAAATAAAAAAAACCCCACTACTGTGGATATATTCAAATAATTTAGAATTTAGTTTCGTATTAAAAACCCAAATACACGCATTATAGCTTTACTCATTGTAAACATAACTTTAGACAATAAATATTAGTTATTTTAAAATAAATTTAAAAAATTATGGAAGACAATTTTAGCGTTGATTAAAGCAATATGAAAATGTTATAATAATATGAAAACGTTATAATAATATATAAATTAACTCATTATTAGCTCTTTTATTAAATCATGCATGGCTTTAATACCGTACAACTATTTTTTTGGATTATTTTTTGGATTTATGTGATCCTGCCTAATAGTTTTTATTTTTTTTTAAATTAAATAAACGTTCCTATTTTTCGGATGAGTCACTGCAGAAAAATATTCCAAATTAACATAATAATAATATGATTGTATCTATGTTACGAAACCGATGCTGTAATAAAGTGGATGCGTTGACATGTTAACAGAAAGAAATCTTAAGATAAATACCATCTTCGAATTTGGAATTTTGAAATATAGCTATTTTGTCCGCAGTAAATATATATATATATATATATATATATATATATATATATATATATATATATATATATATATATAAATTAAGTTCAAGTATATTGTTTACATGAACCAAAGAGAAATATTTATCCAAAAGTGCTTAATACATGATTACAGCGTTTATGTATGTACTAGATATTTAAGCACATGGAAAAGGGGCAACAGTTATATCCCGTTTACTTAGTGCTTTATGCCAAACTTCTAGAATAAATGTGCCGACTAATCCTTATTAAGACCAATTGTTTTTTAACTGTGCATAGAACAGGGACCATAATACATAGTTCACTGCCTATTGTAAAAGTTCGTACCGAATCTCAACCAGATCGAACCAGTAGTTTCTCAGAAAAATTTAAGAGTAAATGTTGTATTGTTGTGACTTATCCCTATTGGTTATTTTACTGTACACCAAACGCATACCATAATCCTGAATTCACTGCACCTTATCATAACAAAGAGTACTACAAAACTTCAGTAAGCTGGGGCAAGTAGTTTCCGAGATATATATATATATATATATATATATATATATATATATATATATATATATATATATATAAATTGATGTACACATAGGACAAAAACCCATATTTTTTTTAAATATCTATCGCTAAAAAGTATTAAACAAATAGAAACTTACTTGTGGACCAAATTCCAGTAACCTGTTTCTCCCAATTCTCTTCTTTCTCCCTTTTTTTCATATCTTACTATGCTTTTCCCTTTTCCTCTCTTTGCACGACCGACGTCATGCAACCCCCCCCCAAATCTCAACGCCCCCCACTACTATTCTCCAAATCTCCCTAATCTAACCCAATACCCTGCTTTTAATGTTTCGCCTGATCTCTGTAGAAAACCGATTTCAATTGGACAAAATTTCATTCCATGATTAAGACCCGTCGTTGTGTCGAAATATCGGAATCAATGAATAGTTTAAGTGTGTGTTTTTTTTTAATATTTCTACCTAGTTTTTTTTTCTAATTATTTCATTGCATGTGCATATACATACAAATTTATTTCTGTTGGAAATTAATTTTTCTTTAAAGAAGCTGCCTCAAATCAAACGTGTAAACTCTGTAAATTAACGCATATTAATAATCTATTATAATAAAGTCATATTCTTGTCTGTTTGTTCACAATTTGGTTAATAGCGTTTGAAGGTACACTGTTTCATAAATAGATTTTAATACTGAAAACGGACTCCTATATACTTAAAATGGAATCACTATTCAAGAGGTTATCTCATTTGCATATTACATTGAAGAAAATCCGTTTTAGTAATTAGTTCTACATTTTTAATGGAAATTAGTAATAGAATACTTTTAAGTATTATATTTAGAAATATTATCTAAAGTTGATTTATTTAATTATTTTTTAATGTAATTTATATTTAATTTAATAATCTCCTACTGATTCTATGCTCCAACAACAACCTGGCAAAAAAATAGAAAGAAAGACATACTGATGATGAAGTGTATCTTCGAAATATATTTATAAATTTCAATATAAATTTCAAACAAAATAAATATCTGTTTAGTTTGTAATAATGCGTTGTTTTGGCTTCAAACGTATATAATACGTATTTATTTTATTCAAACTCAACCAGCACCTCTATCAAGGAACACAAACCCTAACGTTAATTTATTTTTAATTATTAATTTAACCTACATCAGCTGCATTTAAAACCAAAAGAAAGTTTTCATTTAACTTATGAGTTATTTCCCTTTAAGCTGTGAACTTATATCTCTTTAAATTTTGTAGATGAAGATGAGTCTGTTTTATGATTCCAAAAATCGAAAATATGGCCAACTTTCAGGGAAATCGTAAGAACTTAGCATATTTGGTGTATCTTAAATAGTACCGTACTTTGGGGTAATTGCAGCAACTAAAAAAAGATGCTCTTTTTATGCGTGGTTGCCAAGAGAGCACTTTTACCTAGTTGGCGCAATTACCCCTTACTTTGAGCAATTACCCCAAAGTACGGTATGTTCTTAAATCCTCCACCTGCCAATATATTTTTTTTATGTGCAGCTAGTATTAAATAAAACTATGATATTATATCTGCGATATGGTTATTTCGGTTTCTTATATGATTAGAGCTGTTTAATCCATCATCGTTGTTATGTAGACATGTCGGTTGTTAAATTGTCCAGGTTTCCAATAAAAGTATCATTGGTATTCAACTCATTCACATATTGCAAACTCATGTCTTCATCAGGGTTGTTAAATACACAGCGTTTCGGTCGCTACGCTCTCCGGCCTTCTTAGATGAATTATTATCTCCATAGCTGCTACATGTACACTGTTTTGACATCTCTAAAACCAGGCTCATCTTCTTTCACTGCCAACACTCAGATCCTGTTTTTTTGTTCCAGTCAAATTGAATTGCTTCCTTCTCAAGGAAGCTCCTCGTCTTGGTAAACTCCTAGGATTGATTTTCACTCCGGATCTAAAACAGTAGACTTCATCCAATCCGTTGCTAAAGTTGCTGGAAGAAATTGTTGGATCATTTTAACATGCCAGAAAGTACCGTGCTTTTAATGCAATCTTCTACCTATGTAAGAGTTAAATACGACCTAATAAAACGTTGATAGGTGATGATTCCTGTGTAAAACACAAAAAATTATGCTTTGTTCTTCCTTAATAAGTGCACACGTTAAGCTTCAAAATAAGTCAAATACAATGTTTTAAGTACAAACTGCTTCCAAAAAAAAAAAAGCCGAATTCGAGAAAAGGCCAATCTGACAATCCTGGACAAGAATATGTGAGTGATTTCCTTTTAATGTAGCCTATCTTTCGAATATCATTAAAATAACATATAATCATTGTTGTAATATCGCGAAAAGTGAACTCATAGTGATTTTGATGTGCAGCAGTTCTTGACCGAAGAAAGAAGCCACAGAGAGAGAAACAGAGCTAAAAATGACTCACATTATGTAATAAAAGGTACTGGACTGAAGGAGTAAATTAAAGATTATCTCCTACAATGTAATTTTATTATTTGTATTGAACTATGTAGCACAATATTACTTTCTGAGTATTTATTAGTATTTATTAATTTATCTAATTTGGTCAGTTTTATAGTTAAAATACGATTGACACTATTTTCATTGAAATGTTAATAAACTCATATTTGCTGCGAGTTATTGTTTTATTTTCTTCCCCTTAAAACTAATTCTTTGTGCTATCCAGAAAAAGTATCTGCTTTATCGATGCCTATTTTTTGATTAAATATATTTCTCATGCAGTAGAATTTCCATGGGTCTTTCTAGTTATTATTATTAATATTAATATTATTATTAATATTAATATTATTATTAATATTAATATTATTATTATTACTATTATTATTAATTTGTTTTGTGCCTTTTTTCCGAACAAGGAACGCAAGTTGGTTAGAGATTTCTAAACTATGACATTAGCAGCCGCATTAGAAATTTTACAAGCCATGACAAAGAGAGGTAAAAGGTTGAGAGAGAAGGATAAGGTTTGGTGAAATAATATGTCAAAGGTCAGACATTTCTTTATGGCCCTGCTTGTGTCGACCTTTCAGGTCAATGCCAGAGAGCATACTTATTGTCTTATATGTGCAAGTCAGATCACGAGTAATTCTTCAGCCGGTTGCTTCTGCTTTGTGTGTGTGTGTGTGTGTGTGTGTGTGTTTAGCTTTCGAGTTTAGCATCCCTCGTCCAGTTTTCTATTTTGTATTGCCAGCTTGCCTGCCTCCTTTCCCACACGCATACAAAAAAAAACTTTGCTTACTTATTGTTAAACGTCTGTCAGGGTGTTTGAGGTTTCTTTGGCAAATGTGAATTGTCTTCATTGTTTCGGCCTTCTTTGAATAAAGACAAAAGTAGAAGAATGCAAAGGTTTGAGGGAGAGAGAACGGAAGACAAGTGGCTTCTTTTTAAAGGGAATTGTTCGAGGATGAAAATAAAAAGATGGGGGAGAAAGTTACTACTTTTAGATCGAGGGAACTTCAGTAAGAATGAAGAAGAAGAGGGAAGAATATGATTTCTTTCAGATCAAGGAAACTTCCGAAAGAATGGAAAAGAAAGAAGAAAGTGACTTTTTTTTTGGACTGAAATAACTTGTTTAAGGATGAAAGAGCAAGAGGGTGAGTTCTTTCATACCGGAAGAACTGCTTTAAGAATGAAGGGAAAAGGGAAGGACGTCACTTCTTTTTAGACTGAAAGAAAATTGTGCAACGATTTAAGAAAGGGGGTAGAAAGTTATTTCTTACAAACAAAAGGAACTGATACAAAGATAAAAAGGAGAAGTAAAGAATATTACTTCTTTCAGATTGGACTAACTTGTTTTAAAATGAAAATAAAAAGGGCAGAAATTGGCTAAATGACGAGTTATAAAAAAAATAAAATAAAAAGACAGAAGCAACTTTTGAGAGGATGAAAAGAATAATAAGTGATTTGACTTCTTTTAGATTGGAATAACTTGTTTTAAAATGAAAACAAAAGGAGAGAAATTGGCCTTTAGACTGAAGGAACCTCTGATAGAATGAAAAAGAAAGGGAAAGAAAGCGACTTCTTTTAGACAGAAGCAACTTCTGAAAGGATGAAAAAAGAAAGGGAAGAATTTGTTTAAGAATGAACAGTAAACGGAAGAAATTACCTTTTAGACTGAAGAAACTTCTATAAGAATGAAAAAGAAAGAAGAAAGCGACTTTTCATTAAGACAGAAGCAACTTCTGAAAGGATAAAAAAGAAAGGGGAAGAATTTTAGACTCAATAAAATTGGCCTTTAGACTGAAGGATCCGCTATAAGAATGAAAAAGAAAGGAGAAGCAACTTCTAGAAGGATGAAAAGGAAAAAATGAAGAATTTAGCTGCTTTCACACTGAAGGAAATTGTTTGAGGATGAAGAAAAAGAGGAAGAAATTGGACTTAAGGGACCTCTATAAGAATGAAAAAGAAAGAAGAAAGCGACTTCTTTTAGACAGAAACAAGTTCTGTAAGGACGAAAAAAAAGAGGGAAGACCTTGGATGCTTTAACAGTGAAAGAAATTGTTTGAGGATAGGGAGAAGAAATGAAGAAATTGGCATTTAGACTGAAGGTACCTCTATAAGAATGAAAAAGAAAGGAACAGAAAGCGATTTCTTTTAGACAGAAGTAACTCCTGAAAGGATGAAAAAGAAAGATGAAGAAATTCAGATTGGAACTACTTGTTTTAGAATGAAAATAAAAGGAAAAGAAATTGCACTTAAGACTGAAGGAATCTCTATAAAAATGAAACAGAAAAAAGAAGAAATTGACTTCTTTTAGAAAGAAGCCACTTCTGAAAGGATGAAAAAAAAGATGAAGAATTTTAGACGTAATGAAATTGTTTAAAGATGCAAAAGGAGAAAGGTAACTTCTGTTAGACTGAAGATACTTGTTCGAGGATGAAAAAGACAGAGGAAGAAAACACCTTTTTTTTTAAACTGAAAGAATTTCTACAAGAATCAACATGAATGACAGGGGAATAATATGAATGCTTTCAGACTAAAAGGATTTGTTTAAGTATAAAAAGAATGGAGAAAAGGTGACTTCTTTCAGACTGTAGAAATTTGTGCAAGAATAAAAAAGGGAAAGAAATTCACTTCTTTCAAAACGAAGGAAGTTGTTAGAGGACGAAAAACAAATGGAACGAATTACGAGAAAAGAGAAAAGAGAAAAGAGAAAAAAGAAAAGAGAAAACAGAAAAGAGAAAACAGAAAAGAGAAAAGAGAAAAGAGAAAAAAGAAAAGAGAAAAGAGAAAAGAGAAAAGAGAAAAACGAAAAGAGAAAAAAGAAAAGAGAAAAAAGAAAACAGAAAACAGAAAACAGAAAACAGAAAAGAGAAAAGAGAAAAAAGAAAAGAGAAAACAGAAAAGAGAAAAAAGAAAAGAGAAAAGAGAAAAGAGAAAAAAGAAAAGAGAAAAAAGAAAAGAGAAAAGAGAAAACAGAAAAGAGAAAAGAGAAAAAAGAAAAGAGAAAAGAGAAAAGAGAAAACAGAAAACAGAAAAGAGCAGTTTCTTTCAAACTACAAAAAACATCTTAAAGGATAAAAAGATAAAAAAAGAACAAGGGCAGTCAAAATCGTCTGCTCTATTTTTATTCCCAGTTTCTACTCCACAAACTGGACGATGGTGGCAAGCAAGATATGGCCCCTGCCTCTCAGAAAATGCAAAAGCCTCTCTTTTTCAATGTTAAGAATGATTTTCGTGAAAAGAAAAGGGAGAGAAGGCAATTTCTTTCCGACTAAAGAAACTCGTTTAAGGATGAAAAAGAAAGTGGAAGTACTGGAAATGGTAATTTCTTCCAAACTGAAGAATGGAACAGAAAAATGCTACAAAATAAGACAGGAACTTTTTCTAGGGAACTTGTCCATCGATCAAAACAATAGAGGAAGAATTAATTTCTCACAGGGAATTTCTACATTGATTAAGATGACAGAGAAAGACTAATTTTTTTTGCCGACTTTTTGTTGTACGATTAGAAAGAAAGAAATAAAAACCACTAGAAAACGACGAGGAGAATAAATTTGCTGTGTTTAGACTGGATAATTTTTCAAAGAAAAGGAAAAAGTATTAGAAAAACGAGGAAGAGGAGGAGTAGTTCTAAGAAGAGGAGGCGGGAGTAACATCTTTCAGACTGAACGAATTTTTTTGAAGAAGGGAGGAATTACTAGAGAAAAAGAGGAGGAGTAGGAGTTGGAGATAATAATTTCTTTTAGACAAAGAGAGCCTGTACGAAGACAGAAAAAAGTAAGGTGATGAAAGAAGCTCCTTTCAAACTGAAGGAATTTTTTTCGAGGATGCAAAAATAAAAGGCTTTCAGATTTTTCATTTTTTCCATATATGGTATAACAACTGTGGTGAGTTTCCAGGTAGATTCATTTACTTTTTGGCTAGATTTCTTGGAGCTGATTTCATAGTTGTTTCAATGGAGAGCTTCTCGTAAACTGTTCAGCCCCTCTTGATATATATTGCTGTTAAAATTTAGATATTGTTCAGTGAAGGTAAGCTTTCGATATACAGATAATCTAAACCCTTGATTAGTGTGAGTTATCAGCGTATTTAGAAAAAGATAATTTGTAACTATGTATTTTTCCACCATGAGAGGGTGGATAGAGTTCCCAGGGTTGAGCATCTTCCTAGTAAGGCCAGAGTATGACTACATCATCCACATACCGTAGCCACATTGTTGGTTTTAGTGGTTTTGATCCCAATGCTATTTCATCACATTATAACTTAACCCAACACGTTGTAGCCTCTGTCACAAAGAAGACAAAGAACAGAAAAGAGGAAAGAAATTCGTTTTATTTTGTTGTACATCAACATCTATTTCCTCATTCTCCTGCAATGCATGACTTCTTGTTACTTCTTCGCTGTGCCGTCTTTCATGTGATCCTCTTCACGAACATGCTCTCGAACGTGATCGTCTTCTCTAATGTGCTCTCTCCTTTTTATAGTCCTTACCATGACGTCATTTCGCTCACGGCTCTGCATATAGCCATCTGTGCTATGTTACTAGAGTATTCCATGTATGCATTGGTCAGTATTAGAAACAATGCTGATCACATAGCTAAACCTTCTTTTTAGAGATATATATCAGATCCTATCACTATGTACATGGTTACTGTTATCAAAGAATTCAGATGTGTTCTGCCAGTGAAGTATCCGGAGTCAGCTTCTCCTGCGCTATAATTTCACTACATCTAGACTCACTATCCAGTCCGAAAACGGACTATACTTTATATATAATACATGAAGAGCTTGCTTTTTCTTTCATTTTTTTTTTACTTGAGAGTCACCTCTTATCAAGGTCCAAAGGCCGCTCGAGGATAAAGGTTAATGAATGTAAGGTGGTCGAGTAGTAATTCGTTAATGGTGTAAATTGGGTAGAATTTGATTATTTATGCTGACGGCTCAGCAAGAATTTGTTTACATTGGATTTGAAGGCTAGCATCTTGTATGTACGGCACAATCATGTTGGCACACTGGTTCTTGCCATATCACTGAAGTTAAGCAATGTTGGGCCAGGCTCGTACCAGATGAGTTACCATTTGAGAAAGCTAGGCGCTGTATGTACCTTACGGGAAGGTTGGGCATGAGGCCAGCACCCTCACCCCTCAAAAAAGAACTCCTCACTACAAAAGCATCTACAAAAGTTGTGGATGGCCTATGCCCCTCCAGGGGCTAAAGGCGATGGAAGGATGGATAGATGGATGTTGTATTCAATCGGGAAGCAGAACAGTGTTCTGTGTTTAGATTTAGGCACAGATTGAGAGTATAAAAAAAATCACCACAGTTGTTATACCAGACAGGAAGGAATTTTTGAAAAAAAAATTAAGAGAATAGATAAGCCACATGACATCAGGACAAGATTTAAGACTCATTTAACACTACGAGAGCATCGTGTGCTATTCAAGCTTCCTACAGAAAAAAAAAACATGACTAAGAAGTGTGTGTATGAAATTCTATGTAGATGCAAAAAACTAAACAAAGGTAAAGGTGAGATATGGCACCAACTAAGAGTAAGGTTAGAAGAACATCGAAGAGCCGTAATGCATGGAGATATCGAAATGCTGTGTGTGACGGGGAAATAGAGAGCACCTGCCCTCAGGGAATGAAGTAAAATTTAAAGGCAGAGAAGAACTGAGAAATATCTGAAGTCAACTCATCCTGTCCCACAGCCAGAGTGAAATGGAGGTAAAGAAATGCAAGAAACTGAGGAGAAGGAAGGGGGTAAATCTTTTTAAAGAAAAAGAAAAACATCTTAAAGGATAGAAAGGAAAGAAGTATTAGAAAAGGATGGGAAGAGAAGAATGTATTTCAATGTGAGGAAACTTTTTCGAAGATGAAGAATGGGGGAAGACGTAAAAGAAAAGAGGGTAACTTCTCATAGACTGTTGAAATATTTCCAAGATAAAAAAGTTGAACTGAAGAACTGAAAAAAAAAATTAAAATTTGTAAACGCATGCAAATTGAACAAGAAGAAGAAGAAGAAGAAGAAGAAGAAGAAGAAGAAGAAGAAGAAGAAGAAGAAGAAGAAGAAGAAGAATGTGACTTCTTTCGGATTGGGGGAAGATTTTCGAAGATAAAAAAAAGAAGTAGCAGAAAAAAAAGAGAAGGAAATGGTAACTGGATCCAGATTGCAGAAACATCTCCATCGATAAAAAAAAAAAAAAGGTTCTAATGAAGATGAGAAGGCCGTAGCATTTTCAAAGTGATGGAACTTTTTCAGTGATGTAGAAAGTGATGTAGAAAGAAGATTAAGTACTAAAAATAAGAAGAGGATGAGGGGAGAATAACTTCTTCGAAGGGAACTTCTTCAATGGCGTCAACAGGGAATTTGAAAAAAAGAGAAGAAAGAGGGGAATCTTCCTTAAAGTTGAGGGAATTTTTTTAAGGATGAAACAAAAATTGGAAGAAATACTAAAAAAGATGAGAAGACGAAAATAAATACTTTTAAGCTGAGGGAATGCGTTCAAAAGGGGAATAGGTACAGAAGATGAAGTAGAAGAACTAGAAGAGGGAGAACCGGGAAAAGGGATGTTGAAAATAGGAGAAAGAAGGATGCACTGGATGAGGACAACAAGAAGAAACAAAAGAAGAAGAAAAAGATGAAGGAGACGAATAAAATGGGAATGAGAAGAAAAATAACAAAAAAACAAGAAGAAGCAAAAGGAAGAAGGAGGCAAAAAAAAGGGGGGAATGGAGAAAGATGATGCAGAAAAATGAGAAAGAAAGATGAAAACGAATGAAAACCAGAAAAAGAAGAAAAAATCTTAGAAGACGAGGAAGACGAAGAAAAAGAAGAAGAAGAAGAAGAAGAACAACAACAACAACAAAAAGAAGGAATGCTGAAAAATGAGAAAATGGGATGACAAAGAATAAAGATGAAGAAACAAAGTAATAAGAAGATGAGCAATAAGATGTAAGATAAGATGAAGAAGAAAAAGATGAAGATGATGAAGATGAAGTAGAAGATGAAGTAGAAGATGAAGAAGTTGAAGAAAAAGATGAAGAAGATGATGATGATGATGATGATGATGATGATGATGATAATGTAGAAGAAGATGAAGGAGAAGAAATAAAATAAGAAGGACCAAAAAGAAGGGAAATCGTGAAAGAGAATGCTGAAGAAAGAAAAAAAGTGAGACGAAAAAAAAGACAAAGACAAGAAGAAGGGGAATCAAAGGAAAAAGAGGGAAATAAAAATAAAAAAAGGGAAAGCGGATGACGAAAACTGAGAAAGAGGGAAAAGAGAACGAAGACTACAACAATGAAAGGAAAAGAATAAGAACACAGAAGAGAGATGAAGACGAAGAATAACACAAAAGATAGCGAATAAAAGAATACTTGGAACAAGATGAAGAAGGCCAATATGAAGTCTGAAAATACATCCATTTACACTGTCAAATTATATATATACTAGCAGGCCGCCCGGCGTTGGCCAGTCTTAAAATATTCTTCAATATTATATTTTAATTTATGCAGATTTCGTATTTCTTATTATTATATTGTACCCAATACGTAGTAATGATGTCAAAAGTTTAAAACAAAAAAAGACTCGGGGTGCCATCAGCTAGAATCAAAACCAACACATTTAGCACCCCCGTCTTAGTTATTACAATTTGAGCTATTGTTAGATGAATAAGAAAAGGGTAAAATTTAACCGCCTTAAACATATAAATGTATACTTGCATTTTAAGTCAACCTACACCTGCCAAGTTCAATTTTTTTTTTCAATTTTGGCCCCTTAGCAGCTATTTTTATCGATTAAAAATCAAACCGAATTTGGTCCACAGGTCCGAATCCTTCATATATCAAGTTCCAAGTTTGTAATCCAAAAATTAAAAGCGGAGTTTGTTGGAGACTGTTCCTCAGACAGACAAACAGACAGACAGACAATGTCATTTTTATATATAGAGAGATATATAAAAGATAGTTCCATTCGGTTTTATTAAACACCAGATTTCATGGGGAATAAATTTTCATTTCATTCATTTTTCGTCCCATTTAATAAGATTAATGTGCAATCAATCAAGCAAGACTAGTGTACTTAACTGCTTCTTTAATTTGCTTACTTCTTTATTTACGTCATTTATTTTTGTACATTCCCTTTGCTACATATACTACTCGCTCTATGTCAGAACAATACCGCAGGGATGCCTCCCAGCTGACTATGATATGGTCGTTTTCGAGTCCAATGTATTCAAATTTTTATTAAATAATCAACTTGTGCCCAATCTCCACCATTAGTACGAATCAGCATGGTGTTGTCCTCTCATCTACCTGACAATTTTTTAACGCCTTATAATCTAGTGGCTTTTGGGTCTTGATAATAAGTGAATAAAAAAATAACTTCTTTTTTACAAAGGAGTCACCACTTATCAAGCCCAGAGGCCACTCGAGGATAATGAGTGTACAGAAGTCAATGGGAAAATCGTAGAAATCGTTACTAGTAGAAATTTTGTAAATTGAATTACTTAAGTGGGCGGCTCATCAAGAACTTGTTTACATTGAACTTGAAGATGATCATATTGTAGTCAGTTGGAAAGCAGAAAAATGAAACAAAGTTCCGCAGGTGTACAGTTCTAAGAAAGAACCTTTGCTCATGAAATCTACGTTTAGGTCCAGGCACAGATAAAGAGTAGGAGAAATTGTTGATAGTGGTTTCAGTTAGACGAGTGTTTCTCGTGAAAGTCAGGCAAGGGGGCACCGTAAATTAGAGCTCAGATGAGCACTTGACAAAAAATAACGATAAAGTAAAGACATGCTCACAGCATCTCTTCTGTGGAAAAGAGGTTGCGGGGAAGAGAAAAGGGCATCCCCTACTAAGCTATAAAGTCTATTTTTAACTCTGTCAAGGCAGGATAATGGACTTCTAGCAGCTTCTGCCCAGATGTGGCAACAATACTTCACCTTTGGACGTACATGGCTCTTATACAGGTAGAGAATTGCATCAGCAGTGGGATATCTACTGGAGCGGTAGAATAATCCCACTACTTTTCCAGCTGCCTTGGCAACGGATTTGATATACATGTTCCATCTTAGATAAGGAGTAAAAGACAGACCTAGAAACTTGACAAAATATGGAGCCTCTCCAAGACGAGAGCCATTCATTTTAATCAATGGCAGACGGGGATCAGAGCGTGGATGATGGAAAGATAGAAGCTTGGTTTTAGATGCATTAAAATTAACCAGCCACCTCTTTCCCCATTGCACTTTGTGATCAGAGCATGATATCATTTGCCCTCCCCCCACCATTCAATGCATTCAATCTGCAAGCAAGCAAGCATGAGTATTAGAGTAGTGATAAAATATCGATACATAATATTGATCATTTCTTTTGAAGACCCTTCACAAAGATCCTTTGTTCATATCTTAAGTGTCCTCATCAAATGACCCACAACTGTCTGTCTGTGTTGGCGGCGACTTTGCGTCTACAGGGAAATGATCTATGAAACTCTTAATCCAGAAATCCACTTATAGGAGATGAAATATCCTTCACCTCACCGCGGAAAGATCCGAGGACACTTGGTAATCAATAAATAATTTAGAGATTTTGAAGATTTCAGTCAGATGGTGAATCAGATTATCTGATATGTTAATCCGCACTGGACACGCAAAAAAAAAAGAAGAAAATCTGTTATTATACTAAATATGTGTGAATCACCCTTTTTTATTTTTATAACGCTTTCTTTTTGTTATACATTTGAATCAAACAAAATAAATGCGAAAGTATTCATTAGTTTCGGGATTGAGTTGTGTTTGAAAACAAAAATCCATTTTTATGGTACCTCTAGCCGTATGAGAGCTAAATACGTCCTAAGATGGAGAACTGTTGCCACATCTGACAAGCAGCTGCTCCAAGCACCCTCTCCTGCTTCAACAGGGTGAAAATCCAGCTTCGTAATCTAGTGGGTGGCGTCATTTTTCTTCTCCATACTACCTCTTTCTCACGTAAGAGACGTTGTTAGTCTATCTCGGTTGTATCTCTATTTTCATGACACTCGTCCATCTACAACCATTGTCAAAAATTTCCCTACTTTTTTCTGTGTCTAAAATTAAATTGAAAATTCCATGAGCAGAGTTTCTTTCCAATAACCGACCACGTGTAGAACAGAATACTGTGGGACTGCTCCCCAGCTGACTATAACATGGTAATTTTCAAGTTCAATATAAACAAGTTCTTGTTGAGCCGTCATCTTATATAATCGATTTCTGATCAATATCTACAATTATCGATCATTAGTGTTGTGTCAGCGTCTACCTAACACTTGTAAACCCTTATACTCGAGTAGATTTTGGGCCTTGATATGTGGTGACACCTTTGTAAAACAAAATAATAATTAGCTGTAATTTTGAATTAATTCACTAAGCATACAGAGTTGCGTGCTTTTTTTTCCATGACTCATATCTGACTAAATTCCTGTCAATCATTGTGTGTCTCTTTCTGCCTTTGGTTGGAAATTCATTAAATTATAAAGTCATTGAAGTATAATTATTTAATGAAAATCGTATAGAAGAATATTATTATTTTCCGGTAAGTGATGATGGTCGATAGCAGAAAAGTGTTCCCAGTTCAAATTTTGTTTGTTCCATAAAATCCTTTCATTTAGGATGTTGGCAACCTTCACTTGTTCCCTCCCATAAGTAGCCGATGTCTTCCTAGAAAATAATTTTGACTAGAAAAATATCGGGAGAACCAATGCCAACAATAGAATCAAGATATTCATTCGATACGATGATGATTATTATTTTCCAAAGGGAAATAACTATGTTTAAAAAAATAATATTTTACTTTCCCACTTTTCTAAAGATGGCTCCCCCCCACACAACACTTTCGAGTTGGATAAAGTATTTTTTTAAAGTAAATAAAGCGCATGACAATTTTTTTTCTTCTTAACAACATGCTCTGTCGATTAGCAAGACAAACTGACAAATCAGAATAAAATATATTTTTAAGCTGATGAATAAAGGTCAAGAATCCGAGAAGACAATTTTATATATTAGGTATGTATACGCAAAGGCAATTTAAATAGGATATGGTTTTGAGAATGAATGTATACCAGATTGAAAAAGAAACCCTAACCCCAACACAGAAATGCAATAAACAAAAAATAATAAAATCATAGAAAATGAAATAAAAGTATATATATATATATATATATATATATATATATATATATATATATATATATATATATATATATATATATATATATATGGGGGGTTGTTTACATGCATGCATATAATTAATTCATAACAGCTTGATATTACACATTTCGACATGGTACTATTTTAACCTACAGTAAAAAATATGTTCGAAAGAAAAAATAAATCAACCAATCAGGAATAACTTTTCCAATTTCTTGTAGCTGATTGGTTCATTTCTTTTTGCTATAAGCAAAGGGTAATATGTGCTCTAATATCAGATTCCATCTTTCTGCCCTCGCTTCATAAAGGAGAGATCCTTCTAGACTAAGGCCATTAAAAAAAAAAAATTGTGCCAATCTAGAGTGGCTCTTTTTTGGGGAGCTAGATTTCACCACATTAAAAAAAAAACTGACCTTGTGTCTTACTTTACTCTAAGGGGGATCGTAAATGGTGAATAGTCTTTGTGATGAGATCAACGTGTAGTATCCGTTTAGGGGAGCATAATATTTCAATAGTTGTAATAAACCCTCCTCATAATCAACTCTTATTCATTCTATTGTTTTTAAAATGCTAGCTCACTCGAATTACACAGGAAATCTAAAACATAACCCTGTGTTTATTCTTTAAACATTTTCAGAACATTCACAGCAAGAACTCATCTTCTACATCAACTCTAAAGGACTTCCCTTTTCATCCATGTATCTAATGTCAAATGGAATTTCAACAGACCTACTTTTCAACAAGTTTCAAAGGTTGTCACAACCGATGGATATGCTCCTTCTCCCTAAAAAATTCCCTCATGGTGCGTCTCAAATAACCTCTGGCCACCAAATCCAGTTCCTGACCGTCTCGTGTAGTTTAGCTACTAAGCTCAGTGAAACTGTTTATATTAACTGGAAGAAGGGGCAAAAATGGTCCGCTGGTGCCTTAAAACCATTCACTCCAGGCAATTGGGGCTCGTCAACTTTGGATGGTAGCTCATGTAGAAGGCAACTCTGATTCAAACCCGCCGCTGCCTAGCAGGATTACCTCATAAGGGAAAAGCCTAAGGGATAAACACCAACAGAAAATCCAGAGACAGAGTCCCTAAAGTGGCCTGACTTTATATTGTCATCACCAGCAATTCTTGCGGCACAGTTAAAGTCAAGCTGCATTGACTGTCTTTCCCTTGGATCATCTGGCTTCATTGAGGGGGGGGGGAGGCTGCTGCATGGGCAACAGCTATCTTCCCATATCATCCTGTCTATCTATTTAGCTCCACTGCTATACGTTCGTCCCTGAGATGGACGGTGGCCAACAGCATGTTTTTAACACAAAATTTCTGTAGAACACATTGATGAAAGATTTCTTCTCTGAGAGCTACAACATGATCCTCTTTACATGAATGTCAATTAATAGCCAGAAACCCTCCTCGTAAGCAATTTCAATCATTCTATTCATTATTGTTGGGATGCCATTGTAGTTAGGTGGTCTGTTTAGTCCAATCATTATGAATCCACTAATATTAAGCCTTGGTGATGATGTGTACTGTTTAGAGTGCAATTTCAGTTACTTTGTTTGCCTAACTTAGTCAACATGATTTCAATCAGTGGTATTTTGAGTGTGGTGGCTATATCCGCTCTCCAAGGTGCCATTTCAGTTTCTTTGCTTATCAAGACCGATGAAACTGATTTCATTCATTAGTATTATTGTGCCTTGGTGATGGTATGTGCTTTGCAAAGTGTCATTTTTATTTATGTTGCTACCTTTGTTCAGACAATATTATTGATCCTTAGTGGTGATATGCGCTCTCTAGAGTGTCATTTTATTTACTTTGTTAACCTAGTCGGATCAATATTTGAGTCATAGTTATTATGGAACCTTGGTGATAACATGCGCCTTCCAGAGTGTCATTTTATTTATGTTGTTTACCTTGTCCAATCAAGAGTATTTTTTTCCTTAGTATTATTGAGCTTTGGTGGTGATACGCACTCTCCAGAGTGTCATTTTATTTGTTAACTTAGTCGGATTAACACGACTTCATTCGTTTGCTATTATTGAGCCTTTGTGATGATATGCACTCTTTATTTACCTGGATTAATCGTTATTTTATTCATTAGTGGTTGTATCCGCTCTCTGGCGAACCATTTTATTTTATTTGTTAACCAAGTTGGATCAACATTTCATTCCTAGTTATTATTGAGCCAGGCTAATATTTTATCTTTGTTGTGAGCCTTGTTACATCAATATTATTTTATTACTTGGTATTATTGAGATTTGGTGGTGATATACACTCTCCAGAGTGCCATTCTATTTACGTTGTTTGCCTAGGTCGTTCTACCTAGCTTCATTCATTGGTTTAATTGGATAAAACCATAAGGTCGAGACTGATGTATAATCTTTCATTTTAAAATCACTTAATTTAACAACTGTTTTATAAATCATCATGTTTCCATGCTGCCGATTGCTTGTTTGTAATGTAATATGTATATATATATATATATATATATATATATATATATATATATATATATATATATATATACATATATATATATATTTATATACATATATATATATTTATATGCATATATATATATTTATATACATATATATATATATTTATATACATATATATATATTTATATATATATATATTTATATACATATATATTTATATACATATATATATACACACACACACATATATATACATACATATATATACACACACACATATATATACACACACATATATATATGCACACACATATATATACACACACATATATATATACACGCACATATATATATATACACACACATATATATATATACACACACACACACACACATATACACACACACATATATATATACACACACACACACATATATATTATACACTCTTATTCACCACAAACATGGCATATTGTATCTTACAGAGAAGGCGCTAGGATTTGGGATTATGTCTTCTGGAGACTATGTGACGAGATGAGCGAAATATCTGTTCGCATTACATTTCTGCCTGTTAGTAGAGTCAAGGGAGCAGGAAACAGGGAAGTAATTCCAAAGTCTAGCAGTCTGAGGGAAGAAGCTCTTAGAATAAATGGTTTCCCGGTATCTTATGACCTCCAGAGTGAAAGGGGTGGGATTTTGATACGAGGTGGGTTTCTCGGGTGTATGTACCTTAAGGGGGTACAAGTGCAATGAGTCCGTCAGTTTTTATTAACAATACAAGTTGAGGGGACTTTCAAGTGACGATAATTGTCAATTGAACAGGCATCTGAATAAACATTGTATCAATATTGGTGCATTGATCTGTGATTAGTGATGTTAACTTTGATCTTAATTCACTCTCAATTATTGTGGCTGACATTCGTTTCAAATATATCATCAGATTTCATTGGCATTATTTGGATTATTCAGACTATAGTTCTATTCTTGAGTGTCATTTTCACAACGTTTTGTTTGATGTGACCTCAGAACTTCTTTAAATGTTTTGTGTCAAACAAAAAAATCTTTCTGCCAAACTCCGGAATCTGCATGGAATTTAAAATGAAACCCTTTATTTAATCCTCTTCAATGCTCTTCTTTTAACAGCCACGACTGGCCAGTAGCCTTAATTAATTCACAATCATATTCAGACTACAGCTCTCGTCTTGAGTGTTATTCTCACAAAGTTTCGATCAATGTAACCTCAGAAGTTCTTCAGGTGTCAGTTGTCAAACTTAAGAAGCTTTCCATCAGATTTGGAAATATTTCACTCACTCCAGAATCTTCTGTCACACTCGGGAATCTTTCTCTTAAACTCGAAAATCTTTCTGTCAAATGCAGCAATCTGTGCAAAACTTAAACCAGAACCCTTTATTTAATCCACAGGGGTAGCAGGTTCTCATTCCGTCAGCCATGACCGGCTAGTAGCCTTAAGTAATTCACAATCATATTCTCAGTATCGTCCAGTTATTCCAAATAAACTTTAACTTCCGCCCTCCAAAAGAAGGGTCACTTACAACTGAATTTTGCTTAGTACGTTATTCGTTATGCGACGTGCCCTTACCGATACACCTGAAGCATTTTGGAGGTTACATCGGCCGAAACGTTATGCGAATAACACTCCAGATGAGAAAAGCAGCCCGAATCCTCCAAATAATTCAAAATATCAATCCTCATCTCAAAGATTCAGAAACAGAAGATTTTACAGAAGTTCCAATTTCTCATCATGAAAATAAGAACTGAAAAGTATTGATTGATTGATTTACGTTGTCTCAAATGCACGACGAACTGAATCATCATGTTAATAATACATTGCGTAGATCACTGAAGTTAAGCAGCGTTGAGCCTTATGAGTACCAGGTGGGTGACTATTTGAGACTACCTAGCACTGCATGTAGAAGCATGTCAAAACCAGAATAGCAAAAATATTACATCGTCATCTCGACTGGAAGGTATTTATAAACTTGATATTCCCATGTAACGTCAGCCTTCCAACAAAGCTAATTGAACCCTGTCTAGGGTGACGGCCATCTCAGTACTTCGATAATACATTGCTTGTTTTATATTGATTATTCAAACTACTATTCTCTTCGGGATTATTATTTTCACAACGTTTCGACTCTGATCTTCTTCAGGTGGTCCTTGTCAACCTTAAGAATCTTCTTTCTGGATTCAGAAACCTATATAGAAATTCGTTAATCAATGTTCTGTTTTCCTTCCACATTTTCGAAGAGATAGATACCAGAATAATAAATAGAACCGAGGATGTTTCCGACAATCAGTCCGACGGAAACTGAGCCATTTAACTGGCTTTTATCGATATGCTTGGTTTGTATACGCCAACGCAGTTCGTAATTTCACCCGTCATGTTCAGACATTCCTATTTCATTGTACGAATCACAAAGATGTTCCTAGCTTGCGTTAAGCTAGCAGATAAAAAGAAGGCAAGCCGTAACTTAATACAGATCTAGACTTCAGGTTTCAATCTTAACTCCAACCTATACTTCAGTTTCCAAAGAAATTGAACCATTCATATTAATTAACCTCCCCCTCCCCATATCAACACAAATGCAAAACAGACAATCAGAACCCCAATTAGCATATTGTGAGCCAACAGTGTTTCTACTTGTTCTTGTTTTAAAGGCAGCCATGTTTTCTCTTGAGAATGGTTAGCATACAATATACATATATGACATAATCATGTGACATGCCGATTCTATTTTCTCAGCGAAGTTAAGCAACGTCGTGCATGGCGAGTACAAAAATGAGGGACCATTTAGAAATACAAGTCGTTGAATATTGCTAGCTGGGGACCATCTGTAAATTTTTATTCCCCATAAATTTCAATGAGAGGCAGAGTGTCCGACGCTATGCAAATGCCACTATACAAGAAAGATTCCCGAGCGTGGCAAAATGAACCTGAAAAAGGTCGCAGGTTACATCGACCAAAACGTGAGAATAACACTCAAGATGAGTACAGTTGTCCGAGGAATCCAAATGTACGGTATTGATGGTGTTCCATTCATTGCATTGTATACAAAGCATTACCCTTATCCTTGAGTAGCCTCTGACTTTATATAGTGTGGCGATACAACATCTTATATTTAAAAATGATATAACGTCTGAGCACAACCTTTGGTTCCTCTTTGTAAAGTAATCACTTCTGCCACAACATAATAAAAATAGGTCTTTCCTTTCTTCTGCACATCAAGATCTTTTGTTGATATGACCGCATATCACAATCTTTAAGATCATTATGAGTATTAAATGTTTTCCTATATCATGGGTGGTTTTACATGATGTGAGATCCTTTTTAATGAGGGGGAGTAACAATATATATATATATATATATATATATATATATATATATATATATATATTATTTCACCCTTTTAAGAAGTAAGTTCTTAAAAGTGTAGCACTGTCTGGGAAATAAAAAGCGGTCAGCTGGTCTGGTGTGAGATGATCAAGATTTTTGGTCGATCGATCATTCTAAATCACTTTAGTAATGCTGTCTGAATTTGGTTTTATAAATGTTAAATTTTCTTGAATTCTCGTGACGATTGACAATGGCACAGGGGTAAAATTACTTGCTAATGGAGTCAAAGGTGACTTTTAGGAGTTCAAATTCTTCAACCAGCAGCATTCATCACTTCCTGCACTGAGGATTGCGAAAGCATGAAACATTAGTGTATATGTGTATACAAAATAATTATTTATAATTATATATCTATAAAGGTTAAAGACATTCAAGAGTGATGAAACTTCACATTATATTTTGCATGGAATGTCTTCGATAAGTATCAACAATCAAAATAATCCAATAAAAGAAAGAACAGGCGATTTTGACCAAAGTTAATACTTTACCTATCTCAACATCATAAGTTCATTCGAGAAGTTTTATTACCACACAAGCAGAGAGGCCCGATATATGAAATCAGCAGTATGTTCTTTGGTACGAGAGGTGCTCATCTAAGCACAATATTTGGTTCACAGGATGTAAGGCATTCACAGGAAGGTCTCGTATTCTGCCACAAAAGAAATAGGTCTTTCCTTTCTTCATCGAATTTCGATATTTTGTTTATATACCACAAATCAAGATCATTATTTTATAAGATCGTTATGAACATGGAATGTTCCCACATCATGGAAAGTAACCATTTATGTGTTTCCATCTTCTACTGGCTTACACCATCTCCTTTCATCTTTGCCTGCTTTCCTTGCCACAGTAATGGAATTACTATTCTTTAAAAGGTTGTTAGTGAAATATTTAGAAAGTAAAAGCAAAGTTATTAATAAGGAAGAAAGATGATGATAGACAGGTGCAAAGTTTCCTGCCTGTGGAACACATTACCGCAGGATTGTTTCCTTGTTCGTCTTCAAATCCAATGTCAACAAATTCTTGTCATTAACTGTTCCATAAGTAACCAAACACAGTTCATACTTTTGATTAATATCAGTACTCCCATAGTTTTCCTCATCTCTCGGCTGGCCATCTTTCCAGCTCATAAACCTTTATCTATGGGTGGGTCTTGGCATTGATGTGGTGACCCAATGAAAAATAAAAGGTTGCTGGAAAATTGTCACATTATTCCATTACCACAGAAAGTGCTTGACTCTTACTGCAATCCTCTAGTACTGTCGTTAACAGGTTCATTTAGCTTAGTTGTTAAAGCAAACAGCCTTGCTACATCTGGCCAAACTGATGAGTCTTACATATTGCAAAACACTTGTCCGTGAATATATATATATATAACGTATATATATAACGTATATATAACGTATATATCTATCTATCTATATATATATAACGTATATATAACGTATATATATAACATATATATATATACATATAACGTATATATATATAACGTATATATATACATATAACATATATATATATAACGCATATATATAGCGTATATATATAACATATATATACATATAACGTATATATACATATAACATATATATATATAACGTATATATATATAACGTATATATATACATATAACGTATATATATATATCACGTATATATATACATATAACGTATATATATCACGTATATATATACATATAACGTATATATATAACGTATATATATGCATATAACGTATATATATAACGTATATATATACATATAACGTACATATATAACGTATGTATATACATATAACGTACATATATAACGTATATATACATATAACGTACATATATATATCGTATATATATACATATAACGTACATATATATATTGTATATATATACCGTATATATATACATATAACGTATATATATATAAAACAGGGCTTCTTCCGAACAGACTAAAACATGGTCGTATAAATGTGCCACCATGGCAACTGAAGTATGCTTGTTTTAATTCTTCCAATTGAACTCAGTTAAAGTTTTGTGGATTTAACCCATTTTCTAGTCCATTCAAAGTGTGCGACCTTGTCCAACTGACAAACACCTTAACGACCATCCTCGAGTAATTCATTTGGAGCCTTGATAATAGAGGAAATGTTGGAATATATATATATATATATATATATATATATATATATATATATATTCTAACATTTCCTCTATTGTCAAGGCTCGCACCCCTCCCCTGTTCACTCGTTCACTCTTTCAGCCCATAACAACGAACATTTCTGTAAAAGTCTGAGGAAGCTACAGACGGCAAAAAAAAAAAAAAAAACGGCCGAGTAGCTGAAACAATAATGTAACTTAACAGAAAGATACGGTAATAAAAAATAAAACGCATATTTGCTCTACTACAGTATTGAGCACTTTCTTCAGTTTTTATTAATTTATCAGTTTTTATTAATTACCATTTCTACTATATATATATATATATATATATATATATATATATATATATATATATATATATATATATATATATATATATATATATATATATCTTACTTCAGGTGTAAGGGTTGGTCTAAATTTAGCCACCTGGAGCGCCACTAAAAGAATTCATCCTTAACTATTTTTGTATCCTTTCAGAATGCATCCTCGGACTGGGGGTCGGGAAGTTACACCCCTCTTGCCCCCAGGTTAATGTCTGCGGTGAAAAGTGAAAACGTGATAATATCAAGCTGTTAACTTCAATTATTGCACGCATATGAAAGACGATAGGTTTTCCGGTATTTATAATCCACACATCCAATGGCCCATATTTATGATAGATAGGTATCATTATCACATATGATAATCATCGCGTAATCAGCTCCTAAGAAATTAGAATTAACAGTTTACTAAGAAATACCAATACTAGCTGTTTATTGCTTAACGTTGCCCGGTAATCATTTCGTTTTTATTGCCGTTTTGCTTTTAAATTTTAAACCCCACAAATATTTTCAAGCTGTTCAGTTTTTCTTTTTTTTAACTGGCACATTCATAAATAAGTAATTTTTTAGTCCGTTAAAAACGGGCAAAGTTAGAATAAGTGCTTAATGCCAAAATGATGGTTAAAGATTTTTAAATGTGAGCTGAGTTTTTCATTAAATACTAATTCCTATTTATCTCGAACTCTGCCTCTAAGAAATACCATAATTCTCAGTTCACGGCACTGGTCCTTACAAAATTTCAACCAGAGCGACCTAGTAATGTCTGAGAAAACTTCTAGAGTAAATGTGGTATTGTGGTGAGTAATCTTTATTAATTACTATTGATCCTTAACTTTGAGTCAGATGGATACCATAATAATTAGTTCGATGCACCGTATCATTACAAAGGTTCCTACAAAATTTCAGCCAAATCGGACCAGTGAATTCTGAGAAAAAGACAGACAGACAGATAGACTAAGAGATGTACTGTACCTAGCGGTGTCGCCCGGGAATCTTTTTTGTTATTTTAATTTTATTTTTTTATATTTAAATCGTCTAAATATTTTCACGTATATTTTAACTTTTAAACTTATATAAATAACTAGTTTGCCTACTCAGCGTTGTCCGCAAGTCAGTTTACTTTCATTTTATTTGCTTTCTTTGTTTTATATTTTTAAATCACTTAACTACTTTCGTTTTTTTTTAGCTCTTAAACAGGAATAACTAACTGTACTTACTTGCATTATTGTGATGTTTTTTTTTTAACTTTTTCTTTTTAAACTGCATAAATACTCTAAATTTCTAAATTAGGCACTCTTTCTTTCCACCCTCTCTTTCTTTCTTTCTTACCTCCTCTCTCTCTCCTTCTCCCTTTCTCTCTCTCTGTTATTCTGTCTATTATGTAACAGTACACTTTTTACATGACCGCATTTCATTGCATTATCCCCTCCTTCTAAATGGGGTGGTGGTGGCTTTATAGTTCATCGCCTGAAGTGCTCCTACTTGAGAATGCTGACCGGTTCGTTCTCGATTTATAATTATATTTATATCCAACCTTCCCTAGCATCTTGCTACAGTGGCAAACAAGTAAATGCCAAGAGTTATCTGCCCTTGGTTAAAAAGAAAGACGGGGTCATGTATTTTAGTCAGAGAGTTATAGCGTCTGTAAAACCAGAGTCCTGCACATACCATCGAAGGACAATCATCATCATCATCATCATCATCATCATCATCATCATCATCATCATCATCATCATCATCGGTTCAATGTCTATTTTACATTTATATACAAACATCTGTAAGACGACTTCAAAAAGACCTATCTCCGGCCAGGTCTTTATGCCTATTTCTCTCAATTCCACGCTTACCACTTTCTTCTATGGCCCTCGCACCTTCCCCTACTAACCGACCCTTCTATCTCAACTGCTCTACATCAACTAATGCAGGAACGCTCATCTATTGTTTCAATGTGACCATACCAAGGAAGTTTCCTGTTCTGTGCACCTCTCCCTATACTGTCCAGATTTAATGTTCAGCTGAAGTCATCAGATCTACACCTCTCTTAAAGATGCACCATCTCCATCCAGCAGATCATTGTCATGCCATTTTTCTCCATGCAACGCATGTCCTTAACCCACATTGACCAGGTTTCACTGCTATAACTCATCACACCGTGTGCACGTGCTTGATATATTCTCCCCTTTGGTTGAAAGCAGCGATGCACTTCTGGTTAAAAACAACAGTTATTCCCTGAACTTAATATATCCCACTATAAACTCTTGCAAATATATAAGTACCAGTGTCTTCCTGTTCTCTAACGGCATCACCAAGGCAATAAAACTTTTGGACAACCTGAATAGCTTCACCTTCAAAATATAATTTCTTCAAATATAATGAATTTTCTTTTCTAGATTTTCCTGTAATAGTATCAAGGCATATGGATACTTCAATGGATACCAATAAAGACTTTGTGATCAGATCAAGTGACTTGAGTCAAATCGAATTTATTGTGTTTATGCGTATGCCACATATACTAGTAGCTTCTTTCCAAGAACTGTAGACTTGTGGAACTCCCTTCCTGTTGACTGTTTTCCTCTTGCCTATAGTATAGGTATTTTCGATACTAAAGGTCAACAAGCATTTTCTCTCTTTACAATAGTCATCTTTTGTTCTTGTTAGCTCTTTGCATCAAGTGGCTTCACACCTTGTTTGCAGCAATTTCCATAAAAAGAAAAAGGTCTCGTCTGCATCAATTCTACTCGATAGGTTCATAACTTGGCCACAACCTGCTGACCCAGTAAGACTCTTGGAACATTTGAAGTTTTCAATCATTGCTGTTCTCTACAAGCTCTTTTCTCACAGAAGAGATGTTGCTAGTCTCTCTCCACTCCATTGTTATTTCCATAGAAGGTGTTCGGCTGAGTGCCAATCTTTGGTAACTTTTTTGTAAGACATGCATAGCTAAAACTCGTCTTTCTACTAACTTCGTCTGTGTACCTACAGTATTATTCCTCCCACTGCCACAAGCTGTTTTATTTAGCTAAGTTGGTAGATCACCAGAGGACATCGACTATCGATAGGTCTAGTCACAGTGATGTGTCATAGAGATGAAAAAACATATCTATGAATATATATATATATATATATATATATATATATATATATATATATATATATATATGCACGCTCCTCTTGTGGGTTGAGCTCTTTTGTAAAGAAAAATAACGGTTTCCTCTTAACATAAAGCATTACTCTTCAATCTAAAATGGAGTTGTTTTGGTAACTGTTTAATTGCATTTCCACCCAAGTACACATTCGTTCACTGAAGTTAAGCAACATGGAGTCTAACCAGTACCAGGTGGGTGATCATTTTGGAATGCTAACTGCTGTCATCTTCCTATGGCCAGCATATATATTCCCTGTAAATTTCCTCCTATGGAAGAAGTCGATAAAGCCTATTCAGAGCTAGTACCATACCAGGTGTTACTGGATTATTCCTTTTGGTAACCGAAACTTGGCGTTAAGAAGCTTGCATCTTTCTATACATGGTGCCTCTAATACATCCTCAGGCTCTGCATTATTGAGTATGTCTCCAAAATCAACATCCGCTTGAAACGTCAGATCCCCACACTTGAAGCAGCGCTTATAACACAAAGACTCTAATGTTCTGGCTACACCATTTCTCAATTTTCTGATTCATATGACGCAATCCTCTACTCGTAAAAAGCCAAATACGCCCAAAGATGGCGTACTGCTGTCATATCTGGGGAGATGCTGCTCGTAGCCACACCCATTGTGTCACATTTCAGTCGCAAAGGAGACCAAGACAAAGAATAGGAAATAACTCCAACTCGCGTGTTCATTGTAGCAGCAACTTTTACTTCCCCTCTTTACGTCATGTGATCGTTTCCTTCATGCATCGCACGTGATCGCGAACATTATCCACGTCTCTCCCGAGATCTCGAACGTTATCAACTCCTCTCACTTTTTATCGTCCTCTCTTCTCCACTGGTGACGTCACATCACATTCGTTACACTGTCTTCACAGTATAAAGTCAACTTTATAAGGTAGAGGGGGGTTATTTCTCCTCGTCCCTACAAGCTCTGACACAGAAGAGATGCTGTTAGCCTTGTGATAGGTGTTTGACTGAACTCCAATTCGTGGCACTCCTATACAACAATCAACTCCTCTCGATACAGTTACAGCAAACACTTTTTTACTATAAACCAAACGAAAATTCCATGAACAAAGTTTCTTTGTTAGAACATTGTATCTCGGACACAAGATATCACGAGTCTGCTTTCCAACTAGCTACAGCATAGCCTGTATTATTTGGATCATTCGGATTTCTGTTCTCATTTTGAATGTTATTTTTATAACGTTTTGGCCGGTATAACCTTCAACCTTCTTCAGGTTTATCTTCTTGAACTCAGGAATCTTTCTGTCAATCTTGGAAATCTGTATGGAATTTGCAACAAAATTCTTTATTTAAATCCATGTGCCTAATATGCTCTAATTCTGTCGGTCATGACTGAGTCGTAGTTGTATTTTTGTATCGCTCGCCCTGGAGATTGAACCATCAACCTACAGAAAAGTTTCACATACAACTGAATTTTACCTCGTATTTCATCTGTTATGCGATGGTAGCTTGCAGAAAATTTTTGGGATCCTTAAACCAACTGTTATTTTTAGATATAGTCATATTATTAGATTGGTGAAAAAATAATGTCGTTTTTGACGTTCAATTATATATAAACGGCATTATTTTTTGCACCATTCTAATACTTATCACTGTATACGTGGATTCTGACTAGCCAATTACGAGTTGCTGTTTCTTCTACCTTGATGTTTTACTATCATAACGTACACACACTCCCACCCGGACAACTGGAAGTATTTTTTCATTTACAACTGTGAAATCAAAACTACAAAAGAGAATAACACATACGTTTAATTGGAGGATATAAAAAAAATATCCGACTACCTTACAACTAAAATATATTTTCTTTTTTCTGTACAAGTTTTTAAAATGTGCAAGAGAATAACAATTAAAAACTAAAACGACTTCACTGCATCCCAAGCAACGCCAACTAAGTACAGTAAGTTTCATGATAAACGTTAACAGTTGTGGCCAGAGAAGAATGTAAAACAAATTACATATGAACATTAAAAACGGTTTTATGTTGTACTTTTCTTATACATTGTTAAACGAAGAATCATTTTTATTTAAAACCCATTTAGTCCTATGCATACAAACTTGAGAAAATCATGCTTGAAATGTCTCAATATTATCTGAATAAACGAAATCACACGACATCAGTTCAAATTCGGTCACCATTCTGTTTTGATGTTGCTTATTCAAAGAATCTTGACACATTTCAAAGTACTTTTCATAAGTTTACATGCGTAATATTAAATGTATTTTAAATCCAAAGGATTACTTATTTGCTAACATTTAACAAAAAACAACAACATCAAACCACTTTTAATAACTATATAGACTTTTTTCTCTGGTCGTGATCTTTAACCTTTACCAGTTTCATAAAAATTTAGGTCCATAAAATAAAAATAGCGACCCCATGACTAAAATACTTATCTTTAAACATGGTAAATTGAATGGATGGATTGCATACCGGAAAATGTAATTTTTTTTAAATCATTTTTTTTTTATGAAATAAAATATAAATAAATAAAATAAATGAAATAAAAAAATAAAATGGAAGAGCAATAAAACGAATACAGAGAATGGATTTTTTTTTAGAATTCCTCCACCCAAGCTGAAGAAACAACATTTGATTCCTTGTGAAACGGTAAAGAAAAAAAAAAAACCCTGTTAAACTTTGATAAAGCAAAAATAAAAACGACACAACATTGACACACAGACAGAAACACAAAAAAAACAACGAATTAAAAAAAACCCATGAAAAGATATTGAATTGTTTCGAAAAATGAAAAGACAAAAAATATAAAGCCTGAAATCAAAGTTGGAAAAATAACCCACAAAATTGATTTTGGAAGAAAATAAATTATTCTTTAAAATAAATAATTTATGACTTTCTTAGAAATAATGTTTTATAAAAAAAAAAAAAAAAAAAAAAAAAGATAGCCATTTTTTCGGTTATATAATTATGTCCTATAACAGCTCAAACCGCGTCAACTGGACGTGATATTTGTGTTCTGAATACAAAACCATAACCTTTGTTTAAATTTATATTTTCAATGCGTTTTGGAATGCCCCGTGAAAGAGAAATCATTTTTAACAAATACACCGTCAGGTTTAGATCTTGATTACAAAGTAGCCGGATGTAATTCTCGGAAGTATTAAAACAAAATTATTTCTTTTCTGTTAGGAAATTTTTTTAGGCCTATTCAAAAATAAACTTAAACAAAAAGTTATCATTTCCGTCATTATCAAGCAGATTAGGAACACAAAACTCACTTCCGGTCAATGTGGTTTAAGATGGTATGCGTCGTTAAGATTTTAACGACCAGAGTTATTTGGAATTGAGTGGAGTCAATGCATCCCTGATATTTATGTGTTTATTCAAACTAATATATCTGCAATGTTTATTGTAGAGTAGTCTAAGATTTAAAACGGTATTAATATTTATAAAGCTGTTGAGTTGTTCGGCATGTCTATCATTATATTAGTATTTCAGGCCTAAATTAAAGGTGAATGTGATCAAGTGGCTCACGATACAGACTGACAACTTGAGGTTTCCACGTTCGAATCCCGTTCATTCCACAACAATGAATTTCACTCAAGATGTTAGCAACATTCATACGGTCCCTCTTGTAAGGAATCGATGTCATTCTAGAAATAATCTAATCTAGAAAAATATCGGGGAAACCAATGCCAACAATAGAATCTTCGGATTCATACGATGATGATGATAATGATGTTTTATATTTGATCTGTTTGTTTGTTAATTTGTTTTATAGGCCTTTATTTATATGATACGATCACGTTAACACACCGGTTCTCATTACGTAACTGAAGTTAAGCAATGTTGAGCCTGGTCAATACCAGATTGATGACCAATTTGGGAATTCCAGACACAGTACGTAGGAGGACGTCGATACTTCTCTGCAAAAGTTGCAAAAACCCAACATCGTCATCTCGCCTAACGGGGATATACATGCGACTGGGGACCACTTGTGAATTTCATACTCCCACGGAATTTCTCCTTTGGACGAAGACTGTTAAACCTTGATAGGGTTTGTGCCGGTTCCGTTTCATTTCATTTTCATTTATATGCAGTACATATCTTGTACTAGCAAAGCTCAACATATTTTCTTCTATGTACTAGTCATAGACGTAATGTTGCTAATCTCAGTCTTTTCTATCAGCACTCTTACATTGCCTGAAAGTACTTTGTTCAAATTCCTTGTCTAAACATTCACAGGGAACATGAGTTGGAACGGATACATTAAGGGCATTGTTAAGGCTGCTGCAAAGAAGGTGGGCTCCCTCTACCGTGCTAGAAAGTTACTTATGCCTGATAGTATCTTATACCTCTACAAGGCCACCAGTCGTCCATCTATCGGATATTATTGTTACTTTTTACCGGTATATCTGCTACTAGTCTCTCCTTCTTAGACAGAGTTCAAAAGAGTCGCCAACCTAATAGGTCCTGTACTATCGGCTAAGCTTCAGTCGCCGTCCTATCGAAATGTTGCATTCCTCGACGAAATGTTGCATCCCTCGATGAAATGTTGTATCTCTCGACGAAATGTTGCATCCCTCTGCCTGTTTTACAAGTATTTAAATGATGAATACTCCGACGAACTACAAGCCCTTGTACCTCCTCGCTGTAAATACCGCCAATAAACCCAACAAGCAGCAAAATTCCACCCTACACAGTAGAAATCCATACATGCACGAAAGCCTTATACTCTACTAATTTCTTCCCTTAGGACTGCTAAACTTTGAAATTGCTTTCCGGGTTTCTGCTTCCATGAATGTACTAATATACAGAATTTCAAGTGTAATGCAAACAGACATCTTGCTGCTCAGCTCCCTACTTAGTACCCTGACAAATTATGTCCCACATAGTAACCACTATATCAAAGTGACACTGTGCCTTGTTTAGGGCGAAAATGCAAAAAAAAAAAAGTGTTTGATATATTCAATGCTTCCTTTGTTTCAGCTCGTTTGATCCGTTGGTCTAGTAGTTTTCAACAATTTACTGTTCTGGTACTTTGTTATAAAATATCTTTTTATGCTTTTCCAGTAAATTCTTTCCAAAAACTCATTTTACTGTCTGTTTATCTCTTATCCTTAGTCTTTCCAAGTCTTATCCCATTAGGCATCTGCTGTCTTTGTGCTGATGTGTTTTTGTTTATTTTAGCTCTTTAAATCAATTAACTTTCAGCTGACTGTTAACTTCCGGCTGACTGTTAACTTCCGGCTGACTGTTAACTTCCAGCTGGATGTTAACTTTCATCTAACTGTTAACTTTCAATCTATAGCCGTGATCTTTTCGTTGCTTTAACAATTTGTTGTTCATTAAAGTTCCTTACACCAAGTAGCTTCATGCCTTGTCTGAAACGACTTCCATAAAAATAAAATCTCTGGCTGAAATCAGCTTTTCTTTAAAGACGTCACAGCGTTTGAGTCAGGGTGCATTTTAAGGACAATTTCCACGGTAAAGACATCAATTTTATGAAGTCGTTCTGAAATTGTATTCAGGTACGTATAATATTCATACAAAAACTTCAGTTTGTCTCTGTTGTATCGTCGAGTGGGAAAACAATGCCCAGATATAATAAGATAGAATAGATTTATTCCGATAGGTACAATAATAGACGTGTGTAGCAATAACTGCTAATAAGTTGGCAAGTAAATCGCTAAGGTTTTGCTATGAGTTTGCCTTTCCAACTCCACAAGTACCAGTTCCGCTTTCCTTTAATATACGTGAACCCTAGTCACGTGGTCGATCCACCATTACAACAGACGCCACGCCAAGAACAACATCAGAATGGTTGTGAATTTGTCGTTATCTGTCAAAGTATATCTTTTGTCTATATTCTTCGATTCAAGCGGAAACTCTTCTTCTTTTTTTTTACATGGATGTCACTACTTACCAAGGCTTGGAGGCCACTCAAGGATAAGGGTTATTGCGTGTACAGTAATCAATGGGACAATATCGTAGTAATCGTTAGTAATGGAGATCTGATAAAGTGTCTTACTTAAGGGGGCGGTTTATCAGGAACTTGTTTATGTTGGACTTGAAGACATCCAAGTTGTAGTCAGTCAATCTTTTTAATTAAAATAAAAATATTCAACTTCTGAATTATCAATGAAAACGCTATTTAAATTCGAGAGCAATAATAATAATAATAATAATAATAATAATAATAATAATAAATCTTGAATCAATCCAAAAAGTCTGGTAAGCACATTAAGAACAACTTCCTCCCTCTAGCGGATTTTTCACGGACAGAGCTTCTTTGTAAGGAATTACTATCCGTGGAGCACATCATTGCTTCCCTGTTAATTAAAATGTAATCGTTTTCCAATCGAATGTCAAAAGATGCTTGTCATTAACCATCCCGTAAACAATCACATGCATTTGTATATGTTATACTAGCGGGGGGCGTCCGGCTTTGACCGGTTGTAAAATACGCTTAAATATGATATTTTAATTTCTCCAGATTTCGTACATATTATTATAGAGTCGTGATTTAAAAGTAAAAAAAAAAATGTATTTAGGTGCCATCAGCTAGAATCGAAACCGAAAGCAAAACTGTAGTATTCAAAGCTGGTGATGTTACTACTGTACCAACGTGTCCCGCATATGAACTGATTAAAAATAAACTAAGATGAATTTTAAAAAAAATGTATAACGATTTTTTCATTGTTGACTCCATTTTGACCCCCTAAAACCATTTTTACCAGCTAAAGACCCATAAAAGAACGGTTCATAAAAATCCAATCATTTGAGACCCCTAGCACCGCTCTGCGACTTTTAGTTTCGGAAGAGATAGAGTTTGAAAATATATAGAGAGACAGACAGACAGAGATAGTGAGCTTTATAAATTAGATAATCAATCAATATTATTACTTCCATAATGTTCCTCATCTTTTCGCTGACAATCATTCCTGTCTCATTAAATCTTATTGTCGAGTGGCTATTGGACTTGATAAGTGGCGATCTGAATAGTAATAAAAATTTTATTAAAAGTGTTGTCGGGCTTTATGGCATACTCACTCTCCTCGGGTCATATGCTTGCATTCAATTTGTTCGTAAATTCATTTGTTTTATAGGCCTATATTTACATGCAGCACCTCGTATTTTTGAATAGTCAGCTATCTAATATTAGCAAGGTTCAACGTCTTCCTCTCTGCACCTTTCTCACGGATTGCTAATCTCAATCTTTTCTATAAATTCTATTATGATATGTGTTCTTTGCCTGATTTATTCTCTGCTTCCTTTGTTTCAGCTCGTTTGACTTGTTGATCTAGTGGTCTCCATCAATTTGCTGTTCAGGGACCTGGTCATACTACAGCTTCCTATTCCTGTAGCTTTTTTCCAAGAACTGCAGTTTTGTGGAACTCTCTTCCCACTAACTGTGTTTCTTCTCCTTATAGTTTTAGTCTTTTTTTACATGCAGCACGTCGTATTTTCAAATAGTCAGCTATCTAATATTATCAAGGCTCATCGTCTTCTCTGCTCCTCGTAAATTCGCTGTTCAAGTACCTTGTTTAATACAGCTTTCTATTCCAGTTGTTTCTTTTCAAGACTAGCAAGTATCTCATGTCTTTGCATTAATCACTTTTTGCTAACTTTAGCACTTACATCAAGTGGCTTCATGTCTTATCTGGAGTGACTTGCACACACAAAAAAAAGAAAACTTCTGTAATCTAGCATGGGCCAATGCGTAACTATAATTATACCTGTCTCTCTTTTAAAAAAGCTTAACTCATTTTTTTTTTTTTAATATTAAATTCTAGACTTTCGAACTCCCTTCCTGGTTCCTGCCTTCCTAACTATGCCGCCATGCAGATGTTCAAGTGTAATGTGAACAGACATCTTGCTGATCAACTCTCTACATAGTATGCCTGCAGTGGCCCCCTGCATCAAAGTGGCACTATGCCTTACTTGGGGTGAAAAAACAAAACAAAAAAAAAAAAAACTAAAAAACTACTGCCTTAAAAAGTGTACTCTGCCTATCCTGTGTTGTCAACCAATCGTACGTTTCTATTTGCATACTAAGCAAAAACACCATAAATTTTAATGTTATAACGATTAACTTCATTCTGTTAACATTACACAGTGGTTGACCATAGTAGTCGAGGCAACCTAAAGGCTTTCTTTTCATTAACTACTATGTAGGGGAGGATGTCACTTTTTCCTAAAATTACATTTGTTTACATATGATTTACTCTTATGACATTTTTGTTGATTACTCGCGATGCCTCCAGTCTCGAAAGACAAAGGATACTCCCTGTAGGGACAGTTGTGCATGTAATTGGCAAGGGTTGCGCAATCCCCTAACCACACCTCTCCTAAATCGGCACTGTTTGAGTTTAATGGCAAGGAAAAGTCCAGGACGACTGGAAACAATGCCGAGATAATCGGAGAGCACATACAGCTACTGGAAGTCCCAAATGATCACCCATTTAGTACTGGGCAGGTTCAATGTTGCTTAAGTTTGGCGATCCAGCAGGAACCGGTGTGCCAATGTGATTATGCCGTACGTTGGTTATTCTTATTTTTATCTACCATTTCAAGTATTACAATCGTTAAAAGCCCAAAGAAAATCATGGTAAATTGTTTAATTAATTTTCGAAAATTTTTACGCATTGAATCCAAAAATATCAATCATTTTGTTCAATCAGGTCAACTTTGTGCTCTATTACCAAATATTGTTTTTTTTTTTGTTTTTTACACTCGTCTGCCATATTTATATGATGAAAACTTTCTTATATTATTTAATTGGAATGTTTATTGAGATAAATATTATTTATTCATTTATTTATTGCGGACTATTATCCTCAATTTTTAGTTGTTGTTTATTTGGCCAAAAACGTGGTGAGATGACAACAACTATGGAAGGCAGTCATTGCTGAAGATGCAGTTTGGAGATTTGTAGTTCATATCCTACTATGGTTATCACCTGATGAAGGCCAGAGGAATAGTTGGCAAAAAAAAAAATTTTAAACCAGTGTTATTTAACATGCTGGTATATCTAAAAATAATTTTTGTAAACATGTATTATTTAACCTGCTTTTATATATTAAAAAATAATATTTAACGTGCTGGTATGCCTAACAGATTGCAGTTTATTTTAAATCATGACCAACAACTCCAGAAGTCTTTGCTACCGGTGAAATTACATAAAAGTAATTCTGTCCTCAAGAGAAGAATATACATCCAGGCTGCTAAAAAACAAGGAGTGTTCAATTTCTCATATTTACAATCTCACTACTGAAATATTTCTCTAACTTTGTCTCCCTCCTCTGACTACCGTTAGAGTATGGTGTCCAGGCCTCTGCTTCACATCTGCACCAAAAAGAGCTCTATGCAGGCACTATAAGAAACTATTTAACCACAGATTTTGGTAAGTCTGAAGGAGGCCTAATTTATCAATCAGAATCCCTGGATGTTTGGATTAAACTTCAAAATGAGGTAATGAATGCAGATACAACACAATTCAAGATGAATTTGAACAGGTACTACAGTATCTTTTGTGTAAATTTCTACCATCGCATCCTTACAATTACAATTGAAATACGATTAATTGATTTTTTGCCAAAATAAATTAAATTTAAAAAAATTACGTTTTTAAATATTAATATTTAAAGAAATAGAATCTGCTTCGATCTGCGGAACTGAGCAAATTGCTGACAATGTAATGGGAAATTGAAACCGAAAATGGTAATTCCATCTGGTCACTTTCCATCAGAGGAGTCTGGATCTATAAATGTAGGTAAAGTTCTTATTTACTTGTTTACATTATTATTTTTGGGATAAGCCATCTTGTCTTGTTTCTTCAGGCCAGGTGCATGTTCGTGCCAAGTATGCCTCATTCCTGACATGAGGTTAGAAACAACCAATTCAATTTTCATGTGGATCAAGAGTTGAGAAAAATACTAAAAAATTCAATGAAAAAGTGATATTATTATTATTATTATTATTATTATTGTTGTTGTTGTTGTTGTTGTTGTTGTTGTTGTTGTTGTTATCATCATCATCATCATCATCATCATCATGTAAATACGTCATCACAGTCAACCGTGTTTGTTTGCTTCCAATGTATTTCCTTTGTTTTCGAACTGTTTCCAGGAGTCAGAATCTAATTCTATCTATTATACATATCTGCCAACTAAATTGAGAAAAGTATACACTATATATATATATATATATATATATATATATATATATATATATATATATATATATATATATATATATGTGTGTATATATATATATGTGTGTATATATATATATATATATATATGTGTATATATATATATATATATATGTGTGTTTATATATATATATATATGTGTGTTTATATATATATATATATATATATATATATATATATATATATATATATATAGAGAGAGAGAGAGAGAGAGAGAGAGAGAGAGAGAGAGAAGTAAAAATGTTTGGAACCAGAAAACAATTATTTTCAATAGATCTCAATCTTTAAATAGTGTATATATATATATATATATATATATATATATATATATATATACACCTTTAACTATTTATATATATATATATATATATACACACCTTTAACTATTTATATATATATATATATATATGTATATACATACACGCCTTTAAATATTATATATATACCTTTTAATAGTATATATGTAAAGTTAGGAATGTGTAACTAGCTCTAGTTTACTGTTTAATGTCATACGTGATACAATTAATTGATTACCTGTTATCCATATCAAAATCATTGTTTAATCATTTTTATTACGCGTTTAAAATGAATGTCACGTGAGATTTGTAATTCTAGAGTTGGTGACCTTAGTTAAAAAAATGTAATTTATTAGTTAACAATCCGTGAAATACAAGACGAAGAAAAGAAATAAATAAATCTATTTTTTTTGTTGTAAATCGACGTATCGGAGTTATATTACAGACATCGAGCCTACTTTCATATGAGTAGATCTAATTGTATATTCACACATATTTCTTCAGCCTTCCGGAGCAATTCGCAATTTTACTGAGCGATCACCTCCTTGCACCCCTCCTACTCCTCTTTCTCACGAAGGAAACGTTATGAGACTACCTCTACTTTATCGTTAGTGCTCGACTCTATCTGTGCCTAAAACTAAATGAAACTTTCATGGGTAGAGTTTCTTTCCTAAAACTGTCTGCTTGTGGTATACAATGCCGTAGGGCTGCTTCCCTGGTCATTTTCAAATCTGATGCAAAAAATTTCTTATTGAGCCGTCTTATTTAAGTAATCACGTCCTACCCAAGTTCCACCATTACTGATCATGTTATCTCACCATCTACCTAACACTTATCAACCCGTATCCTTGAATGGCCTCCAGGCCTTGATAAGTTGTGGCCCATTATGTAATATATATATATATATTGTATTGGTAGTAATTATTTGTTTGTTTAAAATAAAATATATAAGTGTGTCACCCAAAAGAGTGCTCAATGTTTAGACAGAGCCAAAATAAGTGAATTTAGTTTACAAACAAATGGCTACACATAAGCATACATGTTTCAGCGAAAATCCAGTAAGGGAATCGCTTCGTCAGGCCATGGATATATATATATATATATATATAACGGCATTTCAATATGCAGCTTTGGCTTTTATCTACGTAGTATAAAACTACTTTAGTTTGGTATCTACAGCACACATAAGTTGGAAGGAAAATACTTTTCAAGGAAAATACTTTTCCTTGTTTGTTTTGAAAGAACCAAGCCTGAAACCCTAACATTCAAAGAAGAGACCGCGTGAGAATCTGCCAGTTATTAAACGAGAAGTCGCTAAAGGCTTAGTAATCTATTCCGATGAATGGAGAGCTGACACTAATTTAATTTTTCAGTAAATCTCCAACAAAATGATTACTTGTAACTTTCGTTTCCCCCTTTTTTTTCCTTTAGTCCTCACATTCCATGAGCGATGTTTCTAATAAAAAAGAATTACTGTTTTCTATATTGGAAGATATTCATATAACATTTACCATAAATTAGTTTTGATCTTGGACAGTTTTTTTTTTAGCTTTTTTTACGTTAAATGGCTTCATGTCTTGTCCGGAGCCATTTCCATAAAATTAATATTCTCTGATTCCAACATTGTTACATATGCACAAGGAACTGACGTGGTGTTTCATACATTGAATAAAATGAAAGGTGTATGGTGTGGGTATAGTTTCTTTGAGGACAATCAGCCAAACTGGCACCCATTTTGATAATTTTAGTGGAGTCAACAATAAAATCCATAAGAGAAATAATGATAATCTTAGAATTTTTAGCTTCTTTCGAGCATTTTGAAGATTTGTTAGGGAACATTGTATCAGTCATAAAAAATTATTTTCGTTCACAGAGAAATGTCCTTGCTTGGCGATTTCGTTACACACGACAGGGTACATTAATTCAATCTGTTTCCTGAAGAACTACGTCAGTCTATTCAAGAATGGAATATTGTTGCCACATCTCGGCAGGAGCTGGTAGAAAGGACTTGTCCTGCCTTGATAGAGTTCAAAATAGACTTCGTAGCCTCGTAGGAGATGTCCTTTTCTCTTCCTTGCAGCCTCTATCTCACAGAAGAGATGTTGCGAGTTTTTCTCTGATGTACCGTTATTTTCATGGAAGGTATTCAACTGAGCTTCAATCTATGGTCCCCCCTCGCCAAACTTTCACAAGAAACACTCGTCTAGCTGTACACACTATCAATAATTCCCCCACTCTTTATCTGTGCTTAAACCTAAACGTAGATTCCATGAACAAAGCTTCTTTCTTAGAACTGCTCGCCTGTGGAATTGTCTTCCGTTTTCCTGCTTTCCGGCTGACTACGATATGGTCGTGTTCAAGTCTAACGTAAATAAATTCTTGCTGAGCCGTTCTATATAAGTTATCAAATTTACCAAGTTTTCATTATTAATGATTACTATATTGTCCAATGTCTACTGTACACTCTTTAACCCTTATCCTTGAATGGCCTCTTGGCCTTGATAAGTGGTGATGCCTATGTAAAAAAAAAAATCATAGTCGATGAGCAAAGCCAACGAAGAAAGACGTATTATCTGTCACTTTCTCTCCTGTGCCTGTCCACCTGATGCTCAAGCGTCGACTATGTTCACTCAAATATGACTGTTGACTTTCTGGGACACAAATACCTTTATATCTTTCCTTTCTTCAGCTAGACACTGTCCAAATTTCTGCCACCTACACCAAACGGTGTGATTTAATTTGTCCTTTCGTTGTTGTTGCTGTTGTTGTTGTTGTTGTTGTTTAAAAAGATAAAAAAAATAGTTCAATGGCTTTCATTATTACTAATAAAATATAGGAGTTGGCCTTAACACGCTTTAAAACATTATATAGGAAAAATTTTCCATTTGTAAATCCTATCCTGGGCTCCAAAATCAAGTGAGATTAGACCATTCCTGTAATCACTTGTTGATATTGCGGTGGGAGTTTAGTTCTGTGCAGTTCTAGGAGGTTCAACCTCCCATGCTTTGCCTGCTCTCTTTGAGAAAGGAATTAGTTTATTGCTAATCACGTGAGGCGCCCTCACCGGAGTTGCTCAAGCATTTTTGACAGGTCATAGTGCTCCTCCTTTGGGGCGCTGACTTCTCAATCTCATTTTTTGACTCTGGTGTCTTGCAGTCAGAAAGGATTAAACAAATTTTCGATTTGCATAAAATTTGGTCCCCAGTCATTAGACACAAATTCAACAAGAGTCCCTGAATTTGACATCTTTTTAAATTGTAGATATGCTTAATAATTAAAATGATTTAGTGGATTTTGATGAAAATTTGAATAAGGATTCTCGTCATAAAGTTTGACAAATTCTTCTTCCTCCTCCCCCTCCTCATCCTCCTTCTTCTTCTCCTTCCTATTCTTTTTTTCTTATTCTTCTTCCTATTCTTCTCCTTCTTTTTTACTTCTCCTCCTCCTCTTCTTCTTTCCTCTTCTTCCTATTCTTCTTCGTCACTTTCCTTCCTCCTCTTCGTCTTCTTCTTCATTTTTTTCTCTTCTTCTTTGAAGGTGTCTATTCCACACTAAATGTAAATTTCCCGTTGGCAATCGTGTTACGAAGTGACTTTCTCCATATAGCTCTTTCATTTTTATTTTTCGGTTCCCTTTAGCCGAGGTCCTCTTTGACTGAGCCATAGTAACAGTGCATAGGAGCGAACGGGAAAATATAAGCAGCAACAAAGGATGACTGGCTAGTGAAAAGATGAGCAGCAGCAGCTTTAAAAAACTCATATGCTAATTAGGAACTGTGCACGAGCTTGCACGACAAGAAAAAGACAAAAAAGGACATCACGTGGTCGGAGAGAAGCAAATTGCGTGTCAAAGAAAACGGACATGTAAAGTAAAAGACGAGAATGGGCTGGCTGTGGCCAGCATGCGGTCGGAAGATAGAGAAACGCTATCAGACTAGATGGACATGTGGCAGAGAGTCTTTTTAAATAGTGTTGAGATGGGAGAGTAATGGTAAAAACAACTTCTGTTAAAAAAAAAAAAATGCGGACCCGGAGGTTTTATTCTTTCCTTTGTTTGGTCGCAATCTTCAGAGCAGGAATTAAAAACTAGCACAACTAATATACCCGGTGGACCAAATGCAAGAGAAATACAAACAACTACACTTAAATAGAAGTTTGGAAACTTAAAAAAGAAGATCTCTTCATTGCAATGTATAAAATAGGAGACGGACGTTTGAAATCGGGTGGGATACCCCATCCCCACCAAAAAACAAAATTATGAGAATTTTTCTTTTTAAATACAAGACCGTTTTGTTTGTCGAAATAATATTAATGATTAGCAAAATATCCCCAATTTGTATATATGTGTTAAATCTTTTTTCTAAAAAGGAAATATTAGTTTGAATAAACACATTTCTGTTTTTTCAAAAAACTCTACAAAAATACCAGGAATAATTACACAAGGAGCATTGACTAATTTTGATAACACAGGGAGCAGTAATTATCGATAATTTTCGAAAATTAAAATAATAGCCCGATTCTTAAATTCAAAACGTATTTTCAAAAGAAAAAAAGAAAGAAAAAAGAAAAATAGAATAATATATATATATATGTCCATAAAAATTAATACTGAAAACAAAAGGAACAAGAAAAATAAGTGGCTAAGTTGTGTGTGCAGAAATATGTATGCATGTATGGAGTGATGTGTATATATATATATATATATATATATATATATATATATATATATATATATATATATATATGCATGTGGGTATGCGTGAGGATTGTCAAGGGTTTCGACGTGTGAGTTAGTATGTATTGAAAAAATTATGCTGAAATGAAAACTGAATGTAGACATGGAAAAAATGTATGCAAACTTGAAAATGTACTTTTTTTAAAAAAAAAGTCATGGGCGGAAAGAGAGAGTAAGTATAGAAGAGTGGAAATAGGTAGACATCTTTAACTTAATTGACATATACATGTTTATATAGCTACAATTCCCTCTATGTATATTTAGAGTGAAATAGTAAGATTATATATATATATATATATATATATATATATATATATATATATATATATATATATATATATATATATATATATAGGGTTAGCTATACTTAGGTACATACGCATATCGATGCATATCGATACGCATATGCCTCTTTCTATATATTCATATACAGAGAGATTTATCTTTCTATATATAGATACATTTATTCATATATATTACATATGAATACACATTTCTATACTTTTAAATATATATATATATATATATATATATATAACTATATATATATATATATATAACTATATATATATATGCATATACATTTATATATATATGTCTGCATATGATTAATAGAATCATAATATCCAACAGAAACTAAAAAGAAAATGAAAAAATCATAAAATACAGAAGATAGATAAAAAAAAGTATGTTTTACTAATATTTCGCTTCTTTATTAAGATTATCACTTTAATGAAGTTTCCGTTAATTAAGGAAATTAAGCCAAAGTTTCTAATGTTTCTATTATGTTCTGTATTCTGCGACCGTTCCATTTTGATATTATATATATATATATATATATATATATATATATATATATATATGCATACGCATATGTATACAGACGCATATATATATATGTATATATATATATGTATATATACAGACATATATATATATATGTATACAGACGCATATATATACAGACATATATATATATGTATACAAACAGATATATATATATATATACATATATATATGTGCATACAGACGCATATATATATATATATATATATATATATATACAAAGACATATATATATTTGTATACAGATATATGTATATATATACAGATATATGTATATATATATATGTATACAGATATATGTATATATATATACAGATATATATATGTATACAGATATATATACAGATATATATGTATATATATGTATATATACATATATATATATGTATATATATGTATATATATACATATATATGTATGTATATACAGATATATATGTATATATATACAGATACATATGTATTTATATACATATATATGTATATATATACATATATATATATGTATATATATACAGATATATATGTATTTATATACAGATATATGTATATATATACATATATATGTATATATACATATATATGTATATATACATATATATGTATATATATACATATATATGTATATATACAGATATATATGTACATACATATATACATATATATATATATATATATATATATATATATATATATATATATATATATATATATATATATATATATTGTATATGCACGATTTTTTTCGCAAACGTATTTGATCTGTGATTGATTATCAACAGTAATAATACTAATAGAAAATACTTAATAATGAAGCTATGTGTTTATTTTTGATTGGAAGCTGCTCAACAGCTGCGGTTATTTCTGCACGTTTTACTTTTTATATTAAAAAGGAAAAATAATGTGGACAAATAATTTTCTTGAAAATTCTGACCAAATCATTTCATTTAGATATGTTTCTTTTTTATATATATATATATCTACCGCCTTATTGATAATTTCAGGCACAAACCATCACCTTCACGTTTCGTGCTACTATTCCACTACACGTGATATATTATTATACTCCCTTGGTCGCATATCTTTGTCTGGATGTAGAATCAAATGTTGCGCTTGCAAATAAACACTGATTATTCATGCTCGACGCAACCCCACCCCAGAGGTAGAGGGTATGCATGGAATAATATCTTATTAAGTCTGTCTCTGTTATATCTTTATTTTATGGTAGGTGCTCGACTGACCTCCAATCTATGATCACTCGTTTAATATTCGAAAATAAAAGACTCGTCTAGCTTCAAAAACCGTAAACAACTTGTCTCATCTCATATTTGCGACTAAAACTAAACGAAAATTTCATAAGCTAATTTATTTTTTTCTAGAACTGTCCGTCTGTGGAACACAATACAATGTGCCTGATTCCCAGTTGACTATAGCATGATCATTTTCAAGTCTAATGTGAATAAATTTCCACCATAACCTCTCATGTTGTTGCATCATTATTATAACCCCTAACCCTTATCGTAGAGTCGCTCCCGGACCTTGATAAGCATCCCCACTCCTCAACTGAAAATAATAAAAGTACTTTACATTAGCGGGAGGGGGGACCCTGCTTCGCCCGGTCATAAAATACGCGTAAATATGATATTTTAATTCGTCCAAATTTCATGCATATCATTATAGAGTCATTATTTCAAAAGTGAAAAAAAATGTATTTGGGTAGCATCAACTAGAATCGAAACCGAAAGCAAAACTCTAGCATTCAAAGCTGGTGACGTTACCACTGAACCAACATGACACGCATATGAACTGATTAAAAATAAACTAAGATGAATGTACAAAATGTATAACGACTTTTTTTCAATTTTTATCTCTTAAAAACGATTTTAACCGGGTAAAGACCCCTGAAAGAACGGTCCATGAAAAATCAATTCATTTGAGGGCCCTAGCGCCGCTCTGTGACTTTTAATTTCGAAAGTGATAGAGTTTGAAATATGGAGACAGACAGACATAAATAGTGAGTTTTATAAATTAGATTTACACTAACTGTATTTATAGCGATTTGTCATTTTTACAGTCACCCCTTGAGCATCCTAAGAGTTTTGTATTTTTTGTACATTTAGTTTCAACAATCGACTGAAATATCCAGTATTGGCCTTGTTACTTTAAGCTTTGTAAATGATAGAAAAACAAAAACTAAAATTAAAACTACAGAATCGTCTTAATATCATATTTTGAAATGTCTAACTTCGTTTTTAAAAAAAAATTAGAGGAAAAATAACTATGGTGAAGTTGGGGTTCGAACTCATGAACTCTCCTCCTAATATTGCGAACTAACGCATCGAAACACGGTGACAAGTACAAAATAATGATTGTATTAAGTATATAAACCAGAATGTCTGTTCTTTTCCTATCTGCCTCCTTTCTGCCTCCTTCTCCTTTTCTGTCTTTATAGTCAATAGTTGTCCAAAGACAACGAAAGAAAGAAAATAGTGAAATTTCTCTTTATTTAACAAGTAAATATATATTTAAAAAAAACAAACAAACTGTTATTAAATCAATACCTAGTGATTTGGGTGGCAGTAGTATTTATCTCTCTCTCTCTCTCATCGCGAGAAATGTGACACTATAGCCGGAAAGTGGGATTACTAGTCTGCATTCCAGAAGAGCAGCAATCTGACCCTACAAAAGATGCTTTCACAGCCATATCGGCATTCTCTAGCAGAGGCGCCTCAGGCGATTAACAATAAACTATCTCCTTCTCAAAGAGAGAAGGTAAAGCCTGGGAGCGTAAACCGCCTAGAACTGCACAAAACTAGCTTTACATTGCAATCAACAGGGGAAATGTAATTACAAGAATAATCTAAACTCTGTTGTTGGTGGTGGGGGGGGGGCAGGGCTAAAAAGCCAAAAGACTAGTACTTGGAACTTTACAAGGTTTAGTCCATCCTACTCTATCTAGGATAGTACTGGAAAATCTGGGGAGACTTGTTGTCACTCTGCTTCCAAAGAAAAACCACAGTATTCAATGAGATCTTTGATGACCTGTGTGAAAGCTCCTTGTGATCCAATAATAATAATAATAATAATAATAATAATAATAATAATAATAATAATAATAATAATAATAATAGGAGGAGGAAGGAAAGACCGATGAACTGACCAAACCCCAGCCGAATAAGTGTGAAGAGAACTGGGACCTTGGGGAGGGTTATTGCCAATCAAATTCCAGCGAATACCAATAGCCGCTGCTAACGAGAAATCAATAGCAAGCAGCTGTTGCGATAATGCAAATTTATTTACAAATGTTATCGAAAGAGGTGGAGAGCACTGGAAACCTGGGGAGACTTATTGTCACACAGCTTCCAGGGAATACCACAGACTGTTTTCAGGGAGAGATCTCTGAAGACCTGTGTGAAAGCTCCTTGTGATAATAATAATAATAATAATAATAATAATAATAATAATAATAATAATAATAATAATAATAGCAAACTAGAAACAAACATTGACATTTAAAAATGTGCAATGTTTAAATGCTCGTAAGTTATGATTAATGAGAATATATAAACCAGCAGGGATGCTCAGAATTTCCCGAGAATGAATGAGGAATTTTTTTACCCTCCTATGATTAGCACTACATCCGATGTTTTTTGCAATTGCTTGCCACCCCAGGAGAGCAGAGTTAGACACAAGGTCTTTTGTAGTGTGGGAACAATTCAGCTCCCCAAAAGTTGAATAGTGGAAGGGAGCAAATATAAAAATTGCCTCAGTATAGAAGGATTTCTTTTTCACTGACCGGGGTAAAAAAAAAAAATAAAGTGTGGTTTCAAAACATATACTCCACTTTACTCCTAGTCAGCTACTGTGCTCTTCATGATTGTGTAAGTTTAGCACGTGGTGTTGTACCTCCAGCTATGTCATTTACAGTGAGGTCAGGGAATGTTGTTATCTTTTATGTAAATAAATATATTTTGATACTTTCACCTAATGCACCTTTGTTACCGTCCTGTAGCAAGGCCTGTATATCGGAGTTTGGATGTGTGTGGAGTTACACCTCATTTACCATTACGCCCACGTATCTTCTGATGTAAAGTTATAGTGTACCCGTTAAGCGCCTCTTTATGGAATTAATCTAAATTTTTCCCACACACTCCCCTACACTTCCCAATGAAATCCATTTTTTCCAGTCCTATCTACTTCTATTGTTTATGATTACTCAATTTCCCAACTCTGTTAAGCTCCCCTCCTCCAACCATCAGTGGTCAGGTCTCAATATGAAAGCTTTACATGTTGTGTCAATCCTAAGTAACAACTATTCCCAGGTCTACTATTTCTTTGCCCTGCCCATTTCTCTCTCTAGATGTACACACGAGTCGGCATTAGGGAAAGTACTCCATGAAAAAAAAATCGGTTATTTTCCTTGACATAAAAGATATATGAAAGTCTGGATAATATTAAATGATATAAATAGCTTATGTACCCACAAATAATGGTTCTTTCTTTTTAACCGTAATATTATACATTTGGAATTACTCTGATTAAAATAAGACACATTTTGTGAGTGTTTGTTGTATATTTATCAAATTTTAACTGGGTATATTAATAGACATTTTCCCTTTATATAAGAGATTAGCACTTTTTAGGGTAGGGTATAGGTTCACGTTTTAAAAAAAGCAACTTGTTCAATCAACAAATTGGTTGTTTCTGGATAGATATTAAGACTGTGTGGCTTAGAACAACATCGGTTTGGTATTTCTGAGGTCGATGTAGGTTCACGTTGCATTATAAAGACGCAACATATCCGACCACCAAGTGGGTTGTTTCGGGACAGATCGAAAAATACTTGGGTTAGGACAACGACACCAGTTTAGCATTTTATGGATCGGTGTGGGTTCACGTTGCATAATAAAGTAGCAACACGTTCGACTACTAAGTTGTCGTTTTTGAACAAGTTTAAAGAGCTAAGGGTTTAGACAACGACATCAGTTTAGCATTTTTGGGGATCGGTGTAGATTCACGTTACTTAATAAAAAAGCAACTCGATCGACCACCAAATTTGGCGTTTCTGGACAGGTCTTAAGAGCACTAGGGTTATGACAACAACATCACTTTAGTATTTCCAGGGGTCGGTGTAGGTTCATATTGCATAAAAAAGAAGCAAAACACCCAAGCTACCAAGTGGATACATCTTAAGAGCACTTAGGTTAGAACAACATCATACCCTCTCCACCAGCAGCCGAAGCATTAGAAACAACGCACTGTCAAATAATTTAATGAAAGGTTACGTTAGGCTAAGATTTCCAGATGAAACAGAAAATATTGATTAAAGGTTGAAGTTTCTATTCAAGGTGCTAACCTCTGCACTAATGAAAAGATGCCTGGACTTCAATCATCGGACGCGAACTATTTCTAGAGAAATCTTTAATTAACTTGCCGCAGCCTGACACAACATCAAAGAAATAATTCCTACAAGTATTAAAACCAGTGACAGTTAAAAAGTAAATATCTCAACGGACGAGCTGGTTTGATTTGTTTTTTCTTTCCTAGGAAGGTAAGTTGTTTTTAATGGAAGGGGGGGGGGCTTTCTAAGAATTAATGATTCTGTTCATAACGTTTTACACCAGATGCATCAATTTCTGTTATTTATTTTAAATACAGAAACAAAAGACTTATATATATATATATATATATATATATATATATATATATATATATATATATATATATATATATATATATATATATATATAAGAGATAGACAGCTTCTCTTCCAATTTTCGGATGTTTACTATGTCAAAATCACATTTCAATTCCTTTTGACGGATTGATTGTTTCTTCTGATGAGTTAAGGGCATAATAGATTCACTAATTTATATAATAATTAAGTGATTGATTTTGCCCTACGAAACAGATACTGTCAAGAATTGTATTAAGGAATAAATTATAAGATGGTGAACATCATGCTGTTTGGAATATAACTTTTTGTCATTTATTCTCTCTCTCTCTCTCTCTATATATATATATATATATATATATATATATATATATAGATCATTTTTCTCTTAAGCTTATTCTATTAAATAAAACAGACGTTTTTTATTATATTAATTCTGTTTTTGATCCTTTCCAACTTCCGAATTACGATCTTCACTTCTTGCAGGAACTAGCTGATATAATCGCCATATTTTTTGTAAGTCTTTGTACTTTCCTAACCATCTGGATTCATCGCCAGGGACAAATTAATCCAACAAGATTTGAACAATTTATATAATCTATTTAATGAAATATAAATACTCGTATGCGGAAATATTCATTGTTGTTAATTAGTCGAACCCAAGTTGTTGCTTTCCCCCTTGTTATGAAATACTGCCGGAATTACCTCCCTTTAACAAAACTCTTCAAATTATTCTGATAACTGAAAAAAGGCTGCCGGTCATGTTAAAATAAAATAGCACTGTCTAAATAAGGCGCTATTTGCTGGTGATTATTAATATCGTTAATTAATCTGTTGATTATTATTAATTAATCTCAGTTATTTCTTTAGGAAATATTTGCTAGTCAGTAAATTGAATTAAAAAAAAATTAATTAGAAGATTACAATACTATTAATTAATCGTCTCTGAATACTAATAGGGATGATGGTGGCTCAGTCATTAGGTTCGAATCCAGCTCTTTCCACATAAATACTTTCGTCTAACGTACTCCTAATCTCTTGGAGAAGAGTTTAAAATCATGCTTATGTTGTATCAGAGCCTCCCGCGCTTGTATCTGCGGCAGCCGCATCAAACATATGCAAATGACCGAACCAGTGTTCAAAGTGACGTCGGAGCAGAGGGTAAGATAAAAAAAAAGAGAGAAAAATGCACCACGTGGTGAGGACGAGAGATGAACGTGTGTCCCGGGGGGGGGCGAAAGACTTTTAAGCTTTGTTATCTACATGACAAACGAGATGAACGAAGGCGATTTTTAAAGCATTGTGTTGTTGGAAAGCAGTAATACATGCCTTTTGTTAAACCCGAAATTTCTTGTTTTTGTTCTTTTCCTTGCGACTGTCTCAGACACAACGTGTTGGGTCCAAGTGTTAAAATGTAAGGACATCGTTGAAGAAGATTATCGACCACGTTACAATACTATTGCTTTCAGAAGATATCCATATCAGATACACATATATTATATATACAATATATATATATATATATATATATATATATATATATATATATATATATATATATATACCATATATACCATATATATGTATCACGTGTAATATATACGTATATCAGACTTTTCTGGGGTAAAGTATTTTTAGAATATGAGTGGCTTTCTGAGTTGAACTCTCCATGCATCTCTGTGGTTTGCAAAATATAACCTTTCGATCGTCCATGCATCGTAAATAGCAACACATTTCTCAAGGTTACTCTGCTGTGCAGAACACGGCGGATCTAGAGGAATAAACCCTGATCACAAATTCTACTATTTTTCAAGTAACAGTAGTTCCGGATTTGTTTCTGCGAACAGAATGACTTTGCAGATAATCATATATAGGAAAGATAGAAGTGAAATATTGTGGACCATGTGCAAGTTTCATATTATAATAACAATCGCTGCAGACCGACGCAAGTAGACAGCTAGTAATGGACAACGTTAACTGAGTTATATCAAGAACGTATGTGTTTATCGAGTCACACAATCGTTAAAATTGCATTGGTTTTATTGATCAGTATTTACTTGCACTGTAATGCTTATCACACTTATTGTATTGAGCTGGCTTTCTCCCAAGCAACTAGCGCGCTTCTGACCATCACAGCTCACTTTCACCGATCATGAGCTAGGTCAAACACTATGATTAACCAATCCTGATTCCATGGTCGAAGGTCGACAAATAAAATCAAGCATAATAACCGTTTCAACATCAAATGATGCATGACCCAAGAAGGTCATCCCATAAGTTCAGTTACAATAAAAATACTGGCACTAGAATATCTAATGAAGCCCCTAGTTTGTTGTACTTTTTTTTTAAATTTAGCGCAAACTATATGCTTTTATATCTTGTCCAACAATTTAAATAAAGTAGATCAAATGATGACGTTCTTTTTTCATATCTACTGCAAAATGATGTAAGGGAGCGCGGCACTCTTTTCTCAGGACTGCTCCACTTACCCCTGATTCTCACCTTATAATGCTGAGTACTTAGCATGAAGATATCAGATGCTAATTTTTGGAGTCTTTGGTATGATTCGACCAAGGATTGAATCCCAGTCTGCTGGCCCATTAGAAAACACACTGACCAATTTGCCAAATGGGCAGACATAACAATTTAAGTGGTCAGAATAGATCCCAGAAGGTAGTAGTAGTAGTAGTAGTAGTGGTAGGAGGAGAAGCAATAACAGCAGCAGTGTTATGAATATCACTTGAATAAAGTATGTAAATATACACTTAAAAATTAGAGCATTATTTAAAAAATATTAATTTAAGGTTAAGGACTGGGAGTATGATTACACAGACGTTCAGAGACATTAATAACTATTAAAAAAATGGATAAATCAATATACAGTCAGAAGATCAAGAGAAATACTGTTATTACGTAGCCATGAGAGAGATGGGTGACTTGTGCAGTTTATTGCAAATTACGACTAATTAAAATGATTAAAGGTAAGTTCTTTCAGGCATAAGTCAATCCAAGTACTAATGTATTTTTTAGCATTTATGCTGTGTGATTATATAAGATAAAACCTTAGGGAAACACATGTTAATCAAGCAAGGTTTAATAAAATAATAGATCAGTGTTAATAAAATACATACTGTTGCTGAAATCGGTAGTTTTTATTATTTTTAACTATTTACGAAGCTTGATTAAGAGTGTCAAAAATACAATCGATATTCGTTTACCACTCTATGATGGCGATGTGCATCTTACTCTAAGTTCAGTTCAAAGGTTTGTACCTTATCTTCCCTTCTGCTAACACTATCCCATCTTTGCGGATACTGACTTGATTCTGTTTAAGAAAATTCTTTCCTGACAAAGTTTCGTAAATGAAACCAAACACAGAAATTGAAAGCAATATACATTTACTTGAGCATGTTTTAGTTCTATGTAATCAGTCATAGCTTATATCCTTTTTTTCTTTTTGAGATCTAAATATTCTATTATATATATATATATATATATATATATATATATATATATATATATATATATATATGTGTGTGTGTGTGTGTGTGTGTGTGTGTTCTAAGAAGCGTTGCCCGGTCGTAAAATACTCTTAAATATGATATTTTACTTCATACATATTTCGTATTATAGAATCAATTATCTATTGATTATTATATTGTACCGAATTTATATAAGTGATTAATGAATTAAAATATGTATATGACTCGGGTGGCATCAGTTAAACTCGAAACCAAAAGATATAGCTCTCTCGCATTATTTATTGCAATCTGAGATGAGTCCATACACATATGAGAACTTTAAAAAACGCGTTGTTAAAGATATGCATGTATATTTACGCATGCATAGAAGTAGCACGTTTAGTTGACATAGGTCCAGAAAGTTCCAATTGTTTTTCAATTATTAGGTAGTTTTACTGGATAAAAATCAAATCGAATTTGTTTCACTGGTCTGAATCCCGTATATATCCGCTTTCAAATTTGTAGACCAAAAACTGGCAGAGTAGTTTTGTTGAGACTATTCCGCACACAGGATAGACTTCGTAGCTTAGTGGGGATTTCTCCTTTCTCTTCCCTGCGACCTCTTTCCCACAGAAGAGACGTTGCGAGCCTGTCTCTGCTTTATCGTTATTTTCATGGCAAGTGGTCACCTGAGCTTCAATCGCCAAACTTTCACGAAAAACACTCATCTGGCCGAAACCACTATCAATAATTTCCCACACTCCTTGTCTCTGCCTAGACCTAAATTTAGACCCCACGCACAAAGACTCCTTCTTAGAACTGCACGCATGTAAAGCTCTCTTCCGATTCCCTGCTTTCCAGCTGACTACAATCTGATTGTCTTCAAGTCCAACGTAAACAAGTTCTTGATGAACCGTCCCCCTGAATAATTCAATTTACAGAATTTCCACAACTTATGTTTACTACACTATAATCACATTGACTAATGCATACCCATTAACCCTTATCCTCGAGTGGCCTCCGGGCCTTGATAAGTGGTAATTCCTGTGTAAAAAAAGAAAATACATACAATCAAAGTAACTTATATATATATATATATATTATATACTAGACAAGCTGTGACTAGGTAGATCGCAACTTCTATCAGTAATTTGGATTTCATCCGAGAATTCATAATCTGTAATGTATATGTTGCAGAATACTAGCTAGCTAACTAAAAATAATGAACCTCTTTTGTTCAACATATGGAAAAGATGAGACGGTGTATTCGTTACTCAAGTCTATCGCTAATGTACTAGCTAAAATTGCCAGTCTGTCTACGTAGGGCTCCATTATTTAACAGTACCAGTTTGAGAGAGGGTGCGCCTTTATAGGTTCTTCTAACTTTGCTCTGTTCAGCTAATATATAGTTCTGTTCAGTTTCTGAGGATTCACCTACCCAGGCTTTATATTCTCTTTGGGCTGCTCAAACATTTTTGTAGGCTTGAGCATACTAATCCTAGTGCGCTGGCTTTTTAAATCCACGCTTGGCCTTGTTTATAACCGGTTGAAGAGGAGGTAAATAAATATACTTATTGATAATAAACAAATAAAGTGTAAATTTCTAGGGAATACAAAAATCACAAGCGGTCACATGTATATTCCCACTGACGACCTTAGGTTTCTATAGTTCTTGAACAGAGTTGCCGCTGTTCTCCTACATTCAGCGCCTGGTGTTCATAAAGGGTCACCGATCTGGTATTGACCAGGAACAACGTTGTTTAACTGCAGTGATCTTATGCTAACTGGTGTATCAAGGTGATTTTTGTGTATATACACAGTAAACCTTGAATAAAATTAGATCATGACCCACAAAGAAGCAGGTAAGATAAGTTGACAAGGGAGATAACTATGATTAGTCAAGCACATATGAAAAATATATTTTTCATTTTTTTTTTTTTTTAGCAAATTTCTTTTTTTATGAAGGTGAGGTTTGTAAGCTTTAAAAAGTATCAATAAGTATTTATATATGTACATATACATATTTTAAATAAGAATTCTTTTTATACCGAATATGTTATCACTAATTTTATATATATTTTTTGTTAACTTGAAAGGTCAAAGGATAGAGAAATAGGAGAGGGATGAGAAAAATGGTAGGGAGGGGGGTAGAGAGACTTTATAAATTTCAGCCAACTTGCCATGCACAACCGATTGGACACGTCCATATGTAGCCAATGCAACGGCATCACTGCTATCAGTAGTTACATGCACAATGGAACCTGTAGTATTCACGTCCGTCTGCAGAGAGGTGATCTCGCCCGTGGGTTGACTGCCTTTCAGGAGACGTCCCATTTCATCGTACTTGTAAAAGTATGTCTTTCCGTCCGACACGTGCTTCGAGACGAGCAGCCCCGAGCTTGGGTGGTACTTAAACGTCGACGTTTTGTTGTCGGGTGCTATAAAGCGGTGAAGCTTGTTGATATTGTCTGTGGTGATTTTGCAGTTCGAACCGTCGGGTGCTATAATAAGCTGAGCTTGTAAATCGAAGGTCCGCTTGATTTCGATTCTGTTACCCGTCGCATCGGACACCTCGGTAAGTTTCCCGTAGAAGGAGTTCACGCTGTACGTGTAGTTGTACATAAAGAGGTTGGTCATGATGTTAATCGTGTATTGGTGCTGGCCGTTCTTGTTAAATATGTAAAGTTCTTGCGTTTCCGGTGACATCACCTCGTACTGTCCGAGCAGGTTTGGCTGCGGCAACTCAGACACGATCGAGTAGAGACGTAAGTTCCCCATGTCGGCGATATGTATCACTCCATCTGGTGTCACAGTGATTGAAGTCGGGGTGTTGAGAAGTGCTTGAGCCGCAAGAGTCTCCTTGGAGTCATAACACTTACAGTTCGGCTTCTCACAGTCGCACTTAGATTTGGCACCAGCAAAGTGATGGATACGACCGTCCGTAGTGACCACCCGAACTCTGTTAATTTGGTGACTATCACTCTCTACGATGTAGAGGTTTCCATGGGGACCAAAAGTCATACTTCCGGGTGAGGTGAGGATCACATGGTTAGCAATACTGGATGCTTGCTCGTCGTCGGAGAGGATTCCGGTCGGGAGAAAACTCGTCTGTTTCAGTGGACAGTGGGGTGGTATTCCGGCCACGATGATTAGTTTGTTATCCTGGGTGAGCTTAAGAACGACATTGTTGTCCAAAATATGGAGGGTGTCATCGAGAGGATCAATGGCTAGAGCTGTGGGCCAGCGTAAACTCACCTGAAAGTAAGAAAAAAAAAGTAATTTACTTAAAGGCATTTTCAGTTTGTATATAAAAGTAAAGTCTAAAAGACATGATCTTTCTGGTGAATAAAATGGAAATACTATACACAAATACATATAGTATACATTTCTTTATTTATACAAATAATACTGGCTACCTATGTGCATACATGTTTCAGTTGCGATCTTGTTCAAAATTCACCTTCCAGAATTTTTCGTTTCTTTTAAGACAAAAACCTGAAGAAGCTTAATTTCAGGCGTTTTCAGAGCTGAAACATATCTGCACATATTTCGCCAATAAAGTTTGTATAAAGAAAGAAATTTACACGATAATACAGCTCTACATTTTATGAAGTACTACTTAATAAATGGTGAAATTTAATTTAGTGAACACCTGAGAAAAAATAATGAAATCACTATATATATATATATATATATATATATATATATATATATAATTATCACACACACACATAGACATATATATTAATTGGGAAAATACATGTTTTTTAATAAGCCATGACCATTGGTTTCATGCAGTAAGTTATTCATCAGATGTTTGTTTAAGGTATCATAATTTGTTTAATTAACATTTTACATGACTGTTCGTCACATAATTTCT
>NC_136515.1:67132605-67155105 GCF_053919585.1 Euprymna scolopes | reverse complement strand
TCATGCCTCAGCGTAGCACGCGTACAGAGCTCGCCTCCCCTCAAAGAAACGAACACTTTCGTTCTTCAAACGTCTTAGTTATATACAACAAAAGAAATAGATTTACACAGACACAAAAAATGCAGTTAAGATAGCGTCGCAGCAGTTACTGGTGACAATTAGTGATGACAGCTATGTCCACTAAATCGTACGCATACTGGCTGTCATATACTTTTAGTAATACACTTTTTTAAATTATTCGTTTTCTTAATTTTTACCGACCCTCGAAAGTTAGAACATAATAAAAAATGCCCTTTGTTCTTCTCTGCAACCTCTTTCTTTCAGAAGTTGCGAGCCTGTCTCTGCTTTATCGTTATTTTCATCATTATTTTCATGGCACGTTCTCGGCTGAGCTCCAATCTATAGGCTCTCATTGCCGAACTTTCACAAAAAACACTCGTCTACCTACATCCACTATATATAATTTATCCCAATCTCAATCTGTGCCTAAATCTAAACGTAGAATTCTCGAAAAAAAGCTTCTTTCCCTAAACTGCCTGCCATTGGAAGCTTGTTCTGCTGGTTTGTTTCCCGGTCGAATTCAACATGGTAGCATTCAAATCCAGTGTAAAAATATTCTTCTTGAGCCGTCCCAATAAATAATCAAAGTCTAACCAATGCACACCATTAACAATTACCAAACTACAAACTCACATTCATTAATACTTATCGTCGCGTGGCATTCTGGCCTTGATAACTGATGACTCCCAAGTAAAAAAAAAGTAATAATAATAAAAAAACAGAAGAAAAACAAAACAAAACAAAAAACAGAAGGAAAAGATAAAAAAGAAAGAAGAAAAGAAAATAAAGGAAAAAGAAAGATATAAAAATAAAAAAAAGACTACTCGAAAGTATGAAAAAAAAAAATAGAAAGAAAACAAAGAAGAAACCAGAAAGAGAACTCAAAGGAAAAGAAAGAAAGAAAAAAAAACCCAAATGTTTTATAATGTGAGTTGATCTACCTATTTTTGGGAATAAATGAACTCAACCGGACAAACACAAAAAATACAGTTACGACTAAACGTTGTTGCAATTATTAATGACAGTTAGGGCCATAGCATCGAACACATACTTTCTGTAACATACTTTTATACAACTGTTTTTCTTGATTATTAGCAGCTTTCAAAAGTGATAACGCCATAAACCAAAGGTCTTTTACTCACCTTCTTGAAAATTGTAGGTATGATGAATGTCCAAATTCCAACCACCAATTTCAGAGGACGTCAAATCATAACCACTCATAGTTGTACTACGGGCCTCCCAAAATATGTAATGACAATTCTGGTATTGATATCCGACAAAAACTGAAAAATAATACAAGATTATGTTATAACAATGACCAATAACAATTACTAAGAATAATAATAGTACTCGTCTGAGCTCCGATCTATAACCCTCCTCCCCCTGACTGAATTTTCTCCCAGTTTAAACGCCTTCGGGCCAGGATCAAAGTGTAGAATCTGTTCTGCAGATGCTGCACTCTAGGTAATTTGTCCCGGTCAATGGAGGAGAAACCCTCTATACTGGGACAATTATTAATTTTGGTCACAACCAGAGTGACCCCTTTTTATCCTACGTTTAGGGGAGCTGGTCCCCCCACATTAAAAACGACCTTGTGTCACATTTGCTTTCGTGGGGAAGCAAATAAATACCTAAGCCTAAATGAAGATTCATAAAAAAAGCTTCTTTCTTGGAACTGCACGCCTGTAGGCCTCTGTTCCGTTTTCCTGCTTTCCAACTGGTATGGTTGTCTTCAAGTCCAACACAAACAAATTCTTGATGAACCATTCCCTTAAGTAATCCAATTTACCAAATTTCCACTACTAACGATTATTACGATATTGTCCCATTGACTAGTGTACACACATTAACCAACGACAATTATTAAGAATAATAATATTGCTCGTCTGATCTCCGATCTATGGCGCCCCCCCTGTCATGACTTTCACTTAAATCACTTGTCTATAGCTGAAACCACTATCAATAATTTCCCCACTTTTATCTGTGCCTAAACATAAACGTAGATTCATAAACAAAGCTTTCTTAGAACTGCACGTCTGTAGGTTTGTGTTTCGTTTTCCTGCTTTCCAACTGGTATGGTTGTTTTCAAGTCCAACATAAACAAATTCTTGATGAGCCATCCCCTTTAGTAATCCAATTTACCAAATTTCTGCTACTAACGACTACTACGATACTGTCTCATTGACTACTGTACACTCATTAACTCTTATCCTCGAGTGACTCCTTTATAAAAAAAGAAAAAAATAATAGCAAAACTTGTGGTTTTAAATATGATAAACCAAGACAGGAAATTATACTCCCCACCCCCACAAATTCCAATCCTTCCTCAACATGATAGTGTCAGAGACACCTTGTAAACTACCAGTGAAATTAAAAGCTAATAGATACCCCCCCTCAGAAGTGGCGTTTTAATTTCTTAAAATATTTTCGAATATTGCATGAAAATTTACGGTTATCCTCCCCCACCCCCATAAAGCCGATTCTATAGCTGAATATTAAAAGATTTAAATGAATCAGCATCAGAAATTTAAAACGGAATCGATAATTGTATAGAATCCGTGAAAAATATCGGAATTGCCCCGTCATCAGGATCAGAACCCGTAATCCAATGGTTTTCTCTGCCTCTGTGTCCCAAGCAAAAATAAACGTGTCAGGCATGAAAACGCAAGTCAGTGAACTGAAATTTGAAAAGGTCTTCCTTGCCATTCCTTTGTGTGTTCTGATCTAAACCTTCCCTGACTTCGTATGCAACCGATGAGCCTTGCTGTTGTCGATGGAAGAAAACCCCCCTCTGAAATCTTGCAGACTAATGAATAGCTACAGCCAACAAGGAGAATTTAATGTCAACCAGACAACCGTAGAGATACGAGCTTTAGCCAATAAGCACCCTGTGCCTTTAAAAGAATAATCTTTCCTTTACGTTAGCTCTTTATATTAAGTGGCTTCAGTCCATGTCTTGGGCGTTCTCCATACAAACAATATTTATGCAGACATAAAAGAAAATATACAAATTTAAGCTTGTAAACATATATAACGTCTTTCCATTGTGTTTTTTATTTCTTTTCTACATAAATGCAAATATTTATATTTCTGTTTGTTGTTTTTTATGGATGTAAATCTCCGTTCGTATATACGTTGCAGATGGAAGCATCGAAATAAGTACATTTCTTTAGCCAAACCAAAATGCAATTACACGGAATTTAATTTGTAGCAGACAAGAATAACAATGTCTCCACAATCTCGCAAAAAAACAAAAACAAAACAAAAAACAAAAAAGACACAAACAAACAAACAATAACAAAAAAATAAACATTTAGCACATTTTACTGCGTAGTTTAATCTTACCTCGGGCAGTGACAATTCCGTAGACCTTCTGGCGATAAACATTCCTCCTATTCCAAGAGAAAGTGTATTTCAGATTTGGGTCAGCCTCAAAGACCTTCTCCATGACGATGCCTTCGACCGAGACTTTCAGGTGTACAACGGCCAAAGAATCGGGGATTGTACTCGGCGTCATCTGTATCATGATGACTGACATGTAGCCGGCTGACTCGCTGCTGTGATAAACTAGGTGCACGTTGGTATGAGGAATTGAGAGGCTCTCCTGAAGAACCTAAAGACAAACAACAGAATTGGGTTATTATGTATTTTTGTGTTTCTGATTTAATGTTTGGGATTATTTTGGATTTTGCATTAAAATACAGTAATATTTAGATCAATTAAATTTATCTATTATTGTCAAAAGTATCTTCGGGGTGTTTTCTATAAGTTTCCAGATATTTTTGCACGGGCATTTAAATTGTCATAGATACTTGAAAATTCAGTATATTATTGCTATTTATCTTATGAGATGACTGCCCAGTTTTTATGATTTCAGTTTTAAATGAAAAGCTACAGCAAGAATTGGAATTATTAAAGCCTGAGTGTCACAACCAGTGGATTTCACAAATGCAATCTGAATGTGAGGACACTTTAGAAGAACGATATGCAATAAAATTCTGTTTTAAACTTAATAAAAATGCCAAAGAAACGTATGGAATGCTTCAGACTGCGTTTAGACCATCTTACATAATTGAACATTAGCTTTTGAATGGCATATAAGATTCCAGGACGGCAGGGGGTCTGTGAGGGACGATGAGAGATGTGGAAGGAGTAATGACGTCAGAACATCAGAGTTGATTGTTTAAATAAAGAATTTCATAGGTAAAAACCATTCTGTGTCTATAGAGACAATAATTGCACAGTTTGATGTCATTGTGGGAACTGTGACAAAATTATTTGCGAGGAATAGAAAGATGCAGTAGATTTGTGCACAGTTTGTTCCAAGAGTGCAGTCCATAACTCTATCCTTGTCACAGATTATTTGACCAAGATCGACATCCAGACAGTTCTTTATCCTCCCTAGAATTAAGAATTTGCTTTCTTGGACTTTGGTTATTCCCTAAGCTCAAGGAAAACCTTGGAGGCTATAGTTATGAGATAATTGTGGAGATAAAAGAGGCTGTGAGGAAGGGCATTAACATGCTCACACAAGAAGACTTACATGGCGCCTTCCAGAAGTTGTTTGAACGGTACAAAATGTGCATTGCAGCCAGAGGAGATTACTTCGAAGTGGACTAGAGTTTCATATGAGTACTATAAATAAAAGTAACCATACAAAAAAGTCTGGAAACTTATTAAAGGTACGTCGTATATCTATAATTTGCTTATATATATATATATATATATATATATATATATATATATACATATATATACATATATATATACATATATATATAAATATATATGTTTTATGTTTTTATTACCGTTTTATCTGCTTGGTTACATATGTTTCTGATGTTGGACCGTGTTTACGATCTAACAGCCTCGTCAGACCTAACAGAAATGGTATAGTATTGCAATAGTATTGAGCACTCTCTTCAGGTTTTAACTAATTACCAGTTTTACCATATATATATATATATATATATATATATATATATATATAATTCCAGGTTAGCATTTTTCAGAGGTACGACAACCAATGAAATTTTAAGGAGGTTAATGCAAGGGTACTCAATATCAAAGTAGAGCAAGATATACGTTTTATTTTACATAAGCTTCCATATGTCGCTACACATTTATAAGTATGTGTTGGTCAGCCAACTACATGAAACTAGAGACCTCTTCAAGCGATATTTCTTATACAAAAGTACAGTCTGTAAAGATTACTGACTTCACTTCTGTATAAGTTATATCGCCTAAAGCATACTCATGAATGTGTAGCGACATATAGAAGTTTACAAAAATGTGTGTATATATATATATATATATATATATATATATATATATATATATATATAGTAAGTTATAAAATATATATGGCGATTAAGCTACACTGAATATTCCGCGTTTCATCCACTCTAGGACTCTTCAGGCTTACACATAAATTCATACTTTCGTATATTAATTTTATGTGAGTAAATTAAGTATATATATATATATATATATATATATATATATATATATATATATATATATATATATAGTCTTTGAAGTTTTTAACATTTGAAACCATACAAAAAATTACTTTTTATCATTCGTTAAAAAAATTAAAAAAAAAAACATCTAGTCAGTAAGTCGTTTAATCACCTGCAATCACTGCATCAACTTTCTCGAAATTACTATAATACTAATTTTTTTATTTTTTATTTTTTATTTTTCAAGGGATCATCAGTTGTTTACCATGAAACACTGTTTCGGGGATTTATATATATATATACTTGAGTGTGCGTGTACTTGTGTGAGTGAAAAACAGATAAAATGATACAAAAATTAGAAATAAATCACAAAAAAGGAGAAAGTTATTGGTTTCATTCCGATTAATGAACGTCTACAGAAAAGTTTTTACTTTTGTTTTTCTTCCCATATTTTGTCTCCGAAATTTCTGGGTTTTTCATGACTATTTATGGGGTTATCTTGGAATTTGATAGAAACTGCAATAAAGTTTAAATCAATTAAAATCATATATTACTGTTATACATATAAACACACACACACACACTACCCCACACACCACACACACACACATACATAGCTATGGTTCCCAACACCCTGGAGACTTCATCAGTCTGCCCCATATTTAACAATTCTTGAGATGGGCCATATGTATCTCAGTACAATCCAATCAGTCTCCTGAATGTCATGAGAATGGGCTAGGACAACAGCATATTTCTTTTCAGTGTTTTGACTCTCGACTGTGTATCCATTGATATCTTATATGCATTTGTACTGAGTTATGTGGTTCTCGGTTTTTTAACTGTGTCGGATATATACTTGCAAGTAAAAACAACGAAAAGAATATTCTGTTGTCATAGCCCTAGTCATGAGTAAGTTGCAGAAATCTGTGATAAACAGGGAAGTCGTCAACCACATTTGCAGAAATAACTACTCAGTGACATTCAATATGGTTTACGTTCAGCTGGGTATACAGCTGATGTGCTGACTGTAATATCACACTGGATTAGTGAATCTCTCGACAATGGCTTTGTTTCTACAGCAATAGATCTTGACATATTCAAGGCTTTTGGCAGACTTTGACATACAGGTCTGCTTCACAAGATTTATAGCTATGGAATAGCTGGAAATGTCCTCTAAATTATTAAATCCTTTCTCCCTGATATGCTGCTCTCTCAGAAAGTGCAGCCTCAATAGAAAGAAATCAGAAGTTCATAGTATAAATGCTGGCGTCCCTCAGGGTTCTATCCTGGGCCTTAATCTCTTCTTGATTTTCATCAATGATCTCCCAAATAATATTCTTAGATCATTCGTAGATATTTATGCAGACGAAATCACCATCAATGGCAACACTGTGTTTCCACTCAAAACTACAGTGTCATAGTTTTCAAACACAACATCTAGGTACGAGCAAAATACATGCCGATGCTCAACATGTATAAACATTTTTACCTATCCCTTTACTTAAAAAATCACCAAAAATCAGGAAATTAACCAATTTTAATGAAATTTTCAGTATTTATTAAATAATGATCGCGGAATATAATGCACTTAGTAATTTTATTTTGATCTGAGAGGAAATGTATTATTTTGTTTAAATAAAAAATACCTTGTATAAAGTTATGGTTTTCAGTAGTAAATAAAAAAACGCACGAATTTATTTTTGCTTCTTTATATAAATAAAGCATTGCAAATTTGTAACAATAAAATTAAAATAAAATAATTTTTGCAGGGACATTACGAAAGAAGCCCCTAAAGTCCGTATTAATGAATTCGATACAACTCGAAGAAGAAGAATGAATTTCTCGAACTACCGAGATTATCATTAATTAGGCATTGTTTATTTAATATTTTCACAAAATTGCAAAAAATATTTCTACTTTTTTTTAAATTACAGGTTTCGCATAATTTTTATATGCAAGATTTTAATATTTTCCTTGCTCGCAAGAATGTGAAACTTTCGGCGGAGCATATTTTTTTTTTATATACTATTGAACAATAATTAAAAATAAAATTAATTTAAAAACAGGAACAAAGAAAAATAATTAAATTAAAAGATGGAAAAATTTATACGAACGTTCAGAATAGGAATGTATGGATGCACGTCTGGGAAAAAAATATCACACCCGTTCCTCTCTTTTAATTACATGACGTCTTTCGACTGCCTTAAATTTTGGTCCTTCGTATATTCCGTGTATACAAAATTTTAGTTTGTTGCGTTTTACGAACGGCAATATCACTCGGTTTTGGACCTAATTAATGTATATTTTGTATAAACAAGGTGTTTTTTTTAAAATTTAATTCAATATCTTCGGGCTTTACTTTACTAATTATCTTTGAAATAGACCCAGAAAATTAATATTTATCTTTTAAAGGATTTTTACATTGAATTTATTTACCTGCAAATATTAGATGAATTGAGTAGCTCGCCGTGAAAACATTTTTCATAACTTTTTTTTTTTTCACATGTACAAATATTGTTTTCCTTTTGGAAAATAAGTTTAGTCCTTAATCTTTCAAATAAAAGTAGTCGGAAACCTACAAAAAAAATATGATAAATCGGCTTTCAAAACTAGGCACCCCTATTTTTGTCCGCCCATTTTTGCTCGTATCTAACAACTTCTTGTACACTACACACAATGCTTCGGGCAAACTACATCATCCTCCTCTAATTTTATTTTTTCGTAGTTTTAATATTCTGAAATCTGTTTTGGATATTTTAATTTCAAAGCAGAAAATGGGAGAACAATAATGTTCAAGTATAAAAAAAGGATTTACCTGTGATTCTGGGATAATAGTTGTCTTCTCGGGGCATGCTCCAAGTTGCGTATGCTGCCAAGTTGACAGTACGACAGGCCGTAGAAGGTAATAATGATGTTCGACATTGCATAGTATTGGATTTGGGGCGATCCAGTCATCATCTTCAAGCGTCATTGTCACAACATCCATGGTGATTATTTGGTTCCATGGGACAAGAACGCTGGCACTTTGTGCAGGAAACGGTTCGCGATGAAATTGTAAGGTAACTGAACCACCGCCATTGACCAAAATATCAAACCTTCAAGAAAAATAGGAAAATAAAATTTTAGTATAAAGATATTCTATGACAATCTGTATATATATATATATATATATATATATATATATATATATATATATATATGTATATATATATGTATATATATATGTATATATATGTATATATATATGTATATATATGTATATATATATGTATATATATGTATATATATATGTAAACATATATATATATTTATTTACAAAATTGCCCTTGTCAATGTGTGTGATGTGCGGAAATGGTCTCTGTCAAACTACTCAGTTAATTCTTTATTTACAGACGTGAAACTTGATTTATAGGGAATTAAAACCTGTGGGAAGAAATTACATTTGGTTTCTAGCCGATAAAAATAAGCTGCTAAGTGATAAAACTGAAAAAAAAATGGAAAACTGGTATAAGTTAACTAAACATGTTATTTATATGCATACGCAAATATACATTTATACGTTTAAGTCAATTAATTTGTAAAGTTTTGATATGTATGTGGACTTAGCTTTTAACAACTAATTCTGGAGAGCTAATTGATTTTCTTTCAGTTCTAGATGATAGCACCCAAGTTCTTTCTTTTTTTTTTTAAATCACTGCTATATATTGGTAGTGTTGCCTCTATAATATAAATACGAAATGTGCTTGGACTAAAATATCATATTTAAATATATTTTACAGTCGGGCAACGCTGAGCAGCCTGCTAATATATTATATAAAATAATTTAATGGCATTCTTTATGTGCTTCAGACTCACCGGGTCATAACCTCCCAGATTTTTACCTGTGCTTTTCTCTTAAAGATGACTGGGATGCAATCAGGGATCACATCAGAAATGCTCCATTGGGAAATATCTGTTCTCTCCCTGCTGAACAGTGCGCAAATGAGAGCACTGAATAGTTCAAAATGGCAATTGAAGCACGTGCTCCCACATGTAAGTTCTCTACCACTCTCCCTAATGGTATACTTTTACTTGTGCAGCTGCCATTGCTCAAATCTGTCACAAGATTGCAGCAAGGAAAGAGTAAAAAAATAGCCGGTAAAAAGTGTAAAAAGTAGCATCAACAGAAAGAAATATTCTGAATTATATTAACGATGAATGGCAAGTTGTTTGTGCGTGTAGCGACCCTCTATGAAGAACTTAAAAAGCATGAAAATTTACCAGAAATACCATTTCCGGCATTAAAGACTAAACTGGTTGATGTGCCGTAACCTAAGGCAATCAAACAAACATTCTATGTTTTATTTATATGGATTGCATAAATTGGGCTTCAAAGGTCAAAATCTGAAGCTATTAGCGGAGATTACTATTTGAATGACAGTGTCACTCAAACAGTTTCAGTTCGTGGAATATGAATGCATTCTTGGAGTCATTCAGTGCAGCCGTGTCATTCAAAATTGACATCAATATGGCATTAGACGCTGATCTGTATTTATGCTAAATATTTCGGCTATTTCTACATATTTTTTTAACCCCAGCTCCAAAAATTACAACAAGAATATTATACGTAAACTTAGTATCATTATATCTGAAGTTTTATTATTCTACTTTTTATACATATACTGGCAGGACCCATGTATTGGCGTTGCCCAGTGGAAGTTTGACACACACCAAGAACAGATTCGATAAAACCCATGCTTCCTCTTAAAACAAACTACTATTGTCAGCCCTAGAAAATAGAGAGCACAGGCGGCCGTGGCCAAAATGAAAAGATCTGAATACATTAAAGGTATGGAATGGCATCTTTTATGTTGACGAGGAGACGATATCCGGAAATATTTTAATTATTTCTCGATGCTTTTATTTTTATTTGTAAATATCGGATAAATAAAAAAAACTATCGTTTCCGAAATGATTGTACATGAAAAAAATCGATTTTGTTATGCTCACCCCCCCTTATGTAAACTTGATAATTTCACAATTATTAACCCCTCACCTATTCTAGATATAGCCCAAGGTTCACAACACCTACTAAGCTTTTCGTAACTGAAATACTCTTTGCTCTTATAGGCCTTGTCTATAACAATACATACATACATACACATATATATATACACACACACACATATATATATATATATATATATATATATATACATAGATATATACATACATGTATACATACATATATATATATATATACATAGATATATACATATATATATATATATATGTGGGGTTGGGATTAAAATATCTATATATATAAATACTTGGTATATATATATATATATATATATATATATATATATATATATATATATATATATATATATATATATATACCAGCTAGTCTACCATTGCTTCATGTAAACCTTGCACACACACACACACACACACACACACACACACACACATATATATAAATTATTTTTATTTATATAAACAAATATTACATAATCGCTACACTGAGCATGCTATATATATATATATATATATATATATATATATATATATATATATATAAAATATTTTTTCGTGAATCTCGAATATTTTCATTGTTTTCCAGATTCTTACAGTACAACTTATAACAGAAAAATCCTGTGTCCAGATTAAAAGCTAATTTGCAATTTATATTGTATTATCTTACAGACCCTCTGGAAGGCCCTTTTTATGTTTCGTTACATTTTCTGTAGTTACAAAGAAATTTCCATTTTTTTCTTAATTTAAAGTAATCAAATTGTATCCATGGATAATTTCTGAATCAAATGCATCTTTTTTTTCCCCCAGCCTCTCCGAATTTGTACGCGAGGAATGCGATCAATCTCATGATTATTTCATCCAGCTCAATCGGAAAGGTATTTTATTATGCATATCATTCACAAAGAATATTTTGAAATAACAAAAACGTAGAGACAAAAGAAGAAATTTCAAATTTCCCAAGAAATTTTCTAAATTCATTAAAATAGTTTCGCATATAACAGGAAAATACGTTATTAGAACTCATGACAGATGGATTGACGGACAAGATTTTTGAATTAGATGCTCGGACGCATCTAGAGTAAGAAGTTACAATTCAGTTTATACTTCTGGCATGGTTGGTTGGTTGGTTTTATTTTACGGCATATCAACCCTTGTCAGGTTATTTAATGCCAAATCCAGCGATTTTGAACAATAATTTTTTAATAAAATATTTTTTTTTTCAAGTCGGTTTCTACTTAACCCATAGTTGGGACCCTAACAGGTACTAGCACTCCGGGTCAGAGTAGACCTGGGAGCAGTGGCAATTAAAGGGTGGCTCGACACTCCCCAGAGCCTGCAAGCTGGGGCCTCACCATCGGATATAAAGGTCATATCCAAGACCCGTTCAAGATTAATGTTTTTTAGAGCAGAATATTTGTATGATACTTAATTTTTTTGCACTTTAAACTTTAAATCAAGCCATTATATATAAACATAATCTTATAAATTCAAGAGTAGGTTCTCTACAGTGCAATGCATTTCGATGACAATAAAAATATGGAAGCGTGAAATCAATTAAGAACAATTCAAGTCGATTTATTTAAATACTTCGTTTTAAGAAAAAACTGTATTGTATATTATTTGTCATGTCCAAAATAGTAATATATCTAAAAATTATGACAATTCAGCATACAATATTTAGCTCCACTCGAGCTGTACTTTCTCTTATATTAAAACCCAACCTCATCTATAATCCTGCCTTTGTGAGGGGGTAAGTAAATAGGCACCAACCGACATAACAGACGGACCAGAAAAAAAAAAGTTTTTCTTTTGAGAAATTTTAAAATTTTATCAACTTGTTGTGCATATAAAACTTCTCTTGGGATAAGATAGTCTTTTAAATTATTTTCCATCCTCTTGAATAGAGCTGTATCTTCCCCACATTAAAAAAAAAATACCCTGTATCTATCTCTGCCTTCGTAGCGAGGCAAGTGCATATGTTTGTCCATCGTTGGCGTTGAAGACCACGAACATCACCAATGATGCTGTAATTTATGCATAAAGTAAGATTTTTTAAAAATTTTTAATTACATTTTCACCCCAAACAAGGCACAGTGCTACTTTGAGGTAGATGGCTACTATCAGGGACATAAGTTGAAGGGATACTATGTAGGGAGTTGAGCAGCAAGATGTCTGTTCACATTATACTTGAACTTCTGTATGTCAGTACAGTTGGGAAAGCAGGAACCTGGAAGGGAATTTCCATATTCTAGCACTTCTCGGGAAGAAACCATTAGAATTGAAGATTTCCCTACATATAGGGATCTCTACTCGCAGATTTGTGCAGTCCACAACCATGCCTCTCTTAAGTTGGTACTGTTTTTTTCCAGTGACAAGTAGAAATTCAGAACGACTGCAGAGATAAAAGAAAAGCACATACAACGCCTTTATCCATCCAGCGCAGCCGCAGCTGAGATTGAACTGACTACATAGTTTGTATTATAATTCAAATCTTGTTGGTAGCTGAATACTTGATGCTTCGCTAGGGCTATGAAGGGCATTTTTTATCTTGACGCCATCACTAGATGGAATGCCTACCACGGCTTTAGAGTGTCCCATCTATCCTCGAGAGAAGGATAGACCACACCAGTTTCTCAACCTGGTATTTTACCTCACGGTACATACAGTGCCCCGCCTTCCTAAACGGTCACGCATCTGGTACTGGCCAGGTTCAACGTTGTTTAATTTCGGTGGTTTGGTTAGAACCGGTGTATCGACATGATTGTGCCATATAAATATGACACAATCATACATATCAAACAGCGCTTTGCCTTCCCAAATAGTCACCCATCTGATACTGTTCGGGCTCACCGTTGTTTAACTTCAGTGATCTGACAAGAACCAGTGTGTCAATATGAGTATACCGTACTAAGGAACGTAAATAAAGACAAAACGACTGACAGACAAAACCCCTATGAGAAAAGCAAGGACATGTTTTAAATATAGAACCAAAGAGACAGCCTCCCCCCACTAAAAAATACAGGAATCTTATTTTCTTGAAAATGTCTAAAAATTTATTCACTCGTTGTGCATATAAAAATTCGCTTTCAGATCAGATATTTTTAAAATTATTTCCCTCCCTTCCCCCTTACCCAAATTATCTCCATTAATTATTCCACAAATTAATTATATAGATACTAATAGTTAAGAGCGCGGCGGGGGAGGGGAGTGGTTCCTCCCTCCTCCCCCAAATCGGACGGAACCGACCGTTATAAATTTGTCCCGAGCTTCTTGTTAATTTTCTAATTTAAATTCAAATGAGAAAATGAAAAAAAAAATCTCAAATTAATAAACATTGAAATTTGGGTGAGGAAATCGTTGATTATTTCTCTTGAGATTTAAAATAGTGGAGACCTTCAATCACTCACGACCAACAGAACGTCATGATAATCCTGGTACAAGATTTCAAAAAGACATCTATTTATTATATAAAGGTCAGTAGTCTGTGTGTATGTGTGTTTGTATGTCCAGCTGTAAATTAAAGACTACAAAACAAAACAGCCACAAAGTTGGTATATTCATGATCGGCATTTAAAAAATTGGTAATTCTTTGAGGGTCAACTGGTCTAGTTTTCAGTGGGGAAGACGAGCAGTTTCGAGTGTTATGGTGTACTAATTTAGAGATGTTAAAATAATATTGACAAAAGAAATAACCTCCTAAAGAAAGTAGTCGGAATGTGATGGGGAGATTCCAAAAGTGTCTTCAGAACAACAGCAGTCACACTTTGCTACGGTGCTGCTGAATACACTCAAGATCAATTAATAAAAAGAAAACTTTAAGAAACCATGTGTATTATCTCGGAATATTTGAAGTCAACCCCAACGCAATGGCTACGACTAGCAAGCTCAATCTCACCACACCACATAAGGAGGGAAGAGGCAATCCAACACTGGATTCAAAACGTCGACGAAGACAATAGGTACTTACAAATCCAACAAATTTTAAAAGATGCCCCAGATACCTCCGGACTGATGTCACAAAAGCCCTGCTAAAACTCAAAAATAAACAATTTTGTACCAAGTTGAGACATGGAAGGAGGAATGGAGAAACAATACTCTCAGAGGAGTATTCATCATTGAAGACCAAACTTTGTGCCTCTTAGGTTTTGCTACAAATAGTTAGAAGCGGACCAGAACAAGACACTGCAGGAGTGCAGTAAATAAACACAGATGAAAACAAATGGACTCCTCAATCTGGCCAAAGTGCAACAACGCCACCCAGGATATAAACCACCTGATCCTACACTGCCCAATCACTCGACTGGAAGGAGGCTATGCGATAGCTCATCTGTCTGAAGACAATTTCTCAGACTGGCTAAAAAATAGCAGCATAGAGGTGTAAGCCACATGATACTACTACTACTACTACTACTACTACTAATAATAATAATAATAATTTGTAAAGAAAATGTCAAATACTTCAATGATGAATCTATTATATAAGGAAGAGTTTGTGTGTATGTGTGTGTATATGTGCAGTTAAAGAGAAATAGGTAAAGAGAATGAGAAGAAAATTTTTAGAGAGAGGAAGAGGAAAACAAGAGGGGGGGGGGACTATAAAGATAAAGAGGTGGATAGAAAGAGATAGAGTGATAGATGTTTTAATAGAAATATGTTACACATTTTCCTGGACAATGCAAGGTAGCGCTGCTAGTCTATTATATAAAGGGCAATTGTTTGTACATGTGTTAGTATGTTTGTATGTCCGGTTAAAAGTCCAAAAACGCCAAATAAAAATACCCACAAATTTGGCATTCTCTTGAGTAGTGTTGCCTCGAATGTATATTATCTCAAATTTAAGGTAAAGATTGTTCTCTGAGTCTAAGCTGATGTAGATTTTGTCAGACAACACCGTGCTGACTGATTATTATGATTGAAATTGAGCAGAATTTTAATATTTAAGAGGATGGCTCAACAGGAATTTGTCTGTATTCAACTCCAAAACGACCATCTTGTAGTCAATTGTGAAGCAGCCCGTAATATTTTATTCCATAGACGGGTAGTTTTTAGAAAACTAAATTCCATTTACTTTTAGGTACATAAAGAGAGAAAGAGAAATTAGTTATAGTGGTTGTATCTAAACGAGTTTTGCTGTGAATGTCATGAATCAACCAGACCAATTATTGTTTTTCTTCCATACAGATTATGTATAAATAAAGAAAAGTAACTGATTTTTCAAATCATGGAGTTAATTCTCTTATGCCCACTCATTTCACGAGAAATCCAGAAAAACAAGTTTTCCGTATGCATGTGCATGTATGTCCAGAGAGAGAAATGGGCTAGACAAAGAATAAAGGGGGTGGTTGGGAAGAAGGAGGAGGAACCCCTGGGTGGAGGAAAGAGGAAAGGGACGGATAGAGAGATAGACTTTTTAATAAAAATGTGTCACACTTTTGGCCAGGTTAACGCTGGGTAATCCTGCTAGTCATAATATGAGTGTTATTTTGTCCGTGTGTGTATCTGTCGGTCTGTCAGTCACAATCTTTTAAACAAATATCTTAACTTGCTTTAGAAATGGAACATACTGCATCGATGTTAAGTAATAAAGTCTCAACAATTAACATGTATGCTATGACCAGAAATCGAAACCAAAACCTTGAGATTTTCGATTAGATGTTCTATGAACTAAGCTATTTAGATTGTCTTATAAATCTTATAGCCTTATAATTTATAACTTACAATCATAAAACATTATGAAAGCAAATTAGGTCTGATCAGTATATAAGCCATTCAGTATCGTTCTCCTACTGATGAGACGATCACTAAAGTGTTTCCCCGTATAGTTGAACAATGATATAGCAAATACGTTTGCTCATTATTTACTGAGACTTAGTGGATAAATTAAATCATGCATCAACTGAAGTTTTTTGTGTACCAAATATATTTGGATTGCAGAAAGGGTTGTGAATATTTTAAACAATTCCAAGGCTGTCATTTTCTTTTAGACATCCTATAATTCGTATTAACCCAACACTCGTATAGACCCAACCGTCTTCAAAAAGGACATTACAACCGTTAATCACACCATAATCATATTGGAATCGAATTTTTTTAACTGTTTATAAAATACCAAAAGAAACCAGATGTTATTCAAACTTTTTTTTTTTCTGAGACACAAAACAAATTAGTAAAATTGGTTGTCATCCGCCAATTCTAAAACAATCCCAGATGTCTGAAACTATCTCCGCTGAACTATTTTCTGCCGGTTGAAGGCAACATCGGAATTAAATTAAAATGGTCACAGAATGGTATTAAGTTCAACCAAATTGAATCAGTTTTCAAACAACGCAGCTGGTCAAATAATTATCTTTGAAATGGAGATTGGTGGACACGACAAAGGCGGCACTTTCTTGCCCTCGCACTTGGATTAACTCGATAGGAAATCAATTCGAATTTAGTCTCTTGCAAGTCTTTGCTTGCTCAGAAAAATGATCCCTATATGTCTTCCCTGATCTCTGCAAGAGTGCTTTTGCGATGAAGTAAGGGTTGTGCAATACGCAACCCCATTTCTTGTTTTTTTTTACTGAAGAGTCACCACTTATAAAAGCTCAAAAGAAACTCAAAAGTTATTGTTTTTTTTCAGTTGAACAATGAGACAACACCGTCCGAGTGGTAAAGATGGTTAAAACTGGGCAAAATTTTATTATATAAGAAGATCTCGTTTCACTTGTAGCCCCTCGACGTACATATCCCCGACAAACCCGCTTAGCAATAAGATCTCGCCTCTTCACTGTTGATGTCCCTAAATATCAGAAAGCTTTATATTCAAATAGTTTCTTCCCTCGAACAGCTAGACTTTGGAATTCCCTTCCTGCTGTCTGCTTCCCTAACTGTACTGATATGCAGAAGTTTAAATATAACATAACCAAATATCTTGTTAATCCTTTATAGACATAACCCCAAATAGTAGCCCCTTACGTCCAAATGGCGATATGCTTTGTAAGGGGTGAACATAAGTAAAAAAAAAGATGGCTCTGCCCGAATTTGTTAACATTAAACTTGAAAACGACTATGTTATAGTCAGCTAGGAAGCCGCACCGTAATATTTTGTTCCACAGACGAGTAGTTTTTAGAAAAGTTCCATTTAATTTTAGGTACATAAAGGAAGAAAGGGAAATTATTTATAGTGGTTGTAGCTAGATGAGTTGTTCTTGTGAATGTCACGAACTAACCAGAGCAATTACTGTATAAAGGCTGCACTGTCGTCAAACGCACTCTCTAAACTAAGCGGAATCTTTATAAATCTGATCATTGCTCCTTCTATTCATAATGCGATGGTTGTGCTATCACCAACTCCATATATCCGGGTATGTCTTAAATTAATCAGAGCAATTATTGCAATTTCTATATAGAAAGACAATGGATAACTCTAAAAAGGTGACTGAAAGATGAGAAGTTTATAGTAAAGCAAAGGTTGCCCAATCAACAACCCCACTATTCCAAAGATGGTGTACCCTAATAAAAGTATTTATTTCTCCTGTTTCTTTACAAAATCGAGACTTTTTGAAAAGGTGTATGTTTTTTTTTACATGGTAGTCACCACTTATCAAGGCCCAGAAGCCACTCGGGAATAAGGGTTATTGCGTGTACAGTAATCAATGGGATAATATCGTATTAATCGTAAGTAATGGAGATTTGATTAAGTGTCTTACTTAAGGGGGCGGTTTATCAGGATTTTGTTTATGTTGGACTTGAAGACATCCAAGTTGTAGTCAGGTGAGGAGCAGGCAAACGGAAGAGAGTTCCACATGCGTGCACTTCTAAGAAAGAAGCTTTGTTCATGGAATCTACGTTTTGATTTAGGCACAGATAAAGAATGGGGAAGATTATTGACAGTGGTTTCAGCTAGACGGGTGCTTTTCATAAAAGCTTAGCGAGGGGGACAGAGATTGGAGCTCAGACGAGCACTTGCCATGGAAATAACGATAAAACAAAGAAAGGCTCGCAACGTATCTTCTGTGGGAGAAAGGTTGCAGGGAAGAGAAAAGGGCATCCCCCACTGTTTATGATTTTGTTGTGTTGAAACGATGAGGGTTTGGTAGAGAATTACATTATAATGCGTTTTATAGAAATTATATGTAGTTTTATTTTGTCATATTATTTCTCGTACGTTAAATATTTTGTATTTTTACTGACAACCACAGTAAATAAAACTTGCTGAAATATAGTTACGAAAAAGAAATGCAATCGTGACCATAATTTAAAGATATTTTGTTTGTATATTTTTTGAGATGAGGATTGATCCGGATGATATCAATAAACGGTGTAAAATAGTGCCAAGTCTAATTTTCACCATTCACCAATAACATACAGACGGTCGGAGGTTACATCGACCGAAACGTTGTGAAAAAAAAACCCAACCAAGATGAGAACAATAGTCCAAACCATCCAAATAATACAAAAAAAAAAAAAATTAAATAAATATATGAACTTACATTCCTTCTTTCCGAGTGAAAGTATATCCGTAGAGGGGTTGCGTGACAACACCCACTCTCACACCAATAAGGGGGCTTCCATCGCGGGTTAAAACTGTTCCGCTAATTACAGACACTTGACTGAAAAAAAAAAGAAAGAATAAAAAGATGAATCAGATATTTGCACACAATGAGTTGACCTAAGAAGTTTTTGTATGCAACGACCAATTTTAGCTAATATTTATCTTAATCCTTAGCTGGAAAACATAGAAAGTTTTGTTCTTAAATATTATTTTATTATTATGTATTATTTATATTATTAACTCGTAAAAACAAATAAATTATTGTAACATTTAATTTACAAAATTTAAATCTAATTGTTCTTATGTGTGTGTGTGTGTGTGTGTGTGTGTGTGTGTGTGTGTGTGTGTGTGTGTGTGTGTGTTTAAAAGAAGAGAATGAACTCAATTCTTTAAGGGGACACTTACTGGAATAATACAAAGCTCAACAAAATTGTATTGAAGCTTATTTAGAAGTAAATAAGCTTGGACAATCAAAGTATAGAAACAACACACACACAAACATATATATATATATATATATATATATATATATATATATATATAGTGAGACAGAGAGAAAGAAAGATTTATTCATTTATTCGACAAAATATATACATATTATATATATTTGGAATATATATATAATATATATATATATAAATATAAAATATACATGTATATATATTTATAATATATATATATTATAAATATATATATAATATATATATATTTATAATATATATATATTTATAATATATATATATAATATATATATATATTTATAATATATATATATATTTATAATATATATATATATATATAATATATATATATAATATATATATATTTATAATATATATATATTTATAATATATATATATATATATTTATAATATATATATATTTATAATATATATATATATTTATAATATATATATATTTATAATATATATATATTTATAATATATATATATTTATAATATATATATATTTATAATATATATATATATTTATAATATATATATATATTTATAATATATATATATATATATTTATAATATATATATATATTTATAATATATATATTTATAATATATATATATTTATAATATATATATATTTATAATATATATATATATATATTTATAATATATATGTATATATTTATAATATATATATATTTATAATATATATTTATAATATATATATATATATATATATATATATATATATAATATAACTATTCATTTATTCACATGAATTTAATATACAAAAGTATAGATTTATGCGTAAACTTTAAGTATTTACTTCAAAAGCGCTCAATACGTAGGTAGAGCTAGTTAGTAATTTATAAAATATATATGGCGATTAAGCTACACTGAATATTCTGCGTTTCATCCAACTATAGGATTCGCCAGGCTTATGCGCATAAGCCTGACGAATCCTATAGTTGGATGAAACGCAGAATATTCAGTGTAGCTTAATCGCCATATATATTTTATAAATTACTATATATATAATATATATATATATAATATATATATATTTATAATATATATATATATATATTTATAATATATGTTTATAATATATATATATCTATAATATATGTTTATAATATATATATAAATTTATAATATATATAATATATATATTTATAATATATGTTTATAATATATATATATATATATATATATATATATATATATATATATATATATATATATATATAAAAGGGATGAGACGATTCCAATATTTTTTTGGATTCTGAGACAATTACCAATTCCGTTTTGAAATACTCATTCCGATACAATAACCGATTTCGATTCTTATCAAATCATTAAATTTTTGATAAAAAGTGGTATTTTTTCATGGGGAGGGCGGACTATATTGACTACCTGTGTAATATGTACATACATTTGTGGTAACATGAAAGTACATTTGTCGATTTAGTTTGTAGATTTTAGTTTTACTACAAGTTTCTCAGATATAAATAATATATTAGTTTAGTAGTAGTACCAGTCACGGAAAGTGAAGTTTTAAACATGAAACAATTAAAAGAATTCCAATATTATTTCAGATACGCCCAGAAGTTCCGATTTTTCTGATTCTCGATTCCAATTCTCATTAATTGTCCTAGCACTAATATATATATATATATATATATATATATATATATATATATATATATATATATATATATATATATATATATATAGTGGAGATGGTAATTAATAGAAACTGAAGAAAGTGCTCAATACTGTTGTAGAGCAAATATGCGTTTTATTTTTTTATTACCGTATCTTTCTGTTAAGTTACATTATTGTTTCGGCTAATCGGCCGTTGTTTGGCCGTTTGTAGCGTCCTCATACTTTTACAGAAAGCTTATTGATTATTGTATTGCAGCTTATTTAGAAGTAAATAAGTTTGGACAATCAAGCTATAAAAACTACATGTATATATATATATATATATATATATATATATATATATATATATATATACATACAGGGTGTCCGTAAAGTTACTATATATATGCTTGATTAAATAAACCTGTAAAAAAAGAAATATTAACTATTAATACAAATATAATACAATAAAACAATAAGACTGTATAGTAACTTTACGGACACCCTGTATATATATATATATATATATATATATATATATATATATATATATATTTCTGTAAAAGTCTGAGGACGCTACAGACGGCCCAAAAAAAAAACGGCCGAGTAACCGAAACAATAATGTAACTTAACAGAAAGATACGGTAATAAAAAATAAAACGTATATATATATATATATATATATATATATATATATATATATATATATATATATATTTATATATATATGAAAGTTATTTTTATTTATTTTATTCTAACCATATATATATTAAAATATGCAAGAGTTTTGAAAGGCAGCATATAGATCTTGCTGTCTTAAGACGTGTTTTAAAAAAACAGGTCGAAAATATAATGCCAGCGGAATTAGAACAGGAACTGAATTGCACTGTATGTGGCAGATACTTCTTTGTAAAAAGCTGGTTTTGGAAATCATCTGAAATCACACAATCAAAGACAGGAACAGCAGTCTTATGAGGAGGCTTTTATAGCACATCCGGCAACGCTAAGTTGTCATATTTGTGGTCGAATCTGCACGACATTCGAAGATTCATAATATAAGCATGCGATCACCTTTACAAGAAGGAAAGGTTTTATGTCATATACGTGTATTTTCATGTAGGACTGAAGCAGATGCACAACACTTAACTGAAGAGATGGTAAAATTAAGTCAAGAAGTAGCAATTATGTATATATATATATATATATATATATATATATATATATATATATATATATATATATACACAGAGTGACCCAACAAAACCGGCCCGCGTACACTTTATTTATTAGAGTTGGGGCCCGTTTCATATATATA
>NC_136515.1:67082605-67127605 GCF_053919585.1 Euprymna scolopes | reverse complement strand
ACTAGCTTCTCGTGTGAATCCCGAAAAGTGCTTTGGCTAGGATCTCCCTGAAAGTATTACTTCAAGTAATATCTATCAGGATTTTTCATCTGATTTCTAATCAGTGTATTATCTCGATTATATATATATATTAACTGTTTCCTTTTCAGATTAAATATGTTTTAACTCTTTTTCAAAGTGTTTTAACATGTTTTATTAAGTATTTGCTCTTTTTTATAACTTTCGTTTATTACACTGTGGATTTCCTCATTACAGCCATTTCGTTAATAGGTGAGCAATTCCATGATATTATTTTTCCATAGAAATTTCTAGCCATCTACCTTATCAGATGCGATTTGCTTCTGATATAATGTAACAAAATAGGTTGTTTTGTACATCATGGACCTGATACGTTTTCTTAGGGAAACCCCCATGACCACGTTGTTATAGGTCGGCCATATTGGATACCGGGCAAAGCAAAATTGATAGTTATATATATATATATATATATATATATATATATATATATATATATATATATATATATATGGTATTTTTTCGGAGATTTTAAGACGAGGATTGATAATTTGTATAGTGTGGTTAGTCCATCGGTATAATAAAAAATAACGTTCATTTCTAGGTAACACTTTTATAGATGTCAAAGCTTCAAGCCTCAGTGTGGGCAAATTTAAGAATACAATTACAAATTATGTAAAACTTCTACCGGGTCGTGCCTGACGGAACGAGAGTATACTACACTCGTAATTAAAAAAAAGTTCCAGTTGAAAATTCCATACAGATCCAGGAGTTTAAGAAAAGGATTCCGGAGTTCAACAAGATGTTACATCTGAAGAAGACTATAGATTACATCGGTCGAAATGTTGTGAGAGTAACACTCAAGATAAGACCAGTCGTCTGAATAATCCGTATAATGCAACAATAAAATTGTCATAAAGCTAATTCATGAATTTCTCTTTTCTCCATCGTTTAGAATCTTTTTCATCTGATGATGAATCGACGAATAATCGAAAACGTTCATGACACATATTGAACTTATATAAAGATTTTTCGATTTTAACACACAAAAAAATAATCATAAGAAAAATAAAAAAATAGATTTGTGTGTTCGACAAGATTCACTAGAAGAAGCACGCGAGTAACCTCAGCTGAAACGTTGTGAAAATAGCACTTAAGATTAGAACACTACACCAGATACTACAAATAATATATAAAAATAGATTACATACCCAGGGTGCAATGTTTTCCATTCCAACCAGTCTTACAAATGCAGGTACCGTTATTGCAAAATCCGTGTCCGTCGCAGCGTGGATCACACGCTAACATATCGCACAAGCCGCTAGTCCATCCATTATGGCATACACATTGTTGGTTTTCGCAGTAACCATGGAAGCAATCCAACAGGCAGACTTCTGTTAATAATAAAAATAATAACATAAAAATAAAACAGTGTTCTTCTCCGATTGAAGAACTTTACCGAAAGCAGATGCAAAAACTGATGATCCATTTCGAAAAGACACGTGATCAATGCCATGATTTTCTATCGGCTTGGCTGACTGAAACCTAGGACATCAACATATGGTAGAAGCTTCCTTAAGTCATGCCAGACTACAGATACCCACTGTAAGCGTGTCTGCATGTGGAATTCTTGTGGCAAGAGTTGCGCAATCTACAACTATACCTCTACTGAGTGAACGTTATTAAATACCAGTGGCAAGTGCCAGTTCAGGATGACCGGAAACAATGCCGAGGTAAGCGAAGAGCACATGTAATGCCTAGAATTCTCACATAGTCACCCATCTGCTACTAGCAAGGCTCAATGTTGCTTAACTTCAGTGATCTGACGAGAACCGGTGTGTCAACGGGATTATGCTATCCAACTTATAATGGGTGACGGAATGCATCCGTAGTTATATTAGCTGTACTCCATGAAATATTTATTGTGCTTTTTATATCAATGTATATAATTTATTGTTTATAATAATAATAATAATAATAATAATAATAATAATAATAATAATAATAATAATAATAATAATTTAAAAGTTATTTTCTGTTTTGTTATCATTAGATTCTAACTTTATTTTTTATACTATAAAATTATGAATTCCATAAATAAATAACTTTATTTTTTATACTATAAAATTATGAATTCCATAAATAAATAACTTTATTTTTTATACTATAAAATTATGAATTCCATAAATAAATAACTTTATTTTTTATACTATAAAATTATGAATTCCATAAATAAATAACTTTATTTTTTATACTATAAAATTATGAATTCCATAAATAAATGGCGACAATACTTATAGGAGTACATGACCAAATGTAAAACCCCGAAGGATTTAGTGGAACAGAAGTCTATATTTCGGCAAGTAGATAAAATATTTTAACGTTGGAAGATAAAATTGTTGTTAAGTGTACTCGAACTTATATAATAACAAGCTATTTCGGCAAGTAGATGATTGATAAAATATTTTATCGTTAGATGAAATTCTTGTTAAGTATACTTCAACTCATATAATAACAAGCTATTTCGGGAAGTGGATGATGGACCTATATTTTAACGTTAAAATATGAAACTCTTGTGAAGTGTACTTGAACTTATATAATAACAAGCTATTTCATCATGTAGATAAAAGATAAAATCTTTTGATGTTGGAAGATTAAATTGTTGTTAAATGGGCGAGAACTTATATAATAAACATTTTCAGAAAGTAAATGGATAATAAACTATATTAACATGTTGAGATGAACCGCTTTTTGATGTATACAACAGCAACGCAAGTAGGTGGTGAGATAAAAGCTTAAACATCAACTTCCATAATTCCATAATTCTACAACTAACTTTGTCAAGTAAATTAGATTATATATTAATCAATATATTACATCTAATGCCATACAAATACACATACTATTAAGTATATATGTCATCGACATAAAGAAAAATGTATCTCAATCACGAATCATTTGCGGGTGTGTCATAAAAATTGATTGTGATTATTGTTTGTAAATAAAAGTGTTTTTAAAATGACAAGCTATTTCGTCAAGCAGGTGGAGCATAAAAACCTTACCGTTTGCTGATAAAATGATTTTAAAAATACCTAGATGTACAAAAAAGCTATTATGGCAAGCAGATGGAGCATAAATATATAATAACAAGCTATTTCGGCAAGTAGATGATTGATTATATATTTTATCGTTAGCAGATAAAACTGTTTATGCATAGTCAACTGATATACCAACAAGCTATATCGGAAAACCTGTAATTTGTAATTAAAGGAATCTAAAAGAAACTGTCTACCAATCACTAACATTTTGTCAACATGGCATAAACAGACCGATCATACATTTTTAACAAAGATTTAGCAAAAAAAAAAAAGCAATGGATGGCACTTGCTCGAAAATGTCAGTGTTATTGAGCATGAAAAAATAGAGGTTATTAATGTTCTTTCATGAAAGCAATGATAAAAAAGCACACATTTAAAGAGGGGGGTATAAATAATTTGGATAAATAAAACACAAAGGAAACATTTAAAGCTTGCAATGTTTTAAACATTTAAGGATAAAATAAGCAGACGAAGAACAGGAAATTTACTTCTACATAAAAACAAAATAAGCATGGAAATTTCCTCTTTCTTTATCAAAGTAGTAGTTGCAGGGAATGAGGAAACTGAAGAGGGAGGGCGTAAGAAATGAATACAAGATATCCAAGAGGCAAAGAGGAAAGGATATACTTACTTTCTAATTTCGAGCTATGCAGAATGTTAATAGGTTAAATTTGGAATTCAGAGTCGTTGAGCATACAAGCTATTTCGGCAAGTAGATGAAGCATAAAATGCTTAATGCTCACAGAACTTTTTTTCAAGCAATAATTCGTCAATGCTTATCAAGGCCCAAATAACATTCGAGGATAAGATGATTTTGCCAGGCGCATGGTGAGAAAATTCCATGAGTATCGTTAACGATAGTCGAAAGTAAGAAGAATTAAATATCAAACAAGAATTTATTTACATGAGAATTGAGAAACAACCATGTTCTAGTCAGCTGAGAAGCAGCCCTGTGGTATTATGTTCCATAGACGGACAGTTCTAGGAAACTTTGCTCATGAAAACTCTGTTTTATTTTACAAAAGGGGAGGAAAGAAAATAATTGACAATGGTTTAAGCTAGACGAGTTTTTATTGTGAATAATTTAACTATAGAGCAGAAAAAGACTAGCAATATTTTTTCAGTGAGGGTTGAGGATTTAATACATACTTACTTTCTAATTACGATCTATGTCTATGAGGTCATTTTTTTGTCATAGTCATTCAACCGTGCCATAGTTTAAAAGTAATGCATGTATTTAATGTAGGTAGCGTCAGGAAATGGTTCAGAATATTTAGGTTCAATCTTCAGTAGATTCATTTCAAAGACTGGAGAGATGGTACTTGAGGTACTTACTAAACATTCAACATTATAATGTTAGAATCTAGGATAGTGTGGTGCAATCCAGTGAAAGAAATGCCCCTCTCCCCTACATTTGGTGAAGTAGCCTACAAAAACGAAGTATCAATGCATATGTTATTTATGCAAATTTAGAATTTGATCTCATATCTAATTATTTGCATAAGAATTTGCCCTTTTAAATTTATTATGTTGTTAGATATATTTTGTACAGAAATACATCCGATTAGTATCGAAAAACAAAAATATCCGATTTTAAAAATAGCTTTTCTCCCTTATAAACAAAGAATTTTTACAAGGGAATATTTTATGTTACACCGGCAAGGAGATAATAAAATTTCAGCAAATCATTTCTTCTTAGAAAAACAGATTTATTATAATCTGGAAATATAGCGTAGTGTTAGAGCATTCGACTACAAATCCATTGTTTAAGCCCGAGTTTACCTGGCCGTTTTATTTCTATTTTTTCTTATTAACGAATTCAATTTACGATAAAAGAAGAGGTATCATTTAAAATCGCCGCAAATCATATCTTCATTTACATATTTCAAAACTAAACATTAATCAGAAGTGACTTTCCAGGGCATTCAGCGTCAAACTCAAATATCAGCTGACATAAAAAGGAGTGATGCCTTCATCTATGTTTCTCAAGAGGTAACCTTTCGGTCGCCTTCGACTATGCTCAATGGATTTATTACTGAACCATATTATAGTAAAACAATAAATAGATTTTTAAAAAATGTTTAAAATTCAAATATTTTAAATGTTGAAGAAGAGGAATATCATTATCATTATTATTTTTTCGGAAGGATAACATATTGAAAGTGCTGAATTTAAGCCTGAAAAATAAAATAAGACATTTAATAAAAGCAGAGAAGAAAATCATATTCGAGAAAACTGCAGCCTACGCATAAATGCTGAATGCATGCTTTAGCGTTAGAAGCGCAAAGGCAAATTGCAAAAAAAAAAAAAAAAAAAAAAAAGGCAGGACTAAGACACCAGGTAGGACAAACAGACAAACACAAGACGCAAGACAGACGGACAGACTCAAAAACAAACACAAGACAGAAGCAGCTATGCCTATCAAAACAAGAGAAACAAAGCAGTAAAATATAATACAATTAACAAAATATACTGCATATAACAATTTGCAGACATGTTTCAACTCAATTCATTTGGTTAAAGTGAGAGATGACAGTGGCTAATGACACGGACTGATGACCTGGGTGATCCAAGTTCGAATCAACTGCATTCCACAAAAATCACTTTTACTTTGGATGTTGGCAACCTTCACATGATTTTTCCTCTAAATATCTGATGTCTTTCTGGAAAGATTTCTGATTAGAAAAATATCAGGGAAACCAATGCCAACAATAGAATCTTAAAATTCAAACGATGTGATGATAATTTAAATAAAGTTTTATTTTTCTCCTAGATTGGTTGCCAAGACAAGGGAGGTACATTTCCAATGCTATCTTACCAATAGCAATAGGGTTTGGGTCGTAAAAAGAGATATATTTTGTTATTGTTTGAAACTAAGTATAATTTTCTCTTCCTCGGCAACCATAAATTAATGATTTTTTTTTCTAAGAGTCTGATTGCTTGTTTGATTGTTTGGTTTAACGGCATATCAACCCTTTTCATGTAATTCATGCTAAATCCAGTAATTTTGGAAAAGATAGTTTTTATGTTTTAACTTCTTTACATCTTCGAATATTGATTCATGCTGTTTAGTTCGGTTGTTTTGTTTTACAGCATATCAACCCTTTTCGAGTTCAACCATTTTAGCTAACGCCTTATGCTTCAAGTTCTCTATATCTTCAAATATTTATTCTTGGTGTTTGGTTTGGTTATTTTGTAAAGAGAAATGGTTGTTTTTTTGTTTTTTTTTGGTTTTGCAAAACATAATTGAGTTTTGCAAAAGATAAAGGAAAAAACAATGAAATCAATGTTTGGTACGTTTAAGCCAGAGAGCCGATATCTTCAGACAGCCTTATCTGGTAGCACCAAGTTATGGGTCTGATTACCTAGGTTTAATCCTTTCTAGACTGGTTTAAAAAAAAAAACTTAGCATTATAAGGTTAGGATCAAGGATAGTGTGGAGCAATCCAGTGAAAAATGTCCCCATCCCCTACATCTTGGTTTAGTAGCGGACTAAAACGGAGCCTTCAGGTGGTTCTCGACTTCTGTTTAACTATTTATTTCATTAATTATGTGTAAACCAATTTGTATATTCAAAGATGCTAAATTGATACTTCGTAAACCCTTAGCATTAGAAAGTGAAGTTCAAATGTAATTTGAGAAATCCAGAGTAATGGGTGCCATAGTGACTCCTTGGTTCTGGGTTTTTGGAAAATTCGAGGGTTCATACCTTCCCTCTCGTTAATAACGTGCAAGTGAACGCAGTATACCTAATTTAGAGTGAATTTTTGTGTTTGAGGTGAATATGTGAAAAAGTGACAATGCAAAAGCTAATAAATATATATCTATATACTTATAGATTGACCCCCCACCCCTCCAAAAAAAAAAAAAACTAGAAAAACGTATGGGTTTCTGGATAAAGCACTTGCTACAATCCAGTTGCAAGAAACACTTTTCTGGGGGGGTTACAGTTCAAGTCTTAGTGCTGGCGACGCTCAAAACACAATTGTGAATTATTTATGACTTCAAGCAAGTCATGGCTGATGGAACAAGGACATGCCAACTCCGTGGATTAAATAAAGGGTTCCGTTCAAAATTTCATGCAGATTCTTGAATCCAATAGAAGGATTCCCGAGTTCGACATGATACATCTGAAGAAGATTGTTGTGAAAATAACGCTCAAGATACGAACAGTAATAAGAATGAGCAAGAAAATTCAGTCATTTCTATAATTGAACAATATATGGCATGCATAAAATCATGTATATGCTTGAACTGTCAAGCAAATTTCTGCCAGGAATATTCAACAGTCCTTCTTTGACGTAGATCTTATTATAAAACTAATGAGCTAAAACAGTGCTCATAAATTACGACTTTATGAATACCAATCATAGTTTTGTTTCTGTTGTGCTGACGTATTCTTCCGTTCACTTTAAGGAGGTGAGCCCTCCAGGATTTAGCTTCGTTTTGACAAAGGTTTAGCTTAAGACTAATTGTTTGAGTTAATCTCACCAGAGAATGTCGATCTGGCTGTTCAGACATTTTTATGCTTGTTTTATTACTGCGAGGACTACTCAAAGCCCCAAACGAACACATGGTACTCCTGCAGAAGTGATACATAATATATTTAGAATATCATTATAATAATATTCTATGGTCATTAAACATGGGACAATTTATGTCTGAATCGCTTTAAAACCAGCTGGATGTATCCAATTGCGGTTGTAAGTCACCAACTACAAAGATGATTATACAGAACAATTTCTCTTCGATATTTCACTAGATAGATGTCAATACATAAAAAAGTGGAGGATTTTTACCATAAGATTAACAAATCCTCCTACTGTCACCCAGTACATCAGTAAGAAATGTTTTCACGATTCACCTGTAATAAATCATATTTCAATCATTTTTATTGACTATTTTTCTGTGAACAATGTTAATGTTTCAGAGAAAAGATTCTAATTGCGTGTCTGCAGTGAATAATTAAAATGTGAAGGTGTATCTACGTCTGTGATACAGATCAAGTACTCTTCGATATCTTACAAGATAGACCTTACAAGTTTATTCATCTTTAACTAAGATTGAACTAAGCATACATGCAGCTTCTCGCTTATGCCTGTTTCATAAAAACCATGTATGGAACGCCCAATTATTCAATAAATATATGATTATGTATATGTGATAATAAAATAAAAATAAATATTTTGTATAGTTCAGATATATTCTTATGAGTATCAATTTCCAGATAAAAATGCAGCCCAATCTTAAATATTAAAACCTGTAAAGAGTTATTTCCTGCATATAAATATTTCAGGCTATAAATAAATAAAATTAGAAATCAGTTCACAAGCCAAAAGCTTTTGTAAACTTAAAGCGAATATAAATATTGATATTGTATAGTAACCTCAATCAAATAAAAAGCCCATTACAAACAGAATAGGAAATAGAGCTTGTCATAAAATCAAAACCATTTAAAACTGTAAATTATAATTTACGATAATTTATTGTCCGACAGAATAGAAAAAAAAAACTAAAAATGTCTTTATCCGCAAAGAATGCATTTTTTCATCAGAGCAAATATCTTTCTTCTGACGAAAAAAAATGCATTTTTCGAAACTCACGGAATTAGAGAAATCTAAAGTTGTCCTTTATGAGTATCCTGTCGAACAATAAAGTCTTGCAAATTATAATCTACAGTCTTGAATTGCGTTATATATATATATATATATATATATATATATATATATATATATATAACTTGGATTATTAGAAGATGTACGTATACCCTTATTAAATAAATCACTCATTCTATATTTATCAATATATAGTTTTTATATATATTAATTACTCTATGTTTATATATATATATATATATATATTAATTACTCTATGTTTATATATATATATATATATATATATATATATTAATTACTCTATGTTTATATATATATATATATATATTTATAAACACGCCGGAAGATAATGTACAGGGTCCGGGGTTCGTTTCTTAGGTCGAGCTGAGCTGATGAGAGGTAGCAACTTTGAAACATGGATGTCCGTAGATGACGTTTCAAAAATAATACTCACACACACACACACACACACACACACACACACACACACACACACACACACACACACACACACACACATATATATATGTATATATAATTGTGAAAGCATAATTATGGCAGAGGTTTTTGTGTTTCAATTCAATACAGAATTGTCAGGCTAAAATGCATGGCATTCGGGTAAAAGTGTATTTTATACTAAAAACTATATATATATATATATATATATATATATATATATATATATATATATAGGGTAATAATAATTCCATACATTTTAGCCTCACGACTCCATACGGGAATGAAACCCGAAAGAATATGTGTAGCCTTATTTCAATAAATATATTTGCATACCTAGTTCTATTTATATATGTTTATTTACATATTATACATTGATTGAATTGATTCAACGTTCCATTGCGCAGGTTTCTTAATGACACGCAACTGAAGCATTTCACACATATTGATAAATTGGTAAATTTGATGCTTTTATCTAATTCTGTAGAAAGTGTTGATTGTACGGCGTGAAAGGAGAAAGGGTTATAATCACGTGTCTGTAGTGAATATTTAAAAAAAAAAACATGTGAATGATGATCTAGAGACTATTGTACGGAGATGTGTTGGTTAGAATTCATCGCACTGAAAGCAAGAAACGGATAGAAAATAGTTCCGAGCCAACTACTAATAATGTCGACACGAGAAACAGAAACGACGATAATAACAACACACAGTAAAAAAATTTAGTCGTTAGTATGTAATACCTTTCGAAATGCCATCCAAAGGATAAACTGTAACACAAAAAAATGGGTTTAGACATTAGTGGGTTAGATGCATTGCAAGCAGGTGGGATGGGGGAATCTGCGCAGAGGACAGTGTCTGAGGAATTAATTTGCGAATTGTGTTTTGCTTCGGTTTCTCAGGCAGCAGGGAAAAGAGTTTGCACTTTGGTCTAAAGGAAAACGTTCCTTGTAATCGAACAGAAAACTGAAAGTGAACATTTTTGGTAAAGAAAAGGAGATATTAGCTTGGTGCAAAAAATAACTTATATATATATATATATATATATATATATAGGAAATTTATTACTGTGAGTTCAGAATGAGTTTACATATTGTTTCAGTTAGAGGAAGATCCTCAAAACGAGGAAATATCCAACTAGCGTCGTCAGAATTCATAGATGAGTCCATCTATGAATTCTGACGATGCCAGTTTGATATTTCCTCTTTTTGAGGATCTTCATCTATGAATCCTGACGATGCTAGTTGGATATTTCCTCTTTTTGAGGATCTTCCTCTAGCTGAAACAATATGTAAACTCATTCTGGACTCACAGTAATAAATTTCCTATATACTGCTCTGGCTACACATTGAGCACTCTAGTCCGTGTTTTTCACCACTGGTATATATATGTATATATATATATATATATATATATATATATATATATATATATATATATATAAATTAGTTGATCGCAAAAAAACGAAATTATTTTCGCACCAACCTAATATAAAACAACAATAACAAAAAAGAGAGAGTAGGAGCATTGGAGCGAACTTCTCTTATTCGTAGTTAAAAAAAAAAAGAGTCATCGTTTCAAAAAAAAAATGTTTCATAGTATTTATTACCCTCTTCCCCCCTCACATAGAATAGCCTCTCCCAGTTTTATTATCAGTCGAAGTTTGTCTTGGTGAATATAATTATGTCAATCAAGGTTGGACAATGTATTACCTGACACGGTCCTAGAATGTCACGTTCCCAGATATATTTTCCGCCTTTGTTAGAGGATTGGTTATTGTTGTCGCATGAGGTACTTCTACAGAATAATGCCGACCAGTCTTTTTTTAGCTATTTTTATAGAAGCTTATAATTGGCGGTTGGAAGACGTAGTTCAAAGAGATATAGCCTAAGTCCCGGCGGTACGGTGGCTAAGTACGATATAAATGTGAGATATAATAAATGTATAAATATGTTATGTTCTTATTATCGTAATTGTGTACTCTGTAATTCATTTATTGAGCACCTTCGACTAAAATATTAGTTGGAACTAATGTAAACAATATACTTGCACTTATATATATATATATATATATATATATATATATATATATATATATATAATGGAAATACTATTCTGACGAGATAGAACAAACCAAGTTGTAAGTTCAGCAATGTTTTGTCCATATTGTAAGATGGTTGGTTGGTTGTTTTTGTATTACGGCATATCAACCCTTTTCGGGTTATTTAATGTCGAATCCAAAGATTTTGAAGAAAAATTTTTTTAATAGAATATATTTGTTGTTTTCACGTCGGTTTCTATTTAACCCATAGTTGGGACCCTAACAGGTACTACCACACCGGGTCAGAGTGGACCTGGGAACAATGGCAATTAACGGGTGGCTCCACACTCCCTAAAGCCCACAAGCTGGGGCCTCACCACTGGATATAGTTTAAGGTCATATCCAGGACCCTCATTGAGGGACTTTTACCCTCTGCCGGGGGGGGGGGGGGCAGTAGGCGTATTCTAATGCCCCACCGACAGGGCCCATATTGTAAGATTCTTCTGGTTGAACTAATTGAATATTTTCATACTTCTCATTACAACAAATATATTTTCAAATATTGTAATGGTATTTTATTTTTCAATTCATTCATTCGGAAGAAGTCGTACAATAAAGAGGAAACGTTGATGGATAATGTAACTTGCTTTGTTCCTTTAATCTCTAATATATATATATTCTCTAATATATATATATATATATATTCTCTAATATATATATATATATATATATATATATATATATATATATATATATATATATATACACAATATATAATATACTGTTTTGTTTTTAAATCCCCGAAACAGTGTTTCATGGTAAAAACCTGATGATCCCTTGAAAAATAAATTATTGGTACTATAGTAAATTTGAGACCGAGCTGATGCAGTGATTGCAGGTGGTTAAATAACTTACTGACTAGATGGTTTTCTAACGAATGATAAAAAATGATTTTTGTATAGTTTTAAAGGTTAAAAACTTCAAAGACTATATACATATATGTATATATATATATATATGTGTGTGTGTGTGTTCGAGTGCTTAAGTATTCAAAATAGAGTCCTGTGTACTTGTTATGTAGATGGTAATAATAATCAATTTAATTTGAAATAAACTTTAAAAAAAAAATTTTTCGTCAAGAACGCTTATCTTTCTGTGCTGTTCAGAAAGTTTATTTAGTGCAGAAAATCTGAGGTCACCGAGAACAAGTGACCTTTTCATGGATAACCTTTAATTGGATGATCTTATGTGTGCGTGTGTTTGTTTTTCTGAGTGGGTTGTTAGTGGGGAGTTAGTGTTTTGCTGGCAAATAATGCTAAGAGAATTGCAGGGGCAAAGGCCTTTAAAAAAATATGGAATATAGGAGATAGCAAAAGAAACAGTTTTGTGTACACATAAAAATATGCATACATATTTGCGTGTATATATATATATATATATATATATATATATATATATATATATATATATATATATATATATATATATACATGTATGTTTATACACACACATATGTATATTTATATGCATGTAACATTGTGTATACCGAGTATTGATGCAAGAATATATATATATATATATATATATATATCCCGTCGCCCGACGATTTCGATGGATGAGCTTCCGCCACAACTAAGTAACCCGGAAATCCACACCGATGATTTGTTTATAGCGGTGAAGGCTGAGTACATAAATACATACATATATCTACATATATCTACATATATATATATATATATATATATGTATATATATATATATATATATATATATATATATATATATGCAAATAAATATATATATATATGCATATATATATATTTATGTGTGTGCATGGGTGTGTGTATTTAAATATTATACATTCATTTAATTATTTTCTTTTATATACACAGGTTTCCTAGATCAGACACCACTGGAAAGCTGCATAACATATAAATATTTACGAACACACACACACACACACACACACACACACACACACATATATATATATATATATATATATATATATATATATATATATATATATATATATATATATATATATATATATATATGGTATCGATCTTGGAACGATTCCACGTGTGTTTGAGCAGAAAACAATCTACAAGTATTCTTTAACAAGTTTCTTACTTGGAAATTATTTTTTCTGTCGTATCATTGCCAAGAAGATTCAGTATTTGTTGATCCCATAATAAACATTGGTTGTCTTCATAATTGTACCTATTTACTACGCCTTCCCACATGACAGAGTTAGACACCAGGGTCGTTTTGTTAACGTGGAGAAAAGGTACAAAAATAAAAATGGTCTCAGTAGTGAAGGATTTCTCCTTCACCGAAAGAGAACAAGAAATGGAAGTGCAGCATCTGGAGAACAGATACTACACTTTGAGGTATTTATTTGCTCTCCCACTGAGCAAATTAGGCACAAGGCCGATTTTTAAAGTGTGGAGTGAAGGGGAAATGGGGACCAACTCCCCGGGGAGTAGGGGAGCTGGATAGTGACAATTGGTATGAAAGGTTGCCCCTACATTGACGAAGGTCTTATATGTGGGGTTGCCCCCACATATGGTCTTTGCTTGCAGTATCTGCCGGAACAGATACTACAGTTTGATCTTGACCAAAAAGTCAAGTAGAACCAGCTATTAAAGTGTATAAATGGCTGTCGGAGAATAAAACACGACTGTCTGAATCTGCTGTTCTATACTAGATTAACAAGTGTCGATTTGTGTTTGTGACGATTGTGTTTAAATATTAGCCTCTGTTCATAAAGCGAAATATGGAAAAGGCGAGGGTTCTTTCTGTTGCTGATCACTAAAATGAAATAAATCCTTTTTAATGAAGTCCCAATGTTTATAATTATTGTATGGCATAAACTATTCAACAACATTACGTGCAATTTAATACCGATTATAATTAGGGAGAGTGGCTAAATGAATAGTGTAGAAATGCTAGGGGATTTGCTGGGCAGAGTTCGCCTGCAGGAGGAGGCAAAGGAATACGCAAAGGAAATACTTCTATCTACGAGGTCACTAATTAGCGAGGTGCTGCGGTCCCATTTCGGACCCGTTTACCTCTGTATGACTGTCGCAGTTCCGATCTTCCCAAGGGAATACGCCTGCGCACGAGTTGGTTTTTTCGTCCGTACGCGCGTCGCCTCAACACCTGGCCATTGACGGCTGAAACCGTTCGGTCAGTCAGGGACCTGTAAGAGGCTCGATCATACAAGTCAGACCAACCTGGCCGGTCTGTCATTTCTCTTTGACTCGAAAGTGCGAGCAGACCATTTTTGCATCTTTCTAACTCTCTCAGAACACGACCCCGCGACTGAATAAAGCGTGGCTGCGACACTGTATTAACAAAAGAAAACGGAAAACGGATCAGAATCGTATTTGTAGCAGCAGCGGAAACTCTTTTGGCTGGAAATAAAAGAAATGTTATGCAAGCAAAACGGTAACACGTGCAGAATTCTTCTGGATGCAATATCTTCCACCAGACTGGTATCTTTCATTTAGCTGTTATTTTCCATTAAAAAGACGACTACCGTGCGGGAATATTACACAGAGAGATCATGTAACGCGAGTAAATTTTTAGAGTAATTCTTAATTAAGCATAATTGTAAAGGTAGTTTAAATATTTAATTTTAATCATTGATGACATTTATGAACGTAATTTTTTAAACGGTTAAAATAGAGAATAACTAAAAGATACAAACGTCATTCTGAAGGAGTAAGTCTGTTTATATCGTTTATGGTATTCCCGCTATATTTAAAAGAAATTCAGCTTTTTAGTAAAATTTAATGACGTAATAGACAGCGTGCCATTAAAGAACGTCGTAATTACCTCCCCTTTTTGATAACTCTTTTATAAACATCATGCTATATAGTGACATCTTCTTGAAACTATATGGAAAATGTGTTACGAAAATTAATAGTATAACAAAACTTGCATAATTACAAACTCTATCTCTCTGTTGCTATTTACAAGATAATATAAGTAGATTGTTGTTAGTATAACAGCCAAAAATAAAGAAACCAGTTTGACAGAAAATAATGCACATTCCTGAAATGTTGTTAAAAAATAATTAAAGCCAAGAAATTTCTGGATATTAAAGTCTTGGTCTTTGAGAAAAAAAAAAATGTCAGTAATTTCAAAAGCTCCGAATTAAACCCGATTAAAAAAAAAAAAGGTTTTAAAAAGAAAAGCTGCCGGGGAGAATGTTAAAAACAAAAATTAAAGTTACGAGCAAATGCGATAATGCAAAAAATAATTCTTAATTTCAAATTCAAAATAAAACTAATGCATTTCAGATAAGGTTAGATAAAGTGATCTAATTTTGAAGAGGAATTTTTGAACATCGAAATATCAAACACTTTTAAGGACTATTTTTTATTTTAGTTTAATTGTAAAGTGAAATTAAAGATACAATCGTAATCATTGGTGAACTTTACGACATTTTTAATGGGGTTAAAAGTAATAGGCTTTGTATACAAACGTGCAATTATATATTGAACATATGAACTTACTTCTTGAGATTTTTCTAAGTCAGTCATAAATATAATTCAAATTGACAAATAAAACTTTTTTCGTTAATTAATGTATATAATTCAAATTGACAAATAAAACTTTTTTCATTAATTAATTTTACACCAATTAATTTTTTTAATCAAGCTAAAAGTAGCTTAGTCAACATTAAGGCTATTTGTGTCCACTTTTGTAAATCCAATAAAATACATTTTCATTTCTCTCTCTCTTTATATATATATATATATATATATATATATATATATATATATATATTGTTGACGGCTACATTCTTGTATATATATATATATATATATATATATATATATATATATATATATATATATATATATATATATATATATAAAAGAATGTAGCCTTCAATAATTGTGGAGTTTTCAGACTTTTATCATTTTTTATCTTAAAATATTTTTATAATGTGTTTCAAGCCTTGTTCAACTCTCTTCAGATATTTTTTATATAAAGGGTTTTTTTAAAAGTGAAAGTTTGAAAAGTCATTTTGGAAAATTTTTTAACTCTGACAAAACTGATTGTGTTTTTCAGAGAAATGCCAATCTCAGACTTTTTGTCACCAATAATCGTTGTGTTGCTCTAGAGTTCAATCAGATTAAGTCTATTTAGTAGGCGAGAGGGCTTTTGGTCTATTTGATGAAGATTTGTATGGATTTTTTTATGATTCTCTTTCTTTTTGATGTATGTGTATGTGTGTGTCAGTGTGTGCCTGTGTGTTAAGGTGAGAGTTGCCTGTTGTGCGTGTCTTGACCCACACACATTCACGCACACACACGCACAGCGGACAACTCTCGCCTTAACACACAGGCACACACTGACGCACACATAAAAAAGAAAGATATATAAAAACTAAAATATTTACTACAAAACATAACAGCGTTTTCATGCTTAAAAAACCCTCATAACCTTGAAACTACTATATATATATATATATATATATATATATATGCGTGTGTGTATGTTCGTGTGTGTATATATTCTTATGTTTCTAAAGTTTTATTACTAAAACCCATAAGACGTTTAGTTTCATCCTATGAAGTAATCAGCAATTATATAGTAATGCTAATTTTTAGCGTAACTTTCTGGTCATTATGCTAACAGTTTTTTCTTCTGATAAGAAGAATTAGCATTCTTTGAAACTCCGCGGATTAAGGATTATCTAACACACTAGTTTTGGATTATTCTGCCGAATAATAAAAGCTATTTGTAAATTTCTACTGTAGAGCTGTTCTTACTAATAATATATATATATATATATATATATATATATATATATATATATATATATATATATATATATATAATATATAAGATATACTAAGATATATATCTTATATATATATATATATAAGATATACTAAGATATATATCTTATATATATATATAAGATATACTAAGATATATATCTTATATGTATATATATAAGATATACTAAGATATATATCTTATATATATATATATATAAGATATACAAAGATATATATCTTATATATATATATATAAGATATACTAAGATATATATCTTATATATATATATATATATATATATATATATAAGATATATATCTTAGTACCTGACGAATCCTAGCGTGAATGAAACGCGGAATATTCTGTGTAGCTTTATTGCTATATATATATTTTATAACTTATTACCTAGCTCTACCTATGCATTGATCACTGTTGAAGTAAATACTTACAGTTTACGCATAAAATAATACTTTCGTATATTAATTTATGTGATTAAATGAAGTAGTCATATATATATATATATATATATATATATATATATATATATATATATATGGAGAGAGAGAAATAGTTGGATGCTTTACGACTTCTAATTTTAACATGTTTTATACCGTGTATAGTGAAGATATCTCCACGTCACGAAACACTAATGATGTTCAAATAATTTCAGCTTGAAAGCTAAAGGGTAAAAGCTCATATCTTGCAGTAGGGGTCTGTGGGAGGGTGAGCGGAGCAACATGCATTTAGTAGCAACAAAGTATTCCTTTTTTGTCAACCCTGTCTTCACCAAGGCTCTGTTTTGCAGGTCAAAGGCCATTTCCGTTCAAGATTCGCAACAAAATATCAGGATTGGCAGCCAAAAGCAATAAACCCTAGGTTTATTGTTAGGTGGCACGTTGAGCTGGAGAGGGGATGAGATCAAGCTGTTAGAATTTTCCAGAAAAACTTTATGTAACCAAAATCGATGATTCCATAACTGGCTTCTAAGATCTGAGACTGTTTTCACAATTTTTGGAGGATAAAGACACATTTTGGGTTAGATTATTATTCTAGGGTATAGCGGCACGTATCACTTTTTTTGGATTCGCCCAGTTTCTATAAAAAAGCAATTCATGTGCAACCACATTTCTTTCACTTTACTCACCGTATTTACCCCCCCCCACCACCACCACCACCGCGAGGGGATGTGACACAAGGAAGGTAGGGATGACTGAGCCAGCTCCCTTAAAGGAGGAGCGGTGTGGCTCTACAAAAATCACTGAGTAGCCCAGTCGGCATTCCAGGATGAGGTCGCTTCAAACAAAAAAAGATAAACTTACTCCACCCAAAAGCTAGTTGGCAAGGCCTGTAATAGTGGATCTCACAGGGCTACCCAGACCTCGTGCCTCAGTCCAAGGGCTAAAAGTCACTGCAATGGTCCAGTACCTGTCGGACTGATTACTGAGAGCGGTCCTACTCACTAATTATATACTAACCTCCCTACTATAAAAAAGGTCGACCTTAATATGGAGTAGGCCCTGGATAATATAAGTGTACACAGGACTTGTACTAGTATTTATTAAAAAAATGGCCAAGTCTGGCTTGCTAGATTCTTGCGAATAGTAGTAAGCACTCATTCAAATAAGGGACAAAAAAGGGAGAATAACTTCCTCGCCTCTGAAAATTGGAAGTAATGCCTAAAAGCATGACCTTCTAAATACCATAAAAAATCCATCGTTCACACTCTAATTGCAGTCACAGGGCACAATAAATAAGTGATACATCAAATACTACCACCTATTCTTAACCTTATATATTATTTAATATTATGTTTCGTATGTTATATAATATTTTTATTAACACTTGTATTTGCGTAGGAAAACTATTAACCGTTTATGATCTGGTTAAACTAACCCTAACCCTTTATTATCTGGTTAACTAACCCTAGCAATTTATGATCTGGTTAAACTAATTCGTTCAGTCGTGAACAAATTAATATAACGGCACAAATAAAGTGGGCACTTATTATTTATAACACGCCTTGTACGTATTAGTTCAGTGTCTGTGTAGATGCCAGGTACCTCCAGATTGCAACTGTCCATTGCTTACATTCAGTATGCAGCCATTTGTCTAAAAGTGTAGAGGATTTCATTTGTTGTCATAAACACACTTTTTTCAAGCACTATGGATAATAATCAAGGTAAGTTTATGAAATGCTATAATTCTCAGTCGAAGATTATCTATCAAACTTCGTAATTTTTCCAGTTTAAAAACAAGCATAGTATAATTACGCTTTAAACAAACTAAAACTAGCAATGAATATTTTTTCATCATTTACATCATAATTCAGGTCATAAAGGGTTAAGTTATTGATTAACTTAACCCACGTGCTGAGAATAAACACACATAATAACAAAGGTTAAAATGAGGAAGATGAAGTTCATCTTAAAGTACAGGTTCGAATCCTGTATGATTCTCATAATTCACTTTGTAATTATATCGCGGAAACTTATACAAACAAGTGGTAAAAAAAAAAAAATTAAAACCAGAATTCGTCCTATTTTCAAGTTATAGGCATCTTAGTCAACATCGACTTCGGTGTATACCTCCTCAGTCTACACCCATTCATTTCCTGCCTTCTGATATGTATAGGAACAATGTATTTAATTCATCCCTTTTTCACGCGCTCTACTTTGTCGTACACAAGCTATTAATAAATGAAATGTCTTTGTCGACATAGCTTTTCAATTATCTCTTATTTACTGAAACGTGTATTACTAGAAACATAATGCCTGGTGAATCTAAACAATGACCAATTCTCTACACACGCTATGCTAATCTTAATTAACTAGAATATCAAATATTATAATTTTATACAATATCTAATAACTAGATGCATTATTTAGTTAAGTTTCTCTTTCTCTAGGGGTAAATATTTGGTTAGCTAGTCTCATAATTCATTTCTTCCATATTAGGCTCTTCAAGCGCTTACTATTTAGCTAACCTGTTTATAGTCTAGGGGATTGAACGCTGGTGGTGGGTTTTCTTTCATGACTTGTTTGTTTTAAATATTTCTACCTTTGTAGTATCATGATGTATTTTTTTTTTTAATAAACTGGCTTCATGCCTTGTCTGGAGCGACTTGCAAGAAAATTAAAGAAAATGTTAAAATAAAAGACAAACAATGTTCTTCTCTTCTTCCAAAATGCAAAACCAGCCTTTTATCAAATTAGCGATAATAAAAAAACAAAGAATTTGTTACATAAAATTTGACTGAAGTTTTTTTTTTTTTAAATTTCTAACCCAAACCATTCCATGCAGTTGAATTTTTTTGTTTAACTTTTAGAGTGTTGCATTGTAATTTTTTTTCCAGAAATATTACCTGTCTCACATTGGTCACCTGTAAAATGCCAATCACAATTACACCTGTCCCACTTAAGATCATAGGTGCCGTGGCCCGAGCAGTCATTTAAACAGATCTGTTTGACATTAACCATATCGGGTTGATTACAAAGGGGGCCCTTATAGCCGCGGAAACATAAGCACTGGCCCAGCTTACATATTCCGTTAGAAGAACAGTTGTTTGGACAGGAAACTACAGGGCCACAAAAGGGGGAGTAACCAAAGTGGAAAAAAGGAAAAATAGAAAAAAAGAAATGTTTGAGTATAAAAAGTATTTTGTATATTCATAAGAAAACGTTTTATTTATACAAACATAACATGGCTACACGTTCTAGAACATGTTTCAGTCGTAGCTAGAATAAGCCCGACATCCCCCAACAAAAAAGAACAAAGGTCATTATGAATAAATAAATAAATAAATATATATAAGGACGAAACTCAACTCATTAGCCATTACTTATTATTTATAACAACATAGCTTTGTTACACATTTCAGAATATGTTTCAGTTGTAGCAATAATGCGTTCAATATGTATTATATACTCTACTGTGTTTTGTTACTAATTTTCAATGTCGAATCCCGGAGTTCTTTATATATATACATGTATATATATACATATATATATATATATATATATATATATATATATATATATATATATATATATATCGGAAATTATACAGAAGAGAAACTCAACAAAACAAGCTAGTCATTCCTCATTATAATTTATTTCACTTCGACATGATTGGCGAGGATCATCAGATGAGGTTAGGCCAACAGTGGTTTTACTGGAGAACGAGCACGTTCATGGCGTCTTGGCGTTGGTATTATTAAAACTTAATTATATGTAACAGAACAACAATATTCGTTACGATCTTGCGATCGGAATGAAGTAGGTCAGACATTTCGATATATGAGGTCGATATGTATGATAGGGCAATTGACATCTCGCCCAGGTCGCTAGCGATGTACTGAATCCTAGACGGCGACCTGTACGAAACATTATTTTCCCCTCTCTTTCTCTCTCTCCCCCCCCTCTCTCTCTCTCTCTCTCTCTCTCTCTCTCTCGTTATCGACACTAATACGGTATGGAGGTTCTCATTCTCAAAGTAACTCACATCTAGCGTAGCTAATCTGATGACCCTTGACGCCATGACGACATGAAATAAATTGTAATGAGAAATGGCGAAATAATTCTTTCTAACTGCGATATATATATATATATATATATATATATATATATATATATATATACATATATTATATATATATATATTATATATATATATATATATATATGAAGATTCAGAATCAGTAATTGTACCGAAATCGGAATTTTTGTACGGAATCGGTATTCCGATTTCGGTACCATTACTGATTCTGATTCTTCGTACATCTCTAAATATTAAACTATAAAATGTTTATTTTCTTCTGGTCACTGTAAAACACCTCTTAAGTGTGAGGTGGGGTGATCAATAGATCTTAGTTTTATTGGAAGTTACAATCAATAAGTATTTATTATCTCATTATTGCTACAATCAGTTGACGATTTTTTCAAAACCAAAAGCAAATAAAAATAATTAATTAAAGGAATCGTTTTTGGCATCGGAAAATATTTTTCTAATTCCGATACCCCTTCCGATACGGCAAACAGTTCTAATTTTTCAGATTACTCGTCCCAACGCTAATAATTATTATGTTAGTTCTTGACTTTATTTCGTTTTTAACTTATCAGAAGAAAAAAAAAAACAATTTTGGAAGCAAATAAACTCATTGAATTGTGCATGATTACTGTTATGGTTGACGTTCATCTTCGTCGCCAACTGTTATGTTTGCAGGTTGAACCAAATAACGTATAAGACAATACAAATGAAGACTCAACAAAACAAAGGTAGAGCAATAAGAAGTGTATTAGGAAAAGTATATTTACAGTATATTTACATAATGGTTGGCAAGTAAGAGAGTATTGGCTGGAGAAACTATCTGCTCTCGGCTCGGCCTTCAGTGGCTTCTGGTTAACACACACTCAGACTAACCGAGTCTTGCTATTTATGTGTAATATAATCCACATATGTAAATGAGTGGGTGCCACCACAAAAAATACAAAAAAAATTTCGGATTTTGTAATCATGCCCATATGCCTTTATTTCTTCTATAACAGGTAAGTGCTTTTTCTTCTACAGAGTTAAGGTCTGAATAAGTTCAAGAATCGACATAATAATTACGTGAATAATTTTGCGCTACGAAACGGGTGCTGTCAAAAACTGTGCATGTAAGCGTACGTAAGGAAATAAATGGTAAGATGGTCAAGATCTTGAAACTCCGAATATAAACTTTTGTCATTCATTTGCTATATGCTCTGTAGTAATATCGAGCTTCATAAATAAAGGATTGGCATAAACAAAAGGCGAAATAAAATTGCATGAACATATTTCCCTATATATATAATATTATGTATATATATATATATATATGTATATGCAAATATATATATGCATATATATATACAAATACATATATACATATATATACATATATACATATATATATACAAATACATATATACAAATACATATATACATATATATATACAACTACATATATACATATATATACATATATATATACAAATACATATATACATATATATACAAATACATATATACATATATATATATACAAATACATATATAAATATATATATACAAATACATATATAAATATATATATATATACAAATACATATATAAATATATATATATATATACAAATACATATATACATATATATACAAATACATATATACATATATATATACAAATACATATATATACAAATATATACATACATATATACATATATATGTATATACAAATACATATATACAAATACATATATACAAATACATATATACAAATATATATATATACAAATACATATATACATATATATACATATATATATACAAATACATATATAAATATATATATATATATACAAATACATAAATATATATATATATATACAAATACATAAATATATATGTATACAAATACATAAATATATAAATATACAAATACTTATATACATATATATGCATATATATATACAAAATATACATATATATACATAATATACATATATATACATATGTATATATACATACATATATACATATATATACATACATATATACATATATATACATATATAAATATATATACGTACATATATATACATATATATATACATATATACATATATACATACATATATACATATATACATATATATATACATATATACATATATATACATACATACATATATATACATACATACATATATATACATACATACATATATACATACATACATATACACATACATATATATACATATATACATACATACATATACACATACATATATATACATATATACATACATATATATACATATATATACACATATATATATGCATATATATACACATATATACATATATACACATATATACATATATATACACATATATACATACGTACATATACATACATATATATACATACATAAACATACATATATATATACATAAACATACATATATATACATAAACATATACATATATATAAACATACATATATATATACATAAACATACATATATATACATACATATATATACATACATCTATATATCCATACATATATATACAGCTATATATCCATACATATATATACATCTATATATCCATACATATATATACATCTATATATCTATACTTATATATATACATCTATATATCCATATATATATATATATATATATATCCATCTATATATCCATATATATATATATATATCCATCTATATATCCATATATATATATATCCATCTATATATCCATACATATATATCCATCTATATATCCATACATATATATACATCTATATATCCATACATATATATACATCTATATATCCATATATATATATATATATATATATATATATATATATATATATATATATATAAGCAGAGGGTGAATTGCATTATTATCATGACTGAATTTTTGCATTCATGATCAAAAATCAAAAAAGTCTCTTCTCTCTCTGTTGCAAATATTGACGGTAGAAACTCTAACAAATCAACCAATGTCATAGACATGCGTGGAAATATGATATATATAACTGAATTCCTCCATATAAAAAAAGTTGAACTAATCAACATTCAATGACGCCTGTTTAACGTGTACGAATCTGATACAGTTGGTGTCAGCACAATTAGGAGATGGATTCGTGGATTTCAGAGTGGCGACATAGATGTGAGTAGCAAAGCGCGCTCTTTACGCCCATGCATATCCACCACCACATCACTGGCAAAAACGCACTGATGGTTACTTTACATCATTTTAGGAACAACCCTTGAATATTATATATTTCCAGATGATCGCCGTCACATTGAGTTCTCTCAATCTTGTCGTCCATGCCATCTCAGATGACTCTGCACTCCCGCCGCAGATTTGCACATCTTGAAGCAGATGTGACATACAAATTAAGCAATTTTCATCGAGTTAGCTTCCTCTATAGGTTGAAGGGTATTCCTATGAACAATCACATGTCTTCTCAGACCAGCAGTAGACTTGCAAACCTAGCTGCATGTGACACAGATCGTTTGGTTCGGACTAATATGTGCAAAGTCGACCTGAACAGGAGTTTTGTGCGACTTAAGGTGGTTGACATAGCCAATTAACATATGGTATATATTATTATAACTAAACTATATATTTAATACATATAATATAAATTTAATATATATATATGTATTAAATATATATATATATGTATTAAATATATATATATATATATATATATATATATATATATATATATATATATATATATATATATATATTACTTGTGCAAATGGAAACTCAATTAACTTTCTTGGAGTTATGATTTTGGATTTTACCGTCATTGGATTATTTACCTTTCGCCAGACTATCCATTCACGTGTAATCACCTTCTTCTTCACCATATTCCCTCTGCTTCATGTTTTGTTATCAAGTAAGATCTTTGACTTACTTGTAGTTTCACCAAATACTTTTGTATGCAAAATCCGATACCGCATTTTGCTAATTCCTACCCTCTGATGAGAAGGAAAGTATTTCTTTGAAACTCCGCGGATTAAGGACTATTCACGTATCAAGTGTTCCCTTTCCAGATTAAATATGTTTTAAACGCTTTTTTCAAAGTGTTTTAACATGTTTTATTAACTGTTTGCTCTTGTATGTGTATATGTATATATGTGTATATACATACATGCATATACACATATATACATATATATACACATACATATACATATATATACATACCCATATACATATATATATACAGACATACATATATATATATATAATATACATATATATACATATATATATATTATATTTATATGATATGTATTAAATATATAGTTTATTTATGTAGACACATTATAAATATCATATATTAAATTTTTCCTCGAAAAATGCTGTTACAATTATATTCCACCTTTATCTTTACCAATCCTTTTTGTTTAGATATATAACATTCATTAGTATATGGCAATCCTAACTTTTTTATTACGTATACTCAGTAGAAAAACTAGACATTTACTGGGACAGAAATATGCATAGCCAGGTATTGCGTTATTCAAAGATGACTGCCGAAATATACGATGTTAATTCATCTATAAAATTGTTTCCAACATTACATGAACTGAATTTTAAAATAAATCAAACCTTTCATACCACAAATATAGCTACATTATTGACAATATATATTATATATACAGGGTTTAATATACATATGTATATATAGTACATATATTACATATATATATTATAATATTAAATATATATATTAATTATATATACATATTAAATACATTTATTCATGTATACGTGTTTAATATATATATATATATATATGGATATATATTTAATAAATAAATATAAGATATATATATATTAAATATATATAATATATACATGCGTACTAATTATGTTTTTATTAAATATATATATATATACGTTAATTTGATATGTATATATTAACTGAATATTTACTAAATATATATATATTAAATATATATAATCAATATATATTATAAATATATACATATATCAAATATATAAATATATATTCTATATATTTTTTAATATAAATATATATATATCAAATATATATATTTAATACACACATTATATATATATATAAATATATATGTATATATATATACACGAAATATATATATATATAAATATATATGTATATATATATACGAAATATATATATATATATATATATATATATATATATATATATATATATATACGAAACAAATAAAAATTGATTTTTAAAACTGATATTTAAATGAGAGAAAACGAAACAAATTAAATGTTACATTCGGATTTCAATTTCTTTTAAATAATTCTACTACAAATAAAATTACTCGTATTTATAATCGATTTAATTTTATTAGAAAATAAAACTGGTTCAATGCATCGTTAATTGCTGAAAAATAAAGATTAGTAGTTCAGTTAATACAAGTACCCTTTATATAGAGAGAGGAGCTCTTATGGTTAGTCTTCCTTCCTTGCCAGTGTACCAAACTGTCTTGCAATCATATAGTCGAAAATATTTGCACCTCCCTATCTTTTCATTCTTACAGAAAAGACGTTGCGATTCTTTGCTTTATAGTTACTTTAATTAGAGTTGCTTCTCATAAAATAATAAAACCAAAATAACACGAAATAATAAATATCCACAAAAACTACGGAATAATAAATAATCTAAATAATACGAAATAATAAATTATTTATATAATAAGAAATAATAAATGATCCAAATAATAAGAAATAATAAATATCCACAAAAACTACGAATGGTAAATAATTCAAATAGTACGAAATAATAAAATATCTAACTAATACAAGACAATACATGATCCATATAATACGATATAATAATGTAAATAATACGAAATAATAAATTATCCAAATAATACGAAATAATAAATTATCTAAATATTACGAAATAATAAATTATCTAATAATACGAAATAATAAATTATCTAAATAATACGAAATAATAAATTATCTAAATAATGCGAAATAATTAATCATCCAAATAATACGAAATAATAAATTATCTAAATAATACGAAATAATAAATTATCTAAATAATACGAAATAATAAATTATCTTAATAATACGAAATAATAAATTATCTAAATAATACGAAATAATAAATTATCTAATAATACGAAATAATAAATTATCTAAATAATACGAAATAATAAATTATCTAAATAATACGAAATAATAAATTATCTAAATAATACGAAATAATTAATTATCAAATAATACGAAATAATTAATTATCAAATAATACGAAATAATAAATTATCTAAATAATACGAAATAATAAATTATCTAAATAATACGAAATAATTAATTATCAAATAATACGAAATAATAAATTATCTAAATAATACGAAATAATTAATTATCAAATAATACGAAATAATAAATTATCTAATAATGCGAAATAATAAATTATCCAAATAATACGAAATAATAAATTATCTAAATAATACGAAATAATAAATAATACGACTTATCCAAATAAGGTGAAATCACAAATTATCGAAATAAATAAATAAATAAATAAATAATAATAATAATAATAATAATAATAATAATAATAAGAAGAAGAAGAAGAAGAAGAAGAAGAAGAGGAAGAAGAAGAATCTAAATAATAAGATTTGATTAATAATCTAAACTTTCTGCTCTGTTTGCGTCCGTTTATATTATTTCATAAATTGTCGAAAAAAATACTTCTTATCTATCTATTTTGAATCGACCCCTAATAAAACCTGTTTGATAAGGTGATCATTTTTCAATGAACTTTACCAACAAGACCAAAATAATTCTGTAAGCCAATTAGCGAGTACATAATATCTATCTATCTATCTATCTATCTATCTATCTATCTCTCTCTCTCTCTCTCTCTCTCTCTCATATATATATATATATATATATATATATATATATATATATATATAATGTGTATATATATATAACTTTCTATCGCAATCAATGTTTCTATTTATAATTCCAATTTTCTTTAACGCTAAAACCTTGGAGCACGTGTTTCTTTTTGGATTAAGTCGTCGTGGTCCTAATTACAGAAAATCCAGATTCCATTTTTTGAGATTCAGTATCTCTTTCTTTCCGCAGGATTATTTAATTGGGTATAACCCCTCCGATTCCTCGGTTTCTCTCCGTTTCGTCTTCGTAACTTGGTCCGTGACGTCTTCCAATTAAACTGTTTGTCAATTAATCTATTTTCTTTTTGTTCGTTAATCGTTTATTTAAACTGATTTTTTTAATACTTTTACACATCCATAAGAAATTTGAAACTAACGGTTTCTGCTATTTCTTTTACGCGTGCATTTGTTCGTCTTTTCGTTCTAATTTTCGACGTTTTACTTCTTTATTTTCGTCTTCTATCTCAATTTTTCTTTCTTTTTAAATGGTTTGTTTTATTCCCTTTTCGTTTTTTTTTATTCTTTGTATGTTCTCTGTTTGCCTTTCTCTCTAATACACACTTATTTTTCGTTCTCCTTTTTTTTCTATTATTGCCTGTGTTTTTATTTCGTTTTTCATTTTTTTTCCTTAGTTTACTTATTTCTCTCTTTCTTTCTTTATTTGGCTGTTTTACTCTTTTCTTCTTTCCTTTCATTCTATTTATTCTTTCTGTTTCTCGCTGAGACACACTTATTTTTCGTTCTCTTGTTCTATTATTTTCTGCGTTTTTATTTTTTATTTCCTTTTTCCTTATTTTATTTCTTTTTCTTTTTTCTTCAATTTTACTCTTTCCTTCCATTTCATTCATTTATTTTCTTTTTCTCTTTCTCACAAACTTATTTTACATTCTCTTTGTTCTATTATTATCTGTGTTTTTATTCCTTTTTTCATGTTCCTATTTCTTTCTTTGTTTTTCTCGTCCATTTTTATTTTTCTCTCTCTTTTTTATTTTTCTTTCTTTTTTATTTTTCTCTCTTTTTATTTTTCTATCTCTTTTTTTATTTTTCTCTCTTTTTTATTTTTCTATCTCTTTTTTTACACATTTTCTTTCTCCATTCTCTTTTCTTTCTTTTTTTTCCTTGCTTTTCTCACCATTCTATAATATTTCTGTATTCTTTTCTTTCTTTCTTTTTACATTAAGTCCTTCCATTGTTTATCCTTTTCCCTAATTACTATACAATCTCTTTTCCTCCTTTCTTTCTTTCTTTCTCTCTCTCTCTTTTCTAATTTTTTATATCATTATCTCTATTTATTTTTACTTTCTTTCAATTATTTCTCATTCTTCTTTCTTTTTTCTCATCTATCTCTTTTTCCTCCTATTTTTCTTTTCTATTTCTTTATGCAATTTCATTTCTCGTTCTTTCATTCTTTCTTTCATTCTTTCTTTCTTTGATTTCGATATCTTTCAATTTTTGTTAAAAATCTCCTCATTTTTTACATCTTTTTTACTTTCTTTTGTTCTCTCTCATTCTTTCTTTCTTTCTTTCTCCTCTATCGTTCTCCTCTATTTTTTCCCTTTTTTCCTTTCTATTTCTTTATGCATTATCATTTCTCGTTATTTCTTTCATTCGTTCTGTCTTTGATTTCTTTATCTTTCAATATTTTCTCTTTTCATTCTTTCTTTATCTATACCTTCTATCTTCTTTAATTTTCATTTCCTGGTTATCATTTACGAGTCCAATAAACACCTTTTATTCAATTAATCGTATACAATAGATAATGTGTCTCAACATTAAATTACTTCTATTCAATTTTCTATAAGAAACCTAAATCAATATCTATCTAAATAAATGCGAAAGTGTGGCTCAAATCAAAACGGGTGATTGACTTTACTTTAAACAAGTTGCGAACTATTTTAAAATTGCAAGATAAATTGATTTTTAATTTCTTTTCCTTTTCGTCACATCTGAAAGACGAATATTAAAATTTTCAACTGTAAATTTTTATCTACTGAAATTAAAGTCAAAATCGATGAATAATAATGGAGGTTTTTTTAAAAACTCGATGAACTGTAAAAAAATAAAAAGTACATATTAGTAGAAAAAATACATAATAATAATAATAATAATAATAATAATAATAATAATAAAATTATAATAATAATAAAATTATAATGTTCGGAACGAAACGTAATGACTTTCCAAATATTTAATGACGTCCATAAGTTTTTTTTTTTAAATGAAAAATAAAAATGAGAGTAAATTAGGATTCGATATCTTTTTTTCAATTCGACATAAAACCATAGCAATATTAATCAATTGCACTTGAGAAGTTTTTCTATAATTATCACAAGATGTACATTAGCAATTACTTTTCATTCACTTACGTTTGGTTTCAACTTCACACACACACATACACACACACATATATATATATATATATATATATATATATATATATATATATATATAATGCATCACAAAAGTGAGTACATCCCTCAAATTACTTTCAAATATTTAAGTATATCTATTCATTGGACAACACTGAAAAAATGACTATTTGGCACAATGAAAAGAAGTCTGTCGGCAACATATATAACAGAGTTAATTTATTTTCCCCTCAAAATAACTCAAAATATAGCCATTAAAAGCTAAATCCTCGGCAACAAAAGTGAGTACACCGCTTAAGAAAAGTTGTCGATATTAACAGACAACATGCCACTTCTCAATATTTTTTGTGGCCACCATCATTATACAAAACCGCCCTTACTCTCCTGTTATGTGTGCCATACCTACACTCAAGCATGAATGTCTGGAGCTTCATGAGCGCTGCAGATATTGTAGAGTTACATTTCACTGAGGGAAACATTAACTCCAAAATGTTCTGTCAAATACTGCAGCAGAGCATGATCCCCTCCCTCCAAAAACTAAGTCGCAGAGCAGAGTTCCAGTATAACAATGACCCAAAACACACATCCAAGACAACCACTGCTTTACTGAAGAGGCTGAAGGTAAAGGTGATGGGCTGGCCAAGCATGTCTCCAGATTGGAACTCAATAGAACATCTTTGGAGCATCCTAAAGCAGAAGGTGCCAGCTCCGTGACGTCGTAATTGAAGAGTGAAAGAGCATTTCATTTGAAGCTCTGGTAAACTCCATGCCGAAGTCTAACATATTCTTATAAATACGAAGTAAGCGATAAGATTCCTCTACATAGAAAAGTGCTCTTATCACTAATTATATATAACTAGCGGGCAGTTCACCCACTTAGACGTAATCATTTTGGCCAATTTTTACATATTATTTATGCGAGTAAATACTCTTACCAACGATACCAATTTCGTGGGGGTCCAGTACTGCTGAGAAAAGTTTTAGGCAAACATACAAACATACATACATACACACTAACAGACAGGTGAGATTGATATTATATATATATATATATATATATATATATATATATATATATATATAAATGTACATGGGTGCGTCGAGACATCCAAACTGACAATAATTTCTGTAGAACAATTGATTAATAGAACGACAGTTATAATCAATCCGGAAAAGGTTAATATCTGGAAAAAAAGTTATCGTTCTTTTCAAAAAGAAGATATGAAATAGAACCCGCATCAATTATAAAATGAATGACAGCATTAGAAACATATGGTAATGGATTTTCATACATATGTACTTCATGGATCAAATTAAGTCGACTATTTTATTTAATGAAATCTTCTAAAAGTACTTGCTTTGCATTAAGTGGAAAGATCATATTCAAGTATGTGTACATATCTATTTATTCAATAAGAAATGGGATAGAAAGAGCGAGATGCAACCTCAATCTTCCTTAAGGCGTGCATCAAGAAGAGAGAGAACTCTGATGTAAACAGTTGCATCGAACGAGCCTTTCCAAAAAGTGTGACTGATTTTACCATTAAAAACAACTAATTGGTGTTGTTTTCGAGCGACTTACTAGTTGTGTAAAAATCCCACTTTGAAAGCAACAACGGAAAAACACCACATCTATCTATCTATCTATCTATCTCTTTCACTTTATATATATATGTATATATATATATATGTGTGTGAAATTGTCTTTGTGTGTGTCTACATTTCCCTACCAAACTACTCTGCCAATTTTCAGTCTACAGACTCGAGATTTGACATAAAAGGATATTGAGACTTGGCAAAATCTTTTAAATCGGTTTTAGGCCAGGGTCGGAGTTCTACCAAACACCTCCGCCAATTTTGGGTCTAAATACTTGGAATTGTAGATGTAGCTTATTGGACATAGGTCAACCTTTTAATTTGATTTGAGCCCAAAATAATAAATGTTAAGGGTCAAAATTGAGGTCAAAGTTTTTAAAAAATTGACCTCTGCGGTCTCTACCAAATTACTCAGCCAATTCTTGTTCTAAACATTTGGCATTTTAGGTAAAGTATATTCAGACATAGGGCAAGCTTTGTAATTGGTTATTGGCTGATAATTTGGCACAAAGGGGTCAAAGTTTAAAAGATTTGACCGTTGCGGTCTCTAGCAAAATATTTAACCAATTTTGTGTCTACACATTTGAAATTGACCATAAAGGGCAGTCAGATATGCAGCAAGATTTTTAATCAGTTTTTGGGCGAAAGGGAGGCTGCCTAGAAGTCAAAGTTGAAAGAGTTGACCTTTGCAGACTCTACTAATCTCATCCGCCAATTTTGGGTCTAAACATTTTAAATTTAAGATGTAGGTAACCTGGACATATCAAACTTTTAAATATATATTTATCTCTCTCTCTCTCTCTTTCTCTCTCTCTCTCTCTCTCTCTCTCTCTCTCTCTCTATATATATATATATATATATATATATATATATATATATATATATATATATATATACGCATAAAGTTATAAAGAGAACATACGGCCCAAACCAAGCCGGGCTGAATAAAGAAACAACACAAATGATTTGTTTCTAGTGGTAAAACCATTCAACACCTTTTGTTTATACCTACATTATATATATATATATATATATAGTTGTGTTTTTCTTAGTGTAAGCGTTGTTTGGATTTTCAAATGAAATACGTATATTATACGCTTAAATGAAAAAATTGCAACGCATATATATATATATATATATATATATATATATATATATATAAAGGTAGATGGATATATAGATATGTATACATGAACAAATACTGTCAATTGATCGATTTATAGATCAGATTACTTAATATCTGTAATAGGGCTTAAATCGATCCATGTTCATAATATTTTATCAACGCAACATGCTTACTTGTATTTAGTATAGTATTTCATATAGAGATAAGCTCTTATTTTCGGATTTTTAATCAAAATTGAACACTTTGATGGATTTCTTTTTCCAAACAACTAATTATATATATATATATATACATACATTATATATATATATACATTATATATATATACATACATTATATATATATACATTATATATATACATTATATATATACATTATATATATACATTATATATATACATTATATATATATACATTATATATATACATTATATATATACATTATATATATACATTATATATATACATTATATATATACATTATATATATACATTATATATATATATATATATATATATATATAAATCATTATGTTTATTTTCGTACTTACCAATTCCACAATCAGATCCTTTGTATCCTTGTTTACAAACACATTTTCCGCGAACGCATTCCCCGTTGCCATTGCAAGTGGGGACTTCACAAGCGTTCGCCGGAATTTCACATTCCTGACCTTTCCAACCTGGGTGGCATCTGCATAGGCCTTCGTCATAGTAACCATTCCCCTTGCATAAAACAGGACAGGTGTCTGCAAAACAGGACGAAAAAACGCCAAAATAATTTAAAAAGCTACAAGAACTGCATAATGGCTGGCTTTAAGCACTTAATTTAAACGAATTTGGATTATTTGTGTCTTTTACTATTCGTGACCTCTTCTGAATTACGAGTGTCGTTCCAAAATAATGCCTCCTATTTTTATTCGTGCCGAATGGATGAGGGGGGGACTGCAAATTGCATTTTTATCATGACTTAATGTGTGCGTTTATGACTTGCAAGTTTCATCTCTCTGTTGCAGATATTGACGGTAGGAGACTCTAAGTAATCAGCTCCCTGTCATTGACGTGCGTCAGAAGCATAGATGCGTCATTTAATGCCTCTCTGAAGATCACCATTCATCGGAGCCTGCTGATCGTTTTACGAAGCCGGTACAGTTGATGTCAACAGAGTGAGGAAATGGTCCGCCGATTTCAGAATGGCGACGGACATACGATGTACAAGGTGCACTTCTAACTTTTAAAACTGAGTCGTAAAGACTCCTTTTATCGCTGGTAAAAGTGTATTGAGAATGGTGGTGACTATGTAATAAAATATAATATGGAGCCCTAAAAGACGCTCGTTTTAATGGTACCATTCCTGTCTTCGAAGTTTTCAACATTTAAGTTTTCGAGCAAAGAATTAGGAGGCCTTACTTTTTGAACGACTCTCGTATCTCTCTCTCTCTCTCTCTCTCTCTCATATATATATATATATATATATATATATATATATATATATATATATATATATATAACTACTTAATTTACTCACATAAAATTAATATACGAAAGTATAGATTTATGCGTAAACTTTAAGTATGCGTAAACTTTAAGTATTTACTTCAAAAGTGCTCAATACGTAGGTAGAGGTAGTTAGTAATTTATAAATTATAATCGCCATTTTATAAATTACTATATATATATATATATATATATATATATATATATATATATTCAACTTCAATTCACAATTTTTGAAACCACTTTCTTTTATTATCCCTTAAGAGTATATGTCTACAACCTCAACATACATTAAAAATATGTTATCTCTGTATTTAAATATGTATAAAAATAGAGGGACCTAATCAACAATAAGAATTACCTTCTCTACATCGGAGGTATGTTTTTCGACTGTTAGAGACATGTAAAGATTGGGTTTCAATATGTTTTTTTTTCATAGAAATATCTGAAGTGTTTGCTAATTTCAAAAATACAGAGATGAAATATTTTTACTATTTGTTGTAGATTGCTAACGAAATAGATCTGTAACATATACTCTTATGAGAAAATAAAAGAACATGTGTTTCCAAAAATTGTGATTTGAACTTTAAAAAAATACACCCACACACACACACACACACACACACACACACACACACACATATATATATATATATATATATATATATATATTCTGAATATCATTTAGCATCAGACAAATTTAGTATATTTGGTATAGCACTATATTATTGTCTTTATTGTTATAACTGGAAAAACAAAACATTACTGTTGGAACGTGTCTGTGTATCTGTGTGTCTGTCCGTGTACATCAGACTCGAAATTTGATTCCAGGGTACTGAGATTTGGGAAAATCTTTGTGATCCATTTTCGACCAGAAATTTGGCTGTTAATGGGTCAAAGTTCGACAATTTGACCTTTGAGAACTCTACCGAACTTTTCCGACATTTTTGGGTCTAAATACTTGCAGTTTTAGATATAGATTCTTTGGACATGGATCTAACTTAATAAGTTGATTCGAGCTCAAAACACTAAGTGTTTAGGGCTCATAATAGGGGTCAAAGTTTAAAAAATTGACCGCTTTTTTTTGCTCAACATACTCCTCCAAACACCCGGGCGAAATGCTAGTATATATATATATATATATATATATATATATATATATATATATATATATATATATATATATATAGCCTGACAGATCCTCACTATGTTGAAAAGCAGAACATTCTGTGTTGCTTATTGCGATATCTATTTTCTAAACTTACTAGCTCTCGTTACTTATCGGGCACTGTCGAAATAAATACCGAAACTATTTTCATATGCCTAAAAGACGAAAAACTCAGTAAAAAAAATGAAGATTGCAAATGATTTTCAAAAGAAAAAAATTAAACGAAAAAATTTTAAATTTCAGACAAATGATTGAACGAATAGAAAGAGAATTGGTAATTTAAATAGACCTTTCGTAAACAACTGAAGAGGAATAGCAAAAAGAAACTGATTTTGAAAAAAAAAAGTCTAAAACAATAGACGCAGAATCGGTTGGAAATTCAAACCGAAAAACGTCGTCCACACACATAAACACACACATAAAAAAAAATGATTCAATGAAAAGATTATGTCAGTGACATTACGTTTAATCCTTTGATTAAAATAAATTTAAAAACAAAATGGCTTTTAACGCAAAAGGGAAAAGACAGATGCAAGATGGGAGGCAAAAGAATACGATAACAAAGTAAAAATTTCCGGTCGACAATTGAAATCATTTTGGCATAAAATGAATTCTTGAAACTATCGGCTTTGCATTAAGAAAGTTTTAAACTGAAGACTGTCATGAATTCTTTACGGTAATTCTTTCCCCTCCCTTCTGTGTTAGGAGGGTGCGAGAGAGGGAGTGAAAACGTTTCTTTTGACAGAAGATACCAGAAGGAAACAATAGGAATAAAAGTTCAACAGAAAATGTAAAAGTTGTTCTATTTAAAAGCCAAGCAAATGTCATGATGCTGCAGTTTTTGTGTGAAAACCCGACTGCATTACGATTCGCAAATAATCTGTTGGTATTATTACTGATAGAGTTTATTTCAGCTGTCAAAACTGTAAATGTATATAACAGCCATTTTATGAATTCTTACACGCATTTTTTTTCAATTTGTATCATTTTTGCAGACACGATACCATTTCAAGTTCAAAATGATAATAATCAACTTCAAAATGGACTTATTTTCACGGTAGAAAATTAACAAACTTCTAAATAAGAAATAATCCACTTTAAAATGAATTAATCAACTTCAAAATGGCTTATCAACTTCAAAATAGATTAATCAACTTCAAAATGAGGGAAAATCAACTTCAAAATTAGCAATATCAACTTCAAAATGTGAAATAACTAGCTTCAAAATGAATTAATCAACTTCAAAATAGATTAATCAACTTCAAAATGAGGGAAAATCAACTTCAAAATGAGCAATATCAACTTCAAAATGTGAAATAACTAGCTTCAAAATGAATTAATCAACTTCAAAATAGATTACCTAACTTCAAAATGAGAAATAATCAACTTCAAAATGGATTAATCAACTTCAAAATGAGAAAAAATTAACTTCAAAATGAGAAATATTCAACTTCAAAATAGATGAATCAACTTCAAAATGAGAAATGAGAACTTCAAAATGAGAATTAATATAATACAAATAAATTTAATATTTATTTTTTTAATTTTTACTACGATGGGATACGAAATGATATAAGCTTGTCAAATAAATTTATTTAAAATTTAATTTCATCTAAGTTAATTACAGTGGAAAGTAATCTTTGTATTCCAGATGTGAAGTTTGTGCAAGTCTTAGGGGAAATATTATTGATAGCCTCGGAGATCATCGCTTCTAACTTGCTGAGATGATATTCTTTAGTTAAAAAAATATATCTCAGTTAAAATTTGATTAATCCATTTTGAAGTTGATTGTTCTAATTTGAAGTAGAGTATTACTCATTTCGAGGTTGTTTTCAATTTGAAATTGATTAATCAATTTTGAGATTGATTGATCTATTTTGAAGTTGATTAATTTTTTCACTTAAAATAATTCAATTTCGAGGTTGATTATTATAGTTTTGAACTTGAAATTGTATAGAAATAAATCATTGTCGATCTTCTCTTTTTACTTGTGAGTCACCAATTATTAAGGCCCGAAAGCCACCCGAGGATAAGGGTTGATGAATGTAAGATAATAGTATAGTAATCGCTAATCGTGTAAATGGGGTAGAATTTGATTATTTATGGAGACGGCTCAACTAGAACTTGTTTACATTGGACTTGAAAGCTACCATGTTGTATTCAATCGGGAAGCAGGCCAGCGGAACAGTTAAAAAAGCGCTTATTACTGATGAAATCCGGCCTAGTTGTCCCCCAGAAAAATGGAAAAAAAATAGCAATTTTTTAATATTATATATCCGAAGTACTGTTGATCAAGAAAATACTGTGTTGGGGGTTCTTTTGTAATTTTTCACATTTACCGACACATACAAACATAGAACAAAGAAAAACACAGACAACCGCTCCTTTCTATTATAGATGGATGGCATTTGAGCAGGCGTCTCGCTATTTGTTATGTAAATAAACGTCTATAAATTGGACGAGGTATTATTTTTTGCGACTTAATTCCACCAAGAGCGAGAGAAGTACGAAGCCTCAAATCTCAAGTGCCCAAGTCAGGAGGAGTGGTCACCGAAAAGGGGAAAAAGGCGAGTACCGGAAGTCGAGGAAGGAGTCGCGCGAAAACAAAATTAGTAAGTTAATTAGGATATAACGGCAAACGTGACGTAAGCCGTGAAAGAAGAGAAACGAGCGACATGCCAAGAAACATCTGTTTGATATGAAAGCAAAGATGGAGGCGGCTTCGGTGGCGGTAGAGGCAGTGAAGATTTCAATTACTGTTTAAAAGTTTCACGGAAAAAAAAAATCTATTTCGGGTGAAGAGAAACTTAAAAAAAAAAAAAAAACCCTAAGATTATTTTATTTTATTTCATTTATTTATTTTTTATTTTATTTTATTATTATTTACTTTTTATTTTTTTTTGAAGTGTGTGAGATTCTACGCCACGAATTCTATGCTCCAAAAGAAGTGTTTAGAGTCTTTTTAACTTTGTTATTCGTTTAGTTTCAAAGAAGAAAAAAAAACTATTCAACAACAAACAAATCCGTTGAAGCAAAAGGTCAGATCCAAACGATACAGTTTTAACCCTTTCACCGCCAGAACATTTTAATCATGAAATCCGCACGTAACGGAATTTAGCGTGCAACTGACGCAAGAACATATACACACCCCCTCATTTACTTCGTCGACTAGGCCTGTACTTTGAAGACCAGTTTGGGCTGAAAGCCATAGGAATAAGAAATATTTCCTTTTTGAAAAGCGACTTCAAAGTACAATTTGGCGGTAAATGGTACGGTGTGGTACACGTGAAAATAAAATGTGTGTGTCTATATCCTCCGCTGATGAGGATATAAGTCGATATAAACAAGAAAAAGACATATTGTTTCTGAATATTAATAATAGGGGGCGGATCTGCACAATCGTAAGATACGCTTAAATATGATATTTTAATTTGTCCAGATTTCGTATATATTATTATAGAGCCGTGATTTAAAAGGTAAAAAAAAAAAAATATTCGGGTTCCATCAGGTAGAATCGAAATCGAAAGCAAAGCTGGTGACGTTACCACCGTACCAACGTGACACGCATAAGAACTGATTAAAAATCAAAATTAAAAATAGACTAAGATGAATATACAAAATGTACAACGATTTTTTCAATTTTGACCCTTGTTTGACCCGATAAAATTTATTTTCACAGGCAAAAGACCCATAAAAGAATGGTCCATGAAAAACCCAATCCATTTTGCTTTCCATTATCAATTCATAAACATATACATGAATAGACATTTTCGCACACATAGACACGTGATGATGATTGCAACGTCTTGTCAGACGAGTGCCACTCCCTCAGACATTTAAAATCCATGAGCCCAATTGTCTGAGGGAGTATCTATGCAAATATGATGTTACAGAGTCTTAGCTTTGTACGACAGCTAAGTCTCTCTCTCGGTTCAAAATGTTGAGATCCAGCAACAAGCAAGAGCAAGATAGCCAGCAGCAAATTAAACTGCAGACCAGCTTAATGCGGGTAATGGTCTTCCGCTTTATGGTTTTTTAAATCAGAGATTTGCTTCTCCTAGAAAGGTTGCCTTCACCACGGCTTACGGGAGCCCTCTCTACCCCAATACACATATACACACACAAAAATATACACGGTGCTAGTTGGCCGTTGACCCAGAAAAGGGATATAGACACGTACATACATATATACATACATGTATGCATATATATATATATACATATATATAAAAATATAGATGCGTAGCTATATATATGTACATATATATATATATATACATAGACGCACACATATATACACAAATATATATGTACATATACACAAATATATATATACACATGTACACATACATCCGTATATACCTGCACATCCACACACACATATCCGATGCCTTAATTGGAATTATGGTCAGACATCTAAGTGAATAGTTCGGTTTTCGTAAAGGTGGCTCTCCCCTCGAGCTTTCTCGTTGTTGGTAAGCACTAGGAGCTGCACCATGCAACAGTTTCGATAGATATTTTGTTTTAGATGGTTGTTGTTTTCAGGTCCGTGGCTCAGATCGAAGATTCTCCATTTTGATAAAGATCTCTCTGTCTGCCTTCCGCTCTCTCTCTCTCTCTCTCTCTCTCTCTCTATTTATATTTTTTTTTACGCAGACACACTTTTTTTTTATTTCACCAGAGTAATTCTAAATATTGCATGAAAGTTGCTGAATTTTCGTTTTTATTCCAAAATCAAAAAACCCAAGAAAACCAAATGCAAAGAATTATTGACAAGAATTATCTTTGGTTCTTCACAGACTATCACACGATAATTATGGACCCAATCATCGCAGACATTTTGACAAGTATAGTCTCTAAACTTATTCAGTTGTATATTCCTTGAGGAAATGGTACCTTCTCCTTTTTAAAGAATTGGTAAAAAAAAAAGCGGAACTGAATTACAAATTGAATTAGTCCAACCTTAAAATGCTTCTTATCAGCCCTGCTGGGATTTTTTCCGACAGAAGTTCCGGTTCCATAAAGACATCTAGGCTTCCATTTTTTCATGTAGAATTGATAGATTCTAATGGAATTCTATATATTTCATTTATTATGTGCCTACTCCCAAGTCCTGCACACGCCTGCAACGCGTCTCTTTTATTTAAAAGATGGAGAGACGGTGAGGATGCTGCAGTGGATAACGACACGAACTGACATCCTTGGTGTTCCAAGTTCGAATCCAATTCGTGCCATTAGATAACTTTCACATAGGATGTTGGCAACTTTATCGTCGTACCTCCCGCAAGTACCCGATGTCTTTCTTGAAAGAATTGGAACTAGAAAAAATATCGGGGAAACCAATGCCAACAGGAGACAAAGAGAGATCAGCAACCATCTAAAGTTGAATATCTATCAGAGTTGCTGCTTTGTGCATCTCCAAGTGTTTACCAACGTTTCTGCATAAGGTCTCCAAATTAAAAATGGATTTTTATTTTAAATTTAACAGTCAGTTGTATTTATAAAATTCGGATTAATATATTATACTACTTATCATCCTCTACTAATATTTATACATAATTTATATATTTACATTCTTATTTACTTAGTAAAAATATATAAAAGTCCAAAATAATTTATATATATATATATATACTAGCAGGGGTGCCCGGCGTTGCTCGGGTGTTTGGAGGTGTATGCTGTGCAAAAAAGAAAGCAAAAAAACAAAAAAAATGGTTAATTTTTTAAAACTTTGACCCCTATTATGACCCCTTAAAATTTATTGTTTCGGGCTCAAATCACTTTATTAAGTTAGATCCAGGTTCAAGGAATCTATATCTAAAATCCCAAGTGTCTAGACCCAAAATTGTCGGAGGAGTTTGGTAGAGTTCTTAAAGGTCAAATCGTTGAAATTTGACCCCTTAACAGCCAAATTTCTGGCTGACACCCGTCACATCGATTTTCCCAAATCTCAGTACCCGGTATTTCAAATTTCGAGTCTATAGACTAAAAATTGACAGAGTTATTGCGTAGGAAAATGTACACAGACAGACAGACACGCAGACACACATACAGACAGACAGACAGACAGACAGACACGTTCACTTTTACAGATATATAGATATATACATATATATATATATATATACATGAGTAATTACAGAGAATATAATGCATAAATCACAAAAGTCAACATTCCAAATTTAATGTTGACCATCTTACAATTTATTCTTTTAGTTCAGTTGACATTTGCACTTCTTGACACTATGTGTTTCGTATCACAAAATCTTTCGCTTAAGTATTATATGTATCAATGAATCTATTTTGCCCTTAACTCATCAGAATAAATAGTAAATATCAATCTCTAAAAGGAAATAAAATGGGTTTGGGCATGATTAAAAATCCGAAAATCGAAAGAGAAACTGTAATTTCCTTATTTTACGCCATTATGCATTTTTTTATATATATATATATAAATAGAGAGATTGAGTTGCTTGCTAATTAAACACCGTTAGCTCTTGGTTTCTCACTTATATAAATCTCACCTGTCTGTCTAAACGTATGTATGGATGTATGTATGTATCCCCAAACTTTCGACAGAGACGACGGATATTAACGAGATTGGGATTATTTTGAAGGCCGATATCTCGGACGACAAATATCGAAAAGTTGCCCCAAAACATTAATTCCTACACCTCAAATGGGCAGTTTTCTAGCGGGGTCGATTTTTGCAAGCCATTTCTGCAAGTCATTATACCGATTGAATGGACGTTGCCTAATTTTACCGTTCCGAACTTCCGGTCGCGTCATGGAATTGCGGTAAGACGTCAGATTTTCTTTCACTTCCTTTTCCGCTTTCGCGTTACAGGTTTGAGCCTGCCTGCCTGCCTGCCTACTACCACGTTTTTTTTTTCTTTTCTGCTCAACACACACCTCCAAACCCAGCCTAGTTATTTAGAAATTTGAATCTAAAGAAAAAAGTAGAATCGAAGTATTTATGCGATTTAAAAAGAGGTAATACTGCTACTTACTTTGTCCACAATATTTTCCGGAATAACCCGGGTAGCAAATGCATCTTTTACTTCTGCATTCGCCATGATGGTAACAGTCATGAGGACAGTCCGTATCCAAGTTTTCTAAACAATTAAATAAGAAAAAAAAAGACAAAATTTAAACACACAAAAAAAAAATTTAAAAAAACAGAAACAGTAAACATGCCCACTTGAATTTAAAGCATTACACACCGACTGGCAATCAGAGCCTTTTATGATAATGCACAGTCGTACTCGATACTAGATGACGTAAAAAAAAGAGAGAGAAGTTTGTTTGGAAATATTTTTTTTTTTTAATTTTTAGATTCAATAATTTAAATTTTAACGTTGAAATTTGAAGCATGGCTAATCGGCAGCCATTATTTGCGAGGAATTCAACTGTTTAGTTCATCCCAACAATCAGGAGTGGGTGTTGGTAGAGGTGGTATTAAGTAAAGAATGACAGTATAAAGTGGGGGACGACACAATTGAAAGTTACATAAGAACACCGCTCCACCAGTAACACTCCCCCATGGCGTGAGCTCATGTGTTCAAAACGATCGATTTATTGATTTTTAAGGGTCTGTTTATCAATCTATTCACAAAGCAATTTACAATCCGCTGATATTTTTAGTCAACAAAAACAAAATATTTCGCCCTTCCTAGAAAAATTAAAAGAAATTAAAATGTTTTAAATTTGTTTTAATAACTGCCAAAATGCATTGTTTTGCTTATTAGAGTATTTATGTATGCATACATATATATATATATATATATATATATATATATATATATATATATATATATATATACACTTGTGCCCGATATTATTCATACCCCTCGGATCTTTGAGATTTCTATAAGAATATTGCTCAAACCAGAAGGTAGAAAATATTAAAGGGATTTCAAACAATAAATCAAGCATAAGCATTTAATTTAAACTCAACAAATAAATAAATTATGCAAGTTTGAAACAGTATACAAAGAAAAACAATAATGGCACTAGTTCAAAATTATTCATACCTCTCTTACTAATAGTCAATAGCATGCCCTTTATTCTTAATAACTGCCTGTAACCGTTTTGGATATTTATCAACAAGGTTTTTACAAACATAAACACTGATTTTTGACCATTCTTCAATGCAGTAGTTCTCCAAATCCCTCAACTTTCTAGGTTTCCGCTTTTTAACCTCAGTTTTCAATATGTGCCAGAGGTTTTCGATAGGGTTCAGGTCGGGACTCTGGTTAGGCCATTCCAAAACATTAATTTGATTATCCTCAAACCATTTTTGACTATTTTGGCAGTATGTTTTGGATCATTATCCTGTTGAAGGACTCAGTTTCGTCCTAAATGGAGCTTCTCCGCATCCTGTCTATGTTTTTCTGGAGTATCTCCAAATATTCCTCCTTCTTCATGGTTCCATCTATCTTGACCAAACTACCTGGACCACTATCCGAAAAGGAGCCCCCAAAACATTAGGCTACCACCACCATGTTTCACCGTGGGTATGGTGTTCTTTGGGTTGTAAGCTTCTCCTTTCTTCCTCCAAACGTAAGAAGCATCCATATGGCCAAACAATTCAATTTTTGATTCGTCAGTCCACAAAATACTTGGGAAAACGGACTCTGGAGAATTCACATGGGTCCTAGCAAACTTTAGACGTGCTGCAAGGTGTTTTCCGGTGTGCAATGGAGTCCTTCTTGGTCTTCTTCCTTTCAGACCAT
>NC_136515.1:67070105-67077605 GCF_053919585.1 Euprymna scolopes | reverse complement strand
TAAAGTTTAACTTTAATAGGCCGGGGTCAGTCTGTTTGTATCTGGACTGCCAGAAGGACTTGGCTGGAATCTTCATTTGTTGGAGTTGACCAAGATGCAAAATTGAAGGACTGGGTAAGGCCGTTGTTGATGTTGAACCTGGGAGATTAAACAAACAAGTAATATAAGAATAACTTCTCTCTCTTTTTCTGTAAAGTATAGTAACCATGTAGAATTAGGATTGAGCTATTGGTATTTTCCAGGCAGTACCCCTCCCACTCTGCGTCCCTCGTCAAAAAAGAAATTTAAGGAACGAGTTTTGTATAGTCGGTTCTTTCTGAAAACGATGTATATGCTTATCTTTTTTTCACGTTATTGTATAATCATGTTTGTTGCACTGCTACAAAGTTGGGCGCTGCTTATAAACATATAAACTTTAGCTTGTTCAAGCCGTCTTGACAATCAAACACGGAGACGGTTTCATAACAATACTATTTACTTAATTATTATTTCGCCTTTAAATGGTCGTCGAACGTGATGAGCAAGGAAGGTGAAAGATGAGGCTGTTGCTGACCAACTAACGACGTTACAATCACGCTTTTCTCAACGTCTCTCTCTCTCTCTTTCCCTCTGTTCGTATATCTTTTATTAACAATTTCTTCCTTTGTTTCACCAGAGGTCAATATGTATGTACAATTCCGACCTGGTATTTTATTTGTTCTTTGGTAACACAAATTTGGGAGTGCGCACGATCTCCAAGTTACTTTTTTCAACACCAGTATTTTATTTAATTTTCTGTTTATGAGCGATTATGGAGACTACAAAGATGTGGCTCTATCACTACTTATTTTTAAATGATTTAGTTCGAAAAACAAGTTAAAACGCCAGAAAAATGAGTGCAAAAAGGGGGGGTATAAATTCTGACCCCCACCCCCACCCCCAAATGTTCGAAATAAAAATACCCTCTCTAAAATGTTCGAAATAAAAATACCCTCTCTAAAATACATATTTTTCATTGACTCCTTTAATGGCAAATTGAAACTCCTTCCCGCCAAGAAAAAGTCTGCAAGAAAACAGTGTCAAAAATTGAAAACAAGGCTGCCCGAAGAAATCGACGATATGGCAGCCATATTGGTTGAGAAATTCGAAAGATTGTAAAAAAATAAATATCTATTTTATTTGGGCAAAAATAATCATAAAAAAGAGGGGAGGGGATCTTATTAAAAAGTAAAAAAAAATGTTCTTTATTTGCTACCAGTTGTTTGTTATATAAAAAAAAAAAATATTTATTCACGAAACTGATTGTATTTTGACTGTCTTAAAGTTTCGTAAAAATTGTCCAACAGTTATTTATTGGTTTTTCTTTGTAACAACAAGTAAAATATTGTTTTTATTTTTCAATTAATTTTTCATTGAATTAATAACAAATAAAACCTTTCATTAAAAAAAAAATCTGCGCATAAATATCACTAAAATTTTGTTTGGGGTATAATTCTATGAAAAATAGTTCAGTTTTGTAACAGCAATTACCTATAGAAACAAGCCAGTTTGGAGACGGGAGTGGTTCTATAAAAAAATAGTCTAGTTTAGAGACGGGAGTGATTCTATGAAAAAAGTAGTCTAGTTTAGAGACGGGAGTGATTCTATAAAAAAAAATAGTCTAGTTTAGAGATGGGAGTGATTCTATAAAAATAGTATAGTTTAGAAACGGAGATGATTTTACAATAAATAACTAGATAAATAAATAAAACGTAGTCTAGTTTAGAGACGGGAGTGATTCTATAAAAAATAGTCTAGTTTAGAGACGGGTGTGATTCTATAATAAAATAGTCTAGTTTACAGACGGGGATGATTCTACAAAAAAATAAATAGATAAAACTTGTCTAGTTTAGAGACGAAAGTGATTCTATAAAAATATGAAGAAAAGAACAAATAAAACAAATGGGCAAACGAATAAAATAAAATGCGAAATCTTGAAGAGTAACTTTTTTTCTCATTGCATTGTTATTGCTATCATTGCGCCCTCTCTCGTCCCTCACCCGCAATTCCACCCATTCAACACCCGTGTTTTTATTGCCAAGAGCACGCTGCCCTTGTCACCTAATCGTTGAGGATTTGCAGCTGGGGGAGTTGACAGCCAGTGTGCACGATGTCAATAGAACAATGGATAGTCGGGTATGGAGGGGGTGTTCGGTTTTGTTTGGATGGCATCGTCAAAGGAATGGCATCTTAGAAAGATACAAATAGTCTCTAGCGTTCCAGGCGGAATGGAAAGTGGAACTGATGCTCTCAGGAGAGATCCTTGTGTTGTCAGTGCAAGACAGTTTTGTTTTCTTTTGTGCTTGGCTGGATTCTGCCAAGAATGATAGTTTCGGTAAAAATGCTAACCGAAAAGGAATGAGGATGAAGATTGCTAACAAAACGATAATGCAAATAAACAAAAACAAGGCTATTACGCTTAGGAATTTTTAAGATGCGGATTGGTTACTCGTATTATTTTTATTCCGTGGCGCAGTGGTAAGAGTACTTGGAATAATCAATTGGGAAAAGTGATTTTCTGATTAAGGTTGAAGGTTCAATTCTCAGTGTTGGCGACCGAAAAATACAATTGCGAATTACTTAGGACCTCTATCCAGTCGTGGCAGACGGAACAGGAATATGATATACTCGTGAAATAAATAAAAGGTTCTGCTCGAAATTCCGTCCAAATCTCCGAGGTCGACAGAACCATTCCCGAATTCGACAAGATACACCTGAAGATGGTCGGAGGTTACATCGAGCGAAACGTTGTGGAAATGACATTTAAGATTAGATCAGTAGTCTGAAGAATTCAAATAATATGAAAAAAGACTTGGATTCTTCTTCTCTAAAGTGTTATTTTCACAATGTTGTGTTCGATTTAACCTCCCGACTTCTTCGGGTGTATCTTGTCGAACTCGGGAATCTTTCTGTCGAACTCAGCAATCTTTCAGACGAACTTAGTAATTTGCACGGAATTTCGAACGAAACCGCAAGGACACGTCATAGATGATGAAGTAGAAATTGGATTGAATAAAGCGTCCTGTTCCAAATCCCGTGCAGAATTCCTTTCCAAGGACTCTTTTAACCATTTCTGACCTGACTTATGATAAAGATGATTAAAAAATATTTATTATAAATATGATGTAGATGATTAAAAAATATTCTTGTTAATTTTAGTTAGTAATTAAGGTAATGATACTATGATTTTTAGACTTTTTCACTATAACGATATTTCATTCTAAAATTAGACTACCACTGAGAAGTTTTGCATTTCATAAACTCACCTTTATTATTATCCATTGTGCCTGAAAAAAAGTGTATTCATGACAACAAACAAAATCCCACACTCTCTGAGACAAATTGCAGCATACTGAATGTAAGCAATTTTAGTTGCGATTTGGAGGTATCTGGCATCTACCCAGATACTGAACTAATACGTATAAGGCGTGTTTGAATAATTTTCTTCTTTATTTATGTCGTTATATTCATTTATTTACGATTAAACGAATTAGTCCAATCATGTCATAAAGAGTTAATCTTTTGGTGGTGATGGTGGGGGGGGATATATAAAAAAGAAACTCTCAAGCTCAGGTCGAGTTGTTGATCGCGGATGTTCTGTCATTTCTTGGCTTAGGTGACATGATTACTAAAATATTATTGGAACTTTTGCGATATCGGTCGGAATTTGAGATATTAAACATTTCAGAAAAAAAGAAAACCTTTGTGTTTTTTTCTGAAATTTCTGATTTTTTTTTAATTTGCATTTTAACCCCAAACAAGACACATTGTCACTTTGATGTAGGGGGCTACAATCAGGGACATAAGCAACTGATGTACTAGGTAGGGAGTTGAGCAATAAGATGCCGGTTAACGTTACACTTGAACTTCTGCATGTCAGTACAGTTGGGGAAGCAGGGAGCCAGAATGGATTTCCAATGTCTAGCGGTTCTGGGGAAGAAACTACTGGAGCAGAAAGCTCTCTTACATCTAGGGATCTCTACTGTGAAGGGGTGGGATTTAGCTGCTTGTCGGGTTTGTCGATAGTATTTACGTCGTGGGGGCACAAGTGATTGCAGTGCTTGTAGAACAGGCAGAAGGACGCAATATTCCGTCGGTGGGACAGAGGCTGAAGCTTAGATGACAGTTCAGGACCTATCAGGTTGGAGACTCTCTTTTGGGCCTTGTCTGTGAGCGAGAGACTAGCAGCAGATGCACCAACCCAAATATGACAACAATACTCTATACATGGGCGAATGGTGGCCTTATAGAGGTACAGGATACTTTAGGGCATTAGTAGCTTTCTAGCACGGTAGAGAGAGCCTACCTTCTTCGCAGCAGTCATGGCAATGCTCTCAATGTAATTGTTCGAACTCATGTTTCCTGTGAACGTTAGGCCGAAGAGTTTAGAAGATGTACTTTCAGATAAAGAGTCTTTGGCCATTGTTATCGGTGTTAGAAAAGGTTTCTTGTAATTATTAAAGAAAACAAATTTAGTATTGGCAGCATTGAATGTGACCATTCATTTTGCAGGAATGTTCTACGTACCTCGATTTCTACTTCTCAATGTACTGTGACCTCCTCCACTATATGATGAGTTGAAAGCTCCATCACTGTGATGAGGACTTGAATCTGTAGCTACTCTTTCTCTTTCTTCAAATACCAACATGGCTGCAAGAAGAAAAAAACACAACATAATTAATTGCACGTACATTTATATAGATACAAGACGATCACGGCTTATCTGTGATTTTTTTTTTTTTTTTTGATACCGTGATCATTCCCTTACATCAGTATTTCTGACGTTAATAGAGATTTTTCGGTACTCATGCAGAGAGTGATCCGTGCTGAAATAATAACGTTATTATTTAAAAAGCCATTCTTAACATGTAGAGAGGAGGGTGTTTTGTACCTATTCTGTACTTTAACCTTACAATTGAATAAAAAAAAACATATCATAAAACTTTAATTAAACGTGGAAATACGATTTTAAAAAAATAGCGCGGATCACTCTCTGCATTAGCACTGATTTTTAAAATAAACTTTCTGGAATAAAAACCCGATTTCTCCTTCGGAATTTCTTTTAGGAGAGATTTGATTATCCGTATTATATACATTCTTCGGACTTGTGCTCTTATTTTCACAGCGTTCTGGCACAGGCAACCCCCGACCTTCTTTAGATGTATATTGTCGAACTCGGCAATCTTTCTGTTGAATTCGAGAATCTGCACGGAATTTCGAACGGAACAGCCAGTATCCATTATAGCTGACAAAACAGAACGTGGATTAAAATACAAGGTTCCGTTCAAAAATCAGTGCAGATCCCTTTTTCGTTTTAATAGATACCGTGATCTTTTCGTTATACCAGTATTCATAAATTAAAACGCGCTTTCATATTAAGAGTGTTCAATAAAAAAGAGCCAAATATTACATACCTTCTACACTGAACATGTTAATGCTTCGGAAAATTGGTTGTATTGCAAAGAACAGAATTACATGTGTATTGACCGTATATGATTTGTGGAATGGCGCCATTATTAGTTGATGCCATTGCAAACAAATATTTCTATCAATCAGTAGTCTGGCTTTTAGTCATTATGGCTGACAATTTTTGCCACTCACCAGAATCAATTTCCTGGACAGACACGAAAAGTGTAGTTTGAAAAATTATAGATGCTGACAAGATAAAAAAAAAAAAAATCGAAAACAAAAAAAACAAAAACGATTCCTCTTTAATGAAAGCACCAATAATGGAATCGATTTTTATGATAATTGTTAGACCTGATCGTAAAGTACGGCACAGTCACGTTGACACACTGGTTCTCGCCAGATCACCGAAGTTAAGCAACGTTGAGCCTGGCCAGTACCAGATGGGTGGCCATTTGAGAAGGCTAGGCGCTTCTAGGAAGGTTGGACGTGGGGCCAGCACCCTTACCCCGTAAAAAGAACTCAGTCGCTACAAAAGCATCTACAAAGTTGTAGATGGTCTATGCCCCTTAGGGGCTCAAGGGTATGAGGGGTAGTGATCGTAAAACATCATGGATTATGTAGATATGTGTACAACATCTTGGATGTTATCATTATGCGCCCCGATGTTAACTACTGAGTGAAACAATAAAATTGTTGCCCTAGAAAAGATGACATGACTCCATTTCCGTTTAATGAAAACCAGTTTTCTTCTTTTTTTTTTTTTTTGCAAACCATTTACTCGTTCGCCAGATGTTTACAAATCCCAAGTCTGAGCCTTCTGCCATGTCTCAAAAGTGATACAATGTTCAACGAGTGAGGTCAGAGATGCGCCACTGCACAACTCATGCTCTCTAGCGGTCCAAGTTATGACAACAGGACCATAGCCAACACCCTCAAAATGCATCGCTGGATTACCACGAAAAACCTTGATTTTTCCAGGGTGATGAAAACAAAGTTTCCTGTCACTCTTATGGTCTTTGGTGTTGTTTCAAGTGAAGGCCACATCATGCCACCTCATATCTTCAAAGTCAGCTGGAAAGTCAACACCAAAGTGTATTTGGATGTGCTGAAGAATGTGGTGATCCCCTTCTGTAATCTGGCAAACTCTAGATGTTATAACAGGAGTCGATACCGGCCCACGAGTCGAAAGGGACCTAGTCTTGACTTCAGAATTAGCACTATGACGTGTATCCTTATCTCACTGGCCCCGGTCCTCCTCAGACCACAACCCGCTGGACTACTTCGTATGGACATATGTCGAGAATATCACCAACATGGCCTGTATTCTACATAAGTACCCAGAATTTTTCCGAGCTGACTATAACATGGCCGTTTTCAAGTCAAATATAAACAAATGCCTACTGAACTGTTCTTTTAAATAAACAAGCACTACCCAAGTTCCACATTCACTGATCATCACGGTTTTAACAAACGGCCACCTGACACTCGTTAACTCTTATCCTCTAGTGGCTTGTGCATTTTGAAAACCATGGTCTTGTAAAAATCAAAAGTCAATGTGATTAATCAATGCCAGTACTCTCATCTTCCATCTTTCATCGGCTTACAATCACCACAATCATAAACCGATATCTTGGAATGGCTTTTCGGCTTGACGTGCTGATCCAATAGCTGAAAAAGATAGGTTGACGCAAACTTTGGTGATCAGATATGTGTTATGTTTAGTTAAAATACATTGAAGCATAACATGACTGACTCACAGAATATATATATATATATATATATATATATATATATACATACACATATCTATATACATACATACATATATCTATATATATATACATACATATATATCTATATATATACATACATATATCTATATATATATACATACATATATCTATATATATATATACATACATATATCTATATATATATATACATACATATATCTATATATATATACATACATATATCTATATATATATACGTACATATATCTATATATATATACATACATACATATATCTATATATATACATACATACATATATCTATATATATACATACATA
>NC_136515.1:67055105-67057605 GCF_053919585.1 Euprymna scolopes | reverse complement strand
ATGAGTTTAGTCATCATTGCAATACTCGAATAATGTACTGATTAGGAAATTGTTCATAATTGACCAGCGTAAGAAAGTGACTGCCCTTTCGAAACCCGGACGCAAGTGGTCCTCGATATGACGTTAAACTATATCTGATGGTGAGGCCTCAGTTTGCGGGCTTTGAGGAGTGTGGAACTACCTTTTAATTGCCATTGCTACCAGGTCCACTCTGACCTTTTTTTTTTTTTTGCATGGTGGTCACCACTTATCAAGGCTCAGAAGCCACTCGGGGATAAGGGTAGAACCCGGAGCGGAAGTACCTGTTAGGGTCCCAAATGTGTGTTAAATAGAAACTGACTTGAAAAAAAAATATATATATATATATTCTATTAAAAAAAATGTCTTTAAAATCACTGGATTCGGCATTAAATAACCTGAAAAGGGTTGATATGCCGTAAAACAAAAACAACCAAGCTACATTAAATCGACGTCAGCTCTACTATATAACTTAGTTACCTGGATTGAATTTTTTTCAATAAAAGTTTTAAAATAAAGCTGTAGTGTTGTTTTATTTAAGGTGACACTTTTATCGTTCTACCCCTAGTTGGATTGTCAACAGAATTGTTGATTTTATTAATGTTTTTTTTTTTTAATAAAATATCGCTCCTGATAAGGTATGAAGCCAGTTAATGGATGAGTTAAAAAAAAAACAACAAAAAAAAACTAACTTCTTCAAGGTCAAAAACTAGACTGATAAGTGTTAGGATGGGATTGATTCCAACACAGAAAACCGCAATTCTTTCCCCTTTTTCAGAAATATCGGTCATGGAATAGGAGGACTAAAGGACAAAATAAAGGAAGCGAGAGTTACAAGTAAAACCAAGATGCACTTTCTACTCTACTTCTGTTCCTTAAGGATTCCATAGTTGCCATTTCGGTGGGTCACTCTTCAATTGATAAACACAGGAGTTAGAAAAGATGACAGAAGCTGTCCATTGCTTCTTATTCTGAAGGGAGAAAGAATGGTGTGTGCAATGAAAAGCCAGTTTCTCGTGTCAGTAGACGTCTTAATGATTTATCGAAAGAAATTGGAATTCGAAAGGAGAATGATAACCTCGCTTTGAAAAAAATATAAAAATAAAACGAAACAGTTTTTGAAATCTGTTCTAAAATCAGGCAACGTTTTGAGATTTTGCAATCATTGTCAATTAACCCAATTCTTCATCGAGCTCAGCTTGCTGCAAGTAATTCTCAAAGATCCACTTGAAGAATTCTTGAAGACATTTCAGTTTTTAAAGGTAGGAATCCATTTCTTCTGAATTGAAACTATTTTGAATTAGCAATCCACAAAATCATGAATCTGAAGAGACTTTTTTTTTCTTTTTTTTTTACAAGGAAGTCAGCATTTATCAAGGCCCAGCGACCACTCGAGCATAAGGGTTATTGCGTGTACAGTAATCAATGGGACAATACCGTACTAATCGCTAGTAATGGAGATCTGATAAAGTGTCTTACTTAGGGGGGGGGCGGTTCATCAGGAATTTGTTTATGTTGGACTTGAAGATATCCAAGTTGTAGTCAGGTGGGAAACAGACAAACGGAAGAGAGTTCCACAGGCGGGCACTTCTAAGAGAGAAGCTTTGTTCATGGAATCTACGTTTTGATTTAGGCACAGATAAAGAGTGGAGAAAATTACTGACGGTGGTTTCAGCTAGACGGGTGTTTTTCGTGAAAGATTGGCGAGGGGGGACCAGAGATTGGAGCTCAGACGAGCACTTCCCATGGAAATAACTCTGGTCGAATAATTAGACATTGCTTGTTGCTTTTCATTGATAAGGTCGATAAATGCGAAAACTAGAGTCTGGTCAAGAGTTTAAAAAAATACGATATTAAATTGTGTACAGGTGATAAAAGTTGTATTATTTTTCTTTTAAAGATTATGACACGCTGAACATATTAGAGTTCAAATGAATTAAGTATTATATATACATCTGAAAATATATATATATGTTAGTATTATCAGCTTATTTCCCACGAGTTTTTGAAAACAAATCATCTGATGATATTTAGTAGTCTCAAAGTAACCACAGTTGCTGTAAGATTGCTATTTACTTCTTTCCCATAGAAGGAAGATGTAACACAAGGTGGGAATTTGGGAAGAAATCAAGCCAGCACTCTGGCCCTATAAAAATTGCTTGGGCAGCCCGCTACCATTAGCTGGTTAGGTTTTTCTTTTTAGTAAGCAATTAATTTAATCCATCTCAAAGCGAGTAGGCAAGGCCTTAGATAGTGGACTCCCTTTAACAGAGTGTGGCGGCTGTATGCAAATGCTGAACTGTGTACAGAGTGACGTCACCGTAATGGAAAAAGGAAAAAAGACTATAAAAAAAAACGTGGGCACAGACCAACGATGACATTTGAGAGGACAGAGACAAGGAGCACGTTACAGAAGAAGATGATCCCTTTAGAAACGTGAGTGACGTCACAGCCATAACGAGAAGTCGCGCATGCCGGGAGG
>NC_136515.1:67047605-67050105 GCF_053919585.1 Euprymna scolopes | reverse complement strand
CACAATGTCAGGATTTCATTTTATTTCAGAATCGATGGCAAATACTAATATTTAACATTAGTTTATCATTTAAGCCGATAAAAAGCCCTTTTTTTTCCGAGTCATAAAAGGATTTGGAGTTTCCTAATCAACCTTTCGGGTGCAGTTGCACGCTCTCAAAATAACTAAAGTGTTGGCTTTAAAAAAATTGGTTCATTAAAACTAAACAGGTTTAGTTTTAATAAAAAAAAAAAATTAAAAAAAAATCGCTTTGGTAATTAGATATGTCGTATGGTTATCCCTAATCGCTGAATAAAACCGCTAACGAGTTGAATGATTACGACATAAAATTAAACTCGGGTTCCTGAAACGGAAACTTCGTTTGTTTTTGTTTTTTTCTTATCAATATATTTACATTGTTATTTTGTTTTCATTTTCAATCATTCGAACAGTTTTCTTTTTCAAGTAATCCAAGTTACAAAATTCCCACTGTTTACTATGCTAAAATCACAATGACTAATGTATACCTATTAACCCTTATCCTTGAGTGGCCTCTGGGCCTTGATAAGTGGTGACACCCATGTAAAAAAAAAAAAAAAATCACTCGAACAGTTTTCTTTTTATAATGTACAGTTTTAAAAGTTTAAAAACTATATAGTTTTTACTTCAGGAAAATTAATGGGTCAGTTTTTACGATGTGCCCTGTTAAAATACTGTTAAAAACTCGCTCAATATATGTTACCGTGACATAGGTTGACATATATTCGGCGGGTTTTTAATAGTATTTTGTATAGTTTTTTATTTATAACACCTTTTCCCAAACTTACGGTGTTAAAGAGGGTGTGAGACGCCATCTTGAATTTTCCAACACATCGGTAAACACTGTATGTTTTTCGAGCTGAATAAATATATTACATTGAATAAAAACACAAAAAAGATATCCAGTTAGGTAGAAAAGTAACTTATCTTGCCTTTGATAACATTTATTTATATATTTGTTTTTGACTATTTTTTCGAATCTATGTGTACAGTAATCTTGCCAGGATGCGGAGGAAAATGAATGAAGGGGGAGGGGAATAAAATAAAAACATTTTGGAAACAGAGTAAGTTTGAAAGAATTGCTTTGCACAGAAAGAAATTAATGAAAAAATAAAATTAAATTTCTTTTCTTTCTTGATTTTTTTTTTAGTTTCTTATGAAAAAGGAAGTCAAAATTAAGACTATAAAAAACAATTTTTATTAAGAGCGAACCTCAGTCGTCAGGTCTGTAAAAAAAAGACGTGGAATAATAAATGTTTTCTAATACAAATTGTTTTTACTTATGTGTTCATTTGTCTCTTTGAAGTTCGTTTGTTTAATATATCGGTTTGCAATATAATTTTGTCATTCTGTCAGACTCAAATTTTAAATCTATATATCTATAAAAGTTAAAGTGTGTGTGTGTGTGTGTGTGTGTGTGTGTCTGGGTACATTTCCCTACGAAATAACTCTGTCAATTTTTAGTCTACAGACTCGAAATTTGATATACAGGGTACTGAGATTTGGAAAAATCTATGTGATCGGTTTTTAGCCAGAAATTTGGCGATTAAGGGGTCAAAGTTCAACGATTTGAGCTTTGAGAACTCTACCAAACTTCTCCGACAATTTTGGGTCTACACACTTTAAATTTTAGATATAGCTTCCGTGGACATGAATCTAACTTAATAACTTGATTTGAGCCCAAAACAATAAATTTTCAGGGGTCATAATAGGGGTCAAAGTTTAAAAAATTACCCCCTTTTTTTTGCTCAGCATACACCTCCAAACACCCGGGCAACGCCGGGCACCCATGCTAGTATATATATATATATATATATATATATATATATATATATATATATATATATATATATATATATATGGGAAAGTATGTTAATTCAATTATATTTCACCTTTTATTTAGCCCAATCCTTTAATTTATTAATCTCGATGTAACTACAGAGCATAGAATAAATGACAAAAGTCTATATTCCAAATTTGAAGATGTTAACCATTTTTTCGTTTATTTCCTTAAGAACGTTGACATGCAAAATTTTTTGACAGCACCTGCTTTGTAGCGCAAAATCATTCATGTAATTATTATGTCAATTCTTGAATTTATTTCGCCCTTAACTCATCAGAAGAAAAAGCACTTATCAGTTTTTAAAGAAAATAAAGGCATAAGAGCATGAGTACGAAATCTGGAATTTGGAAGAGAAGTTGGAATTATTTTTATATTTGGTTACGTCAACAAAGAATGCGTTACAAAACAGGTGCTTTCAAGAATCGTACAATATCTCAACCATGAGAAATATCTCAACCGCGAGAAATATCTCAACCACGAGAAATATCTCAACCATGAGGAATATCTCAACCGCGAGAAATATCTCAACCGCGAGAAATATCTCAACTGCAAGAAATATTCATGGCCAATCTCAACCAGGAAAAATATCTCAACTGCGAGAAATATCTCAACCACAAGAAATATCTCAACTGTGAGAAA
>NC_136515.1:67032605-67040105 GCF_053919585.1 Euprymna scolopes | reverse complement strand
GGTGGTGGAGGTGGCGGTGGTAATGACGGAGGTGGTAACTGCAAGGTTCCTGCAAAAACGAATCACAAGCACTTGTTTAAGAATTTTGGAATTATAACAATTTTGATGGTTGCTTTTTTTTTGTTTTAAAGTAAAACAGTTTTATAACAGTTGGCTTCTATTACAAGTTTTTTTTTTTGACCTGTAAGAAAAAAGTACAAACACTTATTAATAATTCTTTTCATATCAATACTGTTTTGTTAATTATAACAGTTTTTCTATAACAGTTCTTTTTGAATTTTTCATCGATAATATAAATCTCAACTGTCTGTTAAATGTATGTATGTATGTATGTATGTATGTATGTATGTATGTATGCCGAAAACTTTCGACAGAGGCAAAGGATTTTTACGAGATCAGTATCATTTTGAAGGATGACCTTTCGAACGACGAATATCGAAAAATGGGCCAAAAACATTAATTCCTTCAGCCTCAACTGGGCACTTTTTTACAGGGAGGGGTCGCTTTTTTTCGCCGATATTTTCGAAAGTCATCCACTCTTTTCGATTGACTAACCTTAATTTAATTCTATGTCACTTCCGGTTTGACGAAGGGCGCAACAGCAAAGATGTCCCGTTTTTATTTTCATGTTCTTTTCCTCCTTCGCGGTACGGGTTCGAACCTTCCTGTCTTCTACCACTTTTTAAAAGTTTTTTTTTTTTTTTGTGTAACACACACCTCCAAACACCGGGCAACGCCGGGCACCCAGAAAACAATAAGGAAAGCGGATTCATTTTGGGGGGACTTTAATCCTCATCTTCATAGTTGTGTTGTTGTTTCATCATGTATTGGCCGACTCACCCTTTAGCTTTCTTCAGGTGGTTAACCGCGACGGTGAAGGGATTTTGTAACTCTATCCTCAGTAATTACTGCCTTCAATAGTTATTGTTTATTATTTATTACGTTTTGGTCAACTAATTCTCTGGCCTGCTTTGGGTACGATTTAACCGCAATGCTCGCCTGAAACCATAGAGTCTCAACACATCTATTTATTGCAACACGGGCCCCGAAGGGCGATCAAGATTGGATTGTTATGGTCTTATAAATCAAATTTTTTGCTTTTATCGGGTCTTCCATTGTCGGGTCCATATCGAATGGTATTATATATTATTTGATATTTGTTTTTTGGAATCCTTTGAAATGAGGCTTCGTAATTTGTGTAATCATTTGTTTTTCTTTTTTTCGAACTAATATACTCATCTTCACAACGTTTTGGCCACTTATCCTCTGGCCTTCTTCAGGTAGTTAACCGTGACGTGACAGGAATGCTGAGTCTTGTAACTGTATTCCCGGTAATTACTCCCTTCCATAGTTGTTGTTGTCTCACCAAGTTTTTACCTGTTTTTGGTAGGATTGAAACCGCTATCTTTAGACAATGCTCAACTGGAACATTCCAGAGACTCAACGCCTCTATCTTCTCGAATACACAAATAATGAAATCTCCAAGGTTATCCCCCCCAAATAAAAATGAATAATAATAAAAAAGAAAATAATATATCAAAAAGAAAACATCTGACAATTATTTAATTTAAAAAAAAATCATACACGATAATTAGTGCTTACTTTTCGAGGAACACATAAATCGCATTTCTAAATAAAAGCATTTTAATAAAGATACCTATCAAGCAGAAATAAATAAACTCATCCAAAAAATTACGGAAAATTATCAAGTAAAATTATAATAAAAAAGTAAAAACAAAACTCAGTTTCACCTTATATTGCATGATCCACCATTAGCAGGAGAACAGTTGTGAAGAGTTACCTAAAACAGGGGCGTAACTCTTCTAACAGGTCGTACTCCGATATAAAATAAAAGTCCACTCACTTTTCCCGTGTTAAAATACAACTGTCTTAATAATAACGCTGTCATTTAGAAAGTATTAAAAATACGGGGAAATGGAGGTGGTTGCCAAAATTACAGACTGAATCATCTCCCTTGTTTTACATAACTCTTCAAAATTACTTAATATGATAAAACTGAATTTTACCATAAAATTGATTTTTTTTACGTGCTACTCAGCAGTAGCATGACATGAAATGTAAAGAAAAAAAATACTTTGTCGATCGGGTGAATACATCTTGTGAAAAATGAATGGAGCGTTATAACGTACGAACATTGAATTGCCTTAGTATATCATTACATGCGTGTAAATAACGTTTACCATTATAGGCTTTTAGCAATGTTGAAATAAGACTTGCATAACGATTATCCTAGATTATTCAAGATATCCGCGGTTTTTTAGTTTTGTAATCACTTACCTTCAAACAAATTTAAATTATCGATTCTGTCAAAGAAATGTAATAATGTAAGATTTGAAGTAGAAGCGAGACTTCCTTGCAACGTCTGCCACTCCCTCAGACACTTAAAGTCCATGAGCCCAAAAATGACTTCTATCCCCACAGAACCATTTTAACAGACAAATGCTTGAGGGAGTATCTATACACAGATGATGTTACAGAGTCTTAGCTTTGTACGACAACTAAGTCTCTCTCTCTCTCTCTCTCTCTCTCTCTCTCTCTCTCTCTCTCTCTCTCGGTTCAAAATGTTGAGATCCAGCAACAAGCAAGAGCAAGATAGCCAGCAACAAGTTAAACTGCAGACCAGCTTAATGCGAGTACTGGTCTCCCGCTTTATGGTTTTTTAATCAGAGATTTGCTTCTCCTAGAAAGGTTGCCTCCACCACGGCTTACGGGAGCCCTCTCCACCCCAAGAGGATTCCTTACACACATACATACATACATACATACATACATACATACATACATATTAGTGATGAGCGGATATTCATATTTTTCCCGATTCCGATAAAATTACCAATTTCGATTCTTATAAATCTTAAAATATTTAATTAGAAAACTTATTTATTTTATGCGTTTAACGTAAAAACAAGTGTTAAATGTTTATATATTTTCTGAAACGTAAAAAAAACACACACACACACTTGTGGAGGGGGGTCTATAGCTTTTAGCTGTACTAGTAGTTTAGAATAAATAAATATTTAGTGTTTTATTATTGCTACTAGCATTGGAAGTATTTGTTTTCAACTGAACAGAATAAAAGAAAAAGATAATTATGGAATCGTTTTTGGCATCGGAAAAAAGGCACACATTTTTCCGATTTTGATTTTGATACTCCAAAATGGTTGAATTTTTCCGATTCCCGATTAATCGTCCCTGCACTAATACACACACACACACACACACACACACACACACACACACACACACACACATATATATATATATATATATATATATATATATATAGTAAGTTATGAAATATATATGACGATTAAGCTACACAGAATATTCTTCGTTTTATCCACTCTAGGACCCTTCAGGCTTATGCGCGAATTTTACGCATAAGCCTGAAGAGTCCTAGAGTGGATAAAACGAAGAATATTCTGTATAGCTTAATCGCCATATATATTTTATAAATTACTAACTAACTCTACCTACGTATTGAGCACTTTTGAAGTAAATACTTAAAGTTTACGCATAAATTTATACGTTCGTATATTAATTTTATGTGAGTAAATGAAGTAGTTATATATATATATATTGTATTGGTAGTAATTATTTGTTTGTTTAAAACAAAATATATAAGTGTGTCACCCAAAAGAGTGCTCAATGTTTAGACAGAGCCAAAATAAGTGAATTTAGTTTACAAACAAATGGCTACACATAAGCATACATGTTTCAGCGAAAACCCAGTAAGGGAATCGCTTCGTCATGCCAAGGACAACTCTGAAAGCGAGTTGTCCTTGGCTTGACGAAGCGATTCCCTTACTGAGTTTTCGCTGAAACATGTATGCTTATGTGTAGCCATTTGTTTGTGAACTAAATTCATATATATATATATATATATATATATATATATATATATATATATATATATATATATATATATATATACTAGAAAGGAGACCAGGGATTAAATTAGATTGATGAACACATAACTGAGTGTGTGTGTGTGTGTGTGTGTATATATATATATATATATATATATATATATATATATATATATATATATATATATATATATATAACTAGCTCAGAGAGTTCGGAGAACAGAGTAAATTCAATTCTATAAGAAGAGACTTATCGGGATAATTTAAAGCTCAAAAAATTTCATTGGTGCTTATATAGGAAACAATAAGATTGGAAAATGAAGTCACAAAAACAATATATTGGTGAACATAGAATGGTTCATTTATTTAATAAAGGTGTACAAACATTTCGTTGGTATAAAGAGTCCCCTCTATCCCCCAACTAAATGTTTGCATGCCTTTATTAAATAAATGAACCATCCTATATTCACCAATATATAGTTTTTGTGACTTCATTTTTTACTCCTTTTGTTTCATCTCTCTCTCTCTCTATATATATATATATATATATATATATATATATATATATATATATATATGAATGTATGTATATATCCGTTCCGTAAGTAATTAAACAAAACAAGGATATATTTTTAGAGTAAATATGTTCCTGAATTGCGTGGCGTAATCAACTGATATTTTATTAAATTTCAAATCGAACGTCAACAAAAAAAAAAAAAAAATGAAAACGAAAAAATTGAATTCTTGATTGATTAAATAAAAAAGGAAATTTGATTTTTACTTGTTTTTATTATTATTATTTATTTTTTTACTTTTTATATTTACGTTTTTCAATTCGTTCAATTATAATTTCCCTGGGGCTCAAATGGTGTGCAAAGAAAAATTTATTTAGTTTAATCGGAGAAAGGAAGGGGTAGAAGTTAAGAGAAATAAATGGAGTATATAAAATATTTATGTCTGATACATAGTGTGAAACAAATTAGGAACACCATATCAACACGTACACACATTCAAAAAAACGGTTAGTTAATATAATAAACATATCTCTAAAAATAACAAACATATTATCTATACTTGTGTTATGTTGATTAATGGGACTATTAGCACAATGTTTCGGTCGCTGCAAACCACAACCTTCTTCTGGTGTTAAGAACATATTTGTTTTCCTATTAAGGAAAAAGAGGGTTGGCTCTGCATTACAAGAATACGATCTACTGACCCACTCTCAAACAACCATCAATAATTTTCCCCACTCCTTATCTGTGCCTAAATCAAAACGTAGATTCCATGAACAAAGCTTCTTTCTTAGAACTGCATGCGTGTGGAACTCTGTTCCGCTTGCCTGTTTTCCTCCCGACTTCAACCTGGATGTCTTCAAGTCCAACACAAACAAATTCCTGATGAACCGTCCCCCCCAAGTAATGACACCTCATCTATTCTCCAATACTATTGCTACACTATCCCATTGTACACACAATAACCCTTATCCTCGATTGGCCATTGGGCCTTGATAAGTGGTGAACTCCATGTAAAAATAAAAACAACAAAAAAAAAACGGTTCGAATTCAGAACCAACCTTCTTTTTCCTATATAGAAAAAGAAGTATGTTCTCAACACCCGAAGAAGGTCGCAGGTTGCACCGACCGAAACGTTGTGCTAATAACACCCACGATGAGAATAATAGTCCGATTAATAAACATAACACAAGCATTCACATCTCATCTCGAAAATTCAGAATTGAATATTATGTATACGCCTACAATTTTTTTTTGTGTGTATTGATATTCGATTTAAAAATCTTTTTTTTTTTCTTTCTATTTATTTAAAAAGAAAATACAACTTTGTTATATACGAGTTGTGGAATTGCATTCATCTGCGGAACATGTAGCTAATTTGCATATTCCTTTAAACATTCATTTTAATTAATTCTCTGTAATTTTTTTTCGGTTAAATTATGGGATCATCATCTTTAGTTAAGTATTACGTTCAATTATATCCATACCGATATTCTACGTGATTTATACTTGCGTAATATTTGCGTCAAAAGGTTCTAGTAAACACAAATCTTATATATATATGTGTGTATGTGTGTGTGTGTGTCCGTGCGTATTATATTTGTTTTAAAAAATTGCCTACCAAACTACTCTGTCAGTTTATTTTTGTCTATCATGTAACTTAATATATAGGGTATCCGAACTGGTGCGAAACTTTATTTATTTATTTATTTTGGTTTTAGCCGGGGAAAATCGGTGCAAAAGTATGAACGTCGAACAACGCCATTACAAATTTGCATGCGTAACGTAATACCTATTGGTTCATGTTTTAAATTTTAGCCGTAGAGCAAACATGTCTTCATAGCTCAGGCATACACGTCAAAGGAAAAGTCAGTCATAAGCTTTTGTTTTCGATTCTCGGTGGTGGTGAACGAGTCATTTTTTAAAAAACTTTTTAAATTATTACTATATGTTGGGTTCAATATAATATAATAATAAATACGAAATCTGCATTCATTAAAATATCATATTTAAGCGTATTTTACGACCGGGCTACAGTTTGGATTTCAGTTTCGATTCTAGCTGATGGCATTCCAATACTTTTTTATACTTTTGAAATCAGGACTCTATAATGATATATACGAAATCTGGATAAGTTAAAATATCATAATTAAGCGTATTTCATGGCCGGGCAAACCTTCCCCCCCCTGCTAATAATAAATACGAAATATGTATGATTTGAAATATATTTAAGCATGTTGTACAACAGGGTAAGGTATGACGACCCCCCCCCGCTAGTTAAACGAATAAATACTGATTTCAACCCGTTTTTTTATGCAATTTCTTTTTGTTTTTATTTTTATCATCCCCCATCATCTCTCTCTCTCTCTCTCTCTCTCTCTCCTCCGTGCCGTCTTTCTTTCTAATTTCTTTCTTTATAAGTTTTATAATTTCATTTTTCTCTATCATAACGTTTTTCTCATGCTCTTTTCTATTTTTCTCTTGATTTACCTTTACGCTCTTTCTATCCGTCTGTCTTTTTCTCTTTCAGACACACATTCACTATATCTATTTAATCTCTCTCTCTCTCCCTTACTTTACTACACACTATCTTACCCCCTTTCTCTCTCTTCCGCTTCCAGCACAAACCCGCTACATATTTTCTGACTCCACTTCACTATATCTCTCTAACTCTCTTTCTCCCTCTATCTCTCTCACACACTTTCAACCATACATTCGTTCTCTCTAACTCTCTATTTCTCTCACATACACTATCTATCCCTAACTCTCTTTCTTAGTTTATCACTCTATTGCACACATTCACTATCTCACTCTAACTTTATTCTTTCTTTGTTTCTTTCTGTCTCCTTCTCACCCTCTCTCTCTCTCTCTCTCTCTCTATATATATATATATATATATATATATATATATATATATATATCTCACTCTCTAATCCACACTGACTATCTCTCTCTAATTATTTTTATCACATACATGTTGTCCATTTTCCATCACTAAGCAACAATTCTCCTTTGCTGGCTCCATATAACTGCAACCTTGTCATTGCTCTCTCCCAAGCCTAACCCTTACCTTCATTCGCCATGACCCCACCAAA
>NC_136515.1:67025105-67027605 GCF_053919585.1 Euprymna scolopes | reverse complement strand
TTAGTCGGTTTCTATTTAACCCATAGTTGGGACCCTAACAGGTACTGCCAGTACGGATCAGAGTGAACCTGGGAGCAATGGTAATTAAAGGGTGGCACCACACTCCCCAAAGCCCGCAAACTGGGGCCTTACTATCGGACATAGTTTAAGGTCATATCCAGGACCGTCACATTCCATGAACGATATTTCTGATAAAGGAAAAGAATTGCTGTTTTCTGGATCGGAATCTACCGATCTCACACTTAGCGTTGGCTTATATTTTTGTTTGGGATATTTTAGCTTCATACATCAACAGGCTTCGTGCCTTTCCAGGAGCGATTTCTACAAAATTGTGTTTGAGAGCTCTGTTCTTAATAATGCTGTATCCCCGGGTTTTACTGAATTAGTAATATATATATATAATATATAGATTTTCTACTTAATTAGTAATATATATATAATATATAGATATCTACAATGTGTTCGAGAGTTTTTGTTCTTCAGAGGATCTGATTTAATAAGTTGCGAGATATTGCTAAATTAGTAAGTAAAAGGGGGAAATTCTATTTTTCCAACCATATTCTAAAGAAAAAAAATGTATTGAAATTACCATGTTTGTCTGTTTTTAGAAATAAACTATAAATATTTTGTTTCGGATTGACAACATAGTCATGAATTAAATATTTATTTAAAATTTATGTGTAAAATATTTCTGGAAGCGAATAGTGCGACACAACACGGAGTCAGAAAAGCGTGAGAGTGAAAATATATGTAAAGTACAGTAGAACCCCGAATTATGGTGACCCTAGGATACGGTTTTTAAGGTTGCGATGTGAATTGCGATGTTTACCAGACCCTAGTTACGACCTTTTCCCGCTTTACGATGCCATCTATAATGTTATTTGATGCTATACATGTGTATTATATACTGTACTTTATTTTGTTACTAATTTTTAATGACGTATACGCGGGTTTTACTGTATATATAATACACATGCATATACATCATGTATATACACATCTGCAGTATACATAATGCATATATATATATATATACAGATATATAATATATTTTGTATATACATAGATATATAATACACACAATACATATATACATATGATCATCAACGCTCTGATCCCCATCTGACATCAATTGAAATGGACGGCTCTCGTCTGGGAGAAGCCCCGTGTTTTGACAATCTTCTGGGTTTGTCCTTTACTCCTGATCTGAAATGGAACACGTACATCAAGTCTGTTGCCAAGGTCGCTGGAAAGATGGTGGGATCCTTCTACCGCTCCAGAAGATATCTCACTACTGATGCAATTCTCTATCTACATGAAAGCCAAGTACGTCCAAGGATGGAATACTGCTGCCATATCTGGGCAGGAGCTGCTAAAAACAGCCTATCCTTCCTTGACAGAGTACAAAATAGACTTCGTGGCTTAGTGGTGGATGCCCTTTTCTCTTCCCTGCAACCTCTCTCCCACAGAAGAGACGTTGCGAACCTATCCTTGTTTTATCGTTATTTCCATGGCAGGTGCTCGTCTGAACTCCAATCTCTGGTCCCCCCTCGCCAATCTTTCACAAAAAACACCCGTCTAGCTGAATCCACAGTGAAAAATTCCCCCCACTCTTTATCTGTGCCTAAATCAAAACGTAGATTCCATGAACAATGCTTCTTTCTTAGAACTGCACGCATGTGGAACTCTGTTTCGTCTGCCTGCTTCTCACCTGACTACAACTTGAATGTGTTCAAGTCCAATGTTAACAAATTCCTAATGAACCGCCCCCTTAAGTAAACACTTCATCAAATCTCCACACGAACGTACTGTACTTGCAATAACACTTATCCCTGAGTGGCTTCCGGGCCGTGATAAGTGGTGACCACCGTGTAAAAAAAGCAAAAAAACATATATAATATATACAATGTATATATACATATAACATAAGGATAATATGAATATAATACATTTGATGTATGTAAAATACACAGGTTTATATATAATACATACAATATATTCATGCATATAAAGTATATATAATGTATATATACGCATATACAATATATATAATGCATATATATATGTATACACATATATATATATACATATATAATGTATATACATATATATATGCATACATATGAATATATTATTATTATTATTATTATTATTATTATTATTATTATTATTATTATTATTTATATATGTACGGCACAATCACGTTAATGGGTGACTATTTGAAAAGGATAGGCGCTATATACATCTTATGGGTAGGTGGGGCGTGGGTCCAACACTCTCCAATTTCTCGCTACAGAAGCATCTACAAGTAGATGGTCTAAGCCCCTCCAGGGCCTCACCGTTATGGATGGACGGATGTGTGTATATATATATATATATATATATATATATATATATATATATATATATATACATAATGTATGTGTATGCATATATGATATATAATGTATATATATATATATACACATATAATATATATATGCATATATACTACGTATAA
>NC_136515.1:66997605-67020105 GCF_053919585.1 Euprymna scolopes | reverse complement strand
GTAAATATAGTGAAATAAAAAAAAAAAAAAAAACGTCTACAAAGGAGAAGATGAAGAAAGCATTAATCCAAAATGAAAATCCATTCGACAAAGCGGAATCAAAAAAGGCGGGAGGACTAAGACGTAAACATAAAGAGAATAGAATAATTTATACGGAATGCCTCACACACACACACACACACACATTTTCAATATAAACATTTGTCTATAATTTTAAAAACAATCGAACAAGGGAGATAATTTTGTCTATTTTTAATTAAAGGATGACCTACAATTAACTCGAATTTTAAAAAATCTAAACTCTGGTCTATGGCCTTATAAACAATCGAATAAGGGAGATAATTACGTAATTTTTTTTATTATTAAAGGATGATTTACAATGAACTAGACTTTTAAAAATCTAAACTTTGGTCCATGGCCTTATAAACAATCGAATAAGGGAGATAATTACGTAACTTTTTTTTTATTATTAAAGGATGATTTACAATGAACTAGACTTTAAAAATCTAAACTCTGGTCCATGGCCTTATAAACAATCGAATAAGGAAACACGCTTTTTTATATTAGAAGATGGTTACAGTAAATCATTTTTTTAGGACCCCTGTTATTAGTATTTTTAGGACCCCTGTTATTAGTGTTTTTAGAACACCTAAACCCTGTTATTAGTTAGTCGTTATTAAAATCTAAACCCTATTATTGTTAGTTGTTATAAAACCATGGCTTTATAAATAATTGAATAAGGGAGATAATTCCATCTTTTTACTTTATAAACAATTGAATGAGGAGTATAATTCTATCTTTTTATTTATTAGAGAACGGCGTACAAATAAATAGAATATTTTCAGTCTCTAGTGCTTCTTTTTCGTTATTGTATCAGAGTCCAAAAATTCAAATATTGAATTTCAAAGGAAACCAATGGTATCTATTGAGTTGCCATGTCATAGTGACAGAACTTATTTAAAAAATTACATAAAACAATAAGGTTGAAAATTAAATATTAATGAAAACAATTATCAGAGAAAGTTAGCGAAAATTGAGTTTTTTTTTTTTTTTACAAAAACAGAAATCAGAAAGCTCTAGTTTAAAAAAAAGGAGGTAAATATTTTCTAAAAACTGAAAACCTTTGGCCAATTTAGCAAAACTTAATTTTTACCAATTGTCTTTGAAAATGCTTTTCATTAATAATTAATTTTCTATTTTATTGTTTTTTGTAATTATTGGCTATTTTAATTACTGCAAGATGATAGTTTAGTAGATACCATTGGCTTCACTTTAAATTTCGTTTTTCGAATTTCGCAACAATAACGAAGCAGAACCCATGATTTTATAAGCATTTAAATAAAGGAGATAATTATAACTTTTTGTTTATAATAGGATGGCCTATAATTAACTAGAATTTAAAATATCTAAACCCTGGTCCATGATTTTATAGACAATCCATATGGAAATAATTTAATTTTTTTTATTAAAGGATGGCTTTAACATACATTAAACTTACATAGAAAATTTTCTATCTCAAAGGCTGGTCCGTGACTTCATAGACAATTAAAGAAGAAAGATACTCCAATATTTAAAAGTTGGGAGGGGGTGCTTCACGCATTACTATAGAACATTTTAATTTGGAAACTGATCCCTCACTTTACTGTTAAACAATCGAATAAGGGAGGTAAATCTCTTTTGTAAAAAAAAAGAAGAGCTCTCGAAAATAACTAGAATTTTTTTTTTTATTTAAACACTGACCTATGCCTTAAAAACGATCGCGTAAGGAAAACGATTCTATTTTTTAAACTAAAGGGTGTGTCACACATAATCAGGAAATATTCAATGTAATTGCTGGTCTATGACCTTAAACAATCAAGTCATCTAGATAATTCTCCCGTTTAGACCAGAAGGTGTCGCACAGATTCCTAGGAAATTTTGAATGTAGATGCTCGTCTCTGAGGTTATAAAGAATCAAGAAAGAAAAATAATTCTCTCTTCAGGCTTAAGATCACAGTGTTGTATCTGTTCTGAAGTTAATTTGTCCTTAGTCAATTTAGGGAAACACTTTTATACTAAGGAACTGGTTCCGTTTTAGATCACCAAAGTTAAGCAATGTTGAGCCTGGTCAATACTAAAATGGGTGACCATTTTGGAATTCCAGCTTCTATATGTTCTCTCCGCTTATCTCAGCATTGTTTCCAGTCGTCCTGGACTTAACCTTGACACTGGACTTGTGTCATGCCAATTCAAGAGAGGTGTGGTTGGAAGTTATGTAATCCTTGCCTCACAATTAGATCTGCAGCTACTCTTACAGGAGGTATTCATTGTCTTTTGAGACTGAACGGAGGCATCCAAGTAAGAGCATAATTCTCTCTTTAAGTAGAGACTATATCACAAAGATTACAGAAGCATTGTTGCAACCGTACAAGAAGAAAAAAACACAAATATAAGGGGTGTGCTTTTTATGACAAAGCCCGTCCCTCTCTGGGTGTCTTCAAACTGAATATTGTTCCAAACTTCCATCCACAGAATTTTTATATATCTCTGTGACCCCTTTCCATTTTAATTGGTTGGTTGGTTGGTTGTTTTTGTTTTACGGCATATCAACCCTTTTCGGGTTATTTAATGCTGAATTCAAAGATTTGGAAGGAAAAATGTTTTTAATAGAATATATTTGTTGTTTTCACGTCAGTTTCTATTCAACCCATAGTTGGGATCCTAACAGGTACTACCACTCCGGGTCAGAGTGGACCTGGGAGCAATGGTAATAAAAGGGTGGCTCCACACTCCCCAAAGCCCACAAGCTGGGGCCTCACCACTGGATATAGTTTAAGGTCATATCCAGGACCCCCAGGGAGGGACTTTTACCCTCTGCAGCGGGGAAGTAGGCGTATTCTAATGCCCCACCGACAGGGCCGCCATTTTAATTGAATTTAATGTAACAGTACAAAACCGACTTCGAAATCTAGTGAGTGATATCCTTCTCTTCTACCTCCTACCTTTTCCTATCAACGAGACATTGCAAACCTATCTCTGCTCCATCGTATATTTTGGATATGGTGGATGTTCGACTGAGCTCCAATCTATGAGGCCCGCCTACCTCTGTAAAACATTTGCAATAACTACTAGGTCCAATCACTTTCAACATTTTCTCTTATTCTCTATTTGTGCCATGCTTTTTACAAAGGAATCACCACTTATCAAGGCCCAAAGGCCATTTGAGGATAAGGGTTAATGAGTGTAAGGTGGTAGTGTAGTAATCGTTAATGGTTTCAATTGGATAGAATTTCATTATTTAACAGAACAGCTCAGAAAGAACTTGTTTACATTAGACTTGAAGGCCACTGTATAGTAGTTGTCAATTGGAAAGCAGGCCAACAAAACTGTTCCACAGATGGAGTGTTCTAGGAAAGAAGCATTGTTCATGGAATCTGTGTTTAGATTTATGCAAAGTTGGGCAAATTCTCAATAGTGGTTGTAGCTAGTCGAGATGTTTTGTGAAAGTTTGGCATGGAGGGACCATTGATTGAAGCTCAGACGAGCACTTGCCATGAAAATAATGATAGAGCAGAGACAGGCTCACAACGTCTCTTCTGTAGGAAAGAGGTTGCAGGAAAGAGAAACCCTTCTATACTAGGGCAATTTTTTTTTGCCTACTTTCAGTGTGACCTTTTTTGGGGAGCTGGTTTGCTCGCACGTTAAAAACGAGTTTGTGTCACATTTTTCTCTCATGGGGAAGCAAATAAATACCAATAATGGTCTCTTTTAAACTAGATCGTTGCACATATTAATAGGAAATGTTTAATATAAATGCGTGTTCGTAATTTTATAAACAATTATGTAAGGGCATCACCTACTAGGTTTCGAAGCCGGTTTTGAAATCTATCAAGGCAGTATAGGGACTCGGAGCAGCTCCTGCCCAGATGTGGCTTTTGGGCCTTAATAACTTACTAGTCAAACAAGAACAAAATAAAAAATCAATTACATTGGGATTTGGACATTGTCATTGTCAGGGTCATTTGTTTGGTTAAATAAATTGAGGAGCAAAGAGTATCCTTGAGTGTAAGGCTTCATCTTTTTACCATGTTCATCCATTCCTTTTACCACTTGGCTTGTGTAGTGGCACATTCGACCCCCTATTTCACTAACATTTTAAATTTCCTTGATTTTTTCTGGAATCCCCCAAAGTAGCCAAAGGGGTTGGAGGTAGTTGTAAATGGAAAGAAAGAGAGTATAGTAGTTTTTGTGTTTCGCTCATGAGACTACTATTAGAGTATCATGTCCAGGCCTCTTCTCTATATCTAAGACGCTATGTCAATCATCTGTAAAGAGTACAAAGACTAGAATGATCCAGGATCTTTAGGATCTGCCCTGTAAAACCAACTGAAAAGCTTAGCTGTTTTCTACTTTGAGCACCTATGAAAATGCAATCTCATTTTAACCTACAATTTCCTCAATGGTCATTATAATAAACCTGATGGTCTATTATTTCTTCCTGTACCAGAAAGAGGTCTATGCCGAAATTATATAAAAAAAAATTTACCACGGATTTTGATTGAAGCAAAGATAAGGCAATTTCTCAATTTTGATCCCTGGATCAAGGAATAGACTTCCAAAGTAAGTAATAAATGCACCAACAATGCAACAATTTAATGTGGATTTGGACAGGTGCTTGGCTGCTGTATCAACTCCTATGTAAATTTGTATCAGCCTTTTATTTGATAGCAACTGACGCACAATTGTTTTATTTTTATAAAATAAAATTAATTGAGTTGAATTATCTTATAGAAATTTTAGTGCATGTGTTTTAATCTGCATTAATTTTTATTTTTTGAAGAAGACACTGCTTGTCAAATTCCTGATATAATTTATTTGAAACTATGCAAATATCTTTCCATTTGGCCACCAGTCTAGTTATTTGAATTATTTTATGTATGTTTTTATTATTATTATTATTATTATTATTTTATTATCATTATTATTATTACTTTATTATTATTGTAATTTTATTATTATTATTGTAATTTTATTATATTATTATTATTATATTATTATTATTATTTTAATTATTATTATGATTATTATTATTGTAATTTTTTTATTATTATTATTTTAATTATTATGATTATTATTATTGTAATTTTTTTTAATTTTTATTATTTTAATTAATATTATGATTATTATTATTGCAATTTTTTATTATCATTATTTTAATTATTATTATAATAATTATTATTATTTTTATTATTATTTTATTATTATTATTTTTATTGTAATTTTATTATTATTTTTTATTATTATACTTATTACTATTGTGATTTTATTATTATTTTTTATTATTATTATTTATTATTATTGTTATTGTGATGTTATTATTTTTATTATTATTTTATTATACTTATTTTTATTATTATTAATTTTGTAATTTTATTATTTTTTATTATTATTTTTATTGTTATTTTCATCATTATGTTTATTATTATTATTATTTATTATTATTATATTATTATTATTGTTTTATTATTATAATTTTATTGTTATATTTTATTTTTATTAATATTATTATTAATATTTTTATTATTAGTTTATTATTTTTTAAAATTATTTTGTTATTATTACTATTTTTTATTATCATTATTATTATTTTCATTATTATTATTATTATTATTTATTATTTTTATTATTATAATTATTTTATCATTATTATTATTAGTAGTAGTAGTAGTAGTAGTATTAGTATTCTAGTATGACGTTTCTGAATTTTTTAGATAAGGATTGACTATTCATATTACTGGAATACATCGGACTACTGTTCTCACCTTGGAATGTTTCTGTCTGACTCGGGAATTCGGATGAAATTTCTATCCAGTCATGGCTGACGGAACAGAAGTATGCTACCCCAAGAAATTCCGTCCAAATTACTGAGTTCCAACAGAAACATTCCCGAGTTCAAAATATACACCTAAAGAAGGTTTTGACCGAAACGTCATGAAAATTAGACTCAAGATGAGAACAACAGTTCGATGAATCCAAATAATACGAACGACAAATGTAGTATAGCCAGTATCATCACAGATTATGGAATTGAAAAGCTAAACGTTACTCCTCCAAACACCACATTTTGTGTACTCGTTTTTGAACTTGGAGTTTTTCAAAATTCCGTGCAGATTCCTTAGTTCAACATGACGATTCCCATGTTCGAGAAGATGTACCAGAAGAAGGTCCGAGGTTACATCGGTCGAAACGTTGTGAAAATAACATCCAAAATTAGTAATGCCTTCATGTCAACGATTCTGAAACTCGATCAAAAGATGCTTTCTGAATCCAAAATCTTTCGAGAGTTGGCGTGATGTGTGTAGGGACTACTACTACAAACTACTACTACAACAACTAATCAATGAAGTTAAGCAATGTTGGGCTCTTCAAATACTTAGATGGGTAACTATTTGGAAATACCAGATTCCGTTAGAGAAACACTAAATAAAGTAAATAAGAAATAGTTTGGTCTATTATCCCAACCAAATTATTATTATTATTATTATTATTATTATTATTATTATTATATTGTTGTTGTTATTATTATTATTATTATAATTATTATTATTATTATATTGCTGTTGTTGTTATTATTATTATTATTATATTGTTATTATTATCATTATATTGTTGTTATTATTGTTATTATTATTATGATATTGTTGTTATTATTATTATATTGTTGTTATTATTATTATTATATTGTTATTATTATTATATTGTTATTATTATTTTTATTATTATTATTATTATATTGTTGTTGTTATTATTATTTTTATTATTATTATATTGTTGTTGTTATTATTATTTTTATTATTATAATATTGTTGTTGTTATTATTATTATTTCTATTATCATTATCATTATTATTATTATTATTATTATTATTGTTATTATTATTATTATTATATTGTTGTTGTTATTATTATTATTATTATTATTATTATTATTATTTCCATTATCATTATCATTATTATTATGGTCCCATTCTTCTCTGTACGCTTGTGTTTTTTTTTTATTTGTACTCACTTGAAGTTCTCATGCAGACCACCATCGGCAATTGCTTACTGATAATAAGCTATGGTGTTCCCTTATGTCCGAGTTCATCATTTTTTTTGGAGGAAAGGGCTAATTTTATATGTTGGTTAACTAATAGAATTTCTGTGTTTGTAAGAAATTACAGATTTAGAATTGATCTATATATAAAATAAAGTAAATGATAATGTTAATGTTTATATTAAGACTAAATTTAAATTTCTGTCTCGTAATTGACACTTGTTCTGCTGTAAAATTCATTATTAATGCATATTAATAGATTTTATTGCAGCAAGAGTTTAGGACACACCATAGAGAAATTTATGAATAAAAAGATATATTCATGTCAGTTTTAGTAAAAACAGGTTAGTAACACGGATTTAATTAAAGTCTTTATGAAATTCTGAAAACTTTGTTAATAAATAAAATTTAAATTCCAATAGTTTTCATCGATTACAGACTATATCCGAACTGCTATTTCTTTTACTGATAAACTTTTTTCTATAGTGACTAATCATTTTTGGGGGTAATTTTCTATATAAGATTCTTTTTATTGCAGGAGAGGTTTAGGAGACATCCTGTAGAAATTTGTGAATGAAAAGACAATTTCAAGTCAGTTTTAGTAAGAACAGAAAGTAAATATTAGTAACATAGATTGAATTAGTAATAATAGTAGGGAACTGGTAGCAGATGCAACAATTAGACAACTTTTTTTTATGCCATCAACATTCGCAGCAAGCATAGGAAGAGCTATTTTGGACAGTAAGTCAGTGATTACCTGAACGGCCGTAACACATGATCGCCTCTCTGCCGACCCCCTCAGAGTCAGACAATTTCGAGCAGCACATATTGGGGTCTTGCATGTGGCCAGTATCTAAGCCAACGGAGGAGAGTGAAGAGCTCTCCGAGTGGATATGGTGACCCGTGTTAGTTGACCTCTGTCGATAAAGTAGTTGCGGATGTGCTGAAGATACGGCATAGTCAGTCTCGATATCTCCATCTGACCCGGCACTTGCATAATCGCAGAAGTCCTGCATGTCATCATGGGTTCTCGGTAAGTTCTGGTCAGCAGTGCACTGTTGTAGCGGGCAGGCCACATATGCCGTGACGGCCGGAGATCCCGGGCGCGTTGGCCAGCCTATAGGGGGAGAACGAATAATTAAACATGGCAGCAGTAAAGAACTTTTTCTCTTCTTTTTATTCATATATATATATATATAGATATGTGCTACAGAAGATTAGAAGAAAACATTGATACCGTCGGTTTCAAATCCCACACGAATGAGACCAGTCACTTGTTACCTATGTCAGACTCTCTTCAGCCTCTGTTTATATTTGTCTTCAGATTTCCAGGGAGGCAAATATAAACAGAGACAGAAAAGTATAAGCGACCAGAAACTGGTCCTGCTTGTGTTGGTTTTGAAACCGACGGTACCGGTGTTTGCCTGATCTTCTGTAACACATATATAAATAAATATTACGTTCTTATTTTGATATTTTCTTTATAATCGAGCACTTGGCTGGGGTTCTCTCCCAGAACCTCACACAGGTATATATGCGCTTACTAATTGATTATACAATCATATCTCCATGATAATGGACTCCGGGTTTCATGGCACATACAAAATCAAGGTATGCAAGCTGAGGATTTTAGTGCACATCTGATCCTTTGCCAATGGATGCAATAACAGCAAAAATAAATAATATCCGATGATCGGATGAGCACTTAAGTTCCTGGATTCAACCCTGGATTATGCATATTTCATGAAATGGGGTATCATTTAGGGTTAGAAATGATTGTTTAAACAATTAATATGAAATATATAATACCTTTTCAACAGCAATTGAGCACTCTGGTCAATTTATCTACTGATACGAGAAATTTACTATATATATATATATATATATATATATATATATATATATATATATATATATATATATGGATGTTTTTTCTGTTTTTTCCATGAAATGATTGTTATCCTTAATAAAAGTGAATGTGAGTTAATTTATGATTGGAAAAGTTGTTATGTATCAGAATTTTTGAGATGAGGATTAATTGTATTATTGTTATTTCTATTATTATTCGGACTACTATTCTCATCTTGAGTGTAACTTTTGGGAATCTTTCCGTCGAACTTGGGAATCAAGTCCACAAAGATTCGTGGCATAGTGGATAAAGTATGTGGTAAAATTCAGTTGTAAAGTTACATTCTCCTGGAAGGTGAAGGTTCGATCCTTAGTGTGGGCAACACTAAAAACTACAATTGCAAATTACTTTGGGGTCCAACTCAGTGTTGGCTGATGAAAACAAGAGCGGACTACCCTTGTGGATTAAATAAAGGGCTTTGTTTTGAAATTTCCGCGCAGAATACAGAGTTCAAGAGGAAGATTCCCGAGTTGGAGAGAAAGATTCCCGAGTTTGACAAGATACACCTCAAAAAGGTCAGAGGTTACATCGACCGAAATGTTGTGAAAATAACAACCTTCAAGATGAGAACAGTCGTCGAAGAATAATCGTAATGTGGAGAACGTGTGTATTTAAGCAATTTTTTCTTTACAAAAGGAAAGAAAAAATTGCACAAACAGAGCAAAAATAACAGAGAAAGATAAAGAAAGAAAGAAAAAGAAAGATAGATCAAATAAGACAAAGAATAGAAAGAGTTAATGCAGACAACTTAAGATATATCTCGGACGTTTTGGCTTTGGACATTTCGGCCAATTATTTTTCCAAGACATTTTGACCAATCCAACTTTCTAGTTCTCTGAATTATAACATATTTCGAAATTATGACACGCATAGACGTCATAATCAGTTAATACAACAATTCTCATTAGATCATTAAAGGTAAGTAATGTTGAGCCCTGTCAGTGCCAAAATGGGTGACCATTTGCTAATGCCAGGTACTGTATTTTCTCTGAAGTCTGGACAAGATTTTCTTGGAAAAAGTTGTCTTGGATCTTTATATGGGTCTTTGTGTTCAATTCTATGCCTAGAAAGACAGGGATGCCGCAAATAATATAGGCATAAGTTAAAATCTTTAAATATAATAGTTCATTTAATTTCTCGATATTTGTTCAAGTTCAAGGTCAGAATCGATCTGTCTAACATTTTCCATTGGTTTCTTTTTGTTTTTTAAGTGTTTTTTTTTTATTTATTTCCCTATATCAAGTGGCTTCATGGCATGTCTGGATCGATTTCCAATAAAAATAGTTCAATAATATCAAGGAGCCAATAAAACAGGTGGAGAATTGCGATACTCTCTTGATCTCTTCCTTCCACTCTTTCAAACAGTTCCTTCAGTTGACATTCAGAGTAGAGTTGATCAGTACAGTTTACGAAAAGTAGAAAATGGACTGTGTCACTCTTGTTCGATGTATTGTATCTTTTACTCTTCCACTGGCGATGTATTTGACAGAGCAGGGAAAACTGCTGTTTTCTCTGTCAGAATCTATCCATATAAACTTATCATTGGCTAGTTTTTGACATTGAAAGGTTATTGTTTAGCTCCTTGCATTAAGTAGTTTCGTGTCTTGTCTGCAGTAATTTCCATTAAATATATATATATACACACACACACACATGTATATATAAAATCATCATCATCATCATCATCATCATGTTCATCATCATAATAACATCCGTCTCGCATGCTGATGTGTGTTAACCGCTTTTAAGGACCATGCAAAATCGACCTTTAGTTTACTTTCGGCTGTCTCATATCTCTTGATTTCCTTATCTTGTCTTTTGGTCCTCACAGTCCATAAGGATGTGTCCCGATAAAAAAGGTAAAATTGCTGTTTTCTGATTCAGAATCTATCCATATAAACTCATCGTTTTGATCTTGAAGTGGCATTGCTTAGCTCCTTTCAGGCCTTGTCTAGAACCATTTTCCATTAAAAAAAATGTATAGGCGTGATTAGTTTTTCCAACCAGTCTTTTGCTAAGTAGTTGATTCAGTAGAAGCGTGTCACTCGTATGCTTTCTCGAACTTAGTTCTAACTCTGAGTGAGACTTGCGTAGAAAGAAGCTCTCCATACAGACGTTTCCTGGTTCCATGTTTCTTACAGTTGATGTCGTATGCAACTCATAGCATCCTTATATATTTCCGGCAAATAATACTTCTTTCATTTTCTAATGCTGCAGCGCAAGAAAGATTCTTTCAAAGTCCCCTCTGTAAGAAATATCAATAACTGCTAGTTAACTGGGACAACATTAAATTGACATTTCATGTCATTCCTTGACAATGTTTGCTTGCATTTAAAATGTCCTAGGCCAGAATATCCAATAGCTTAATTTTCCAGAACGAAAATGTCCCCTAGCCAAAATGCCCTTGGTCAAAATGTCTGGTAAAGATAACCACTGAAGACAGGCGTGTGAATGAGACAGGTTAGATGAAAAAGTTTAGCAAGAAAAGACATCAAATGAAGCAATAAACAAAATTCTAGACAGAAAAAAAAATTCAAATTAGAGAAAAGGAAGGTTAGTATTCGAATGCTGAGAATTTTTAAACAGATTTTCCTGAAAATTTTATTGTTCAATTCATAAATGGAATATAAAATTGCAGAGTGAAATGTGTAAACTATTGCGCAATAATTAAAAAAAAAATAGGTGCAACGATAAGATAGTCGCCCTAGAAAAGACGACATTATTCCATTTCCGTTTGATGAAAACCGGTTTACTTTTTTTGTTGTTGCAGACCATTTACTAGTTGGCCAGAGTAATGGGAGCCTTCTATCATATCTGAAAGTGGTGCAATGTACAACTCATGCTCTCTACCAATCCGAGTTATGACAACAGGACCATTGCCAACATCTTCAAAATGCAAATCCGAACGGTTCAACGTTTCAGGGCACAGCTCACTGAAGTCTTCGGCCACAGTTATGATCTTTGCTGTGGTTTCAAGTGAGGACCACATCACGCCACCTCACATCTTCGACATCGGCTTGAAAGTCAACACCAAAGTGTACCTGGATGTGTTGAAGAGTGTGAAAAATGTAATGATTGTCTTACATTGCACTTTAAATTTTCGTCTTCGTATGTTTTTTTATTTCGTAACTACCAAAACTAAGAAATGATACCACCTTTAACTTATTGAGGCTTTTATCGGCCAATTAAGATTTAATCTAATTTAGTAATTCTCTTTATTTTGCAGAATATAGCCCCACCAAAATAATATGCCGCATAAAGCATTACTATAAGACAGGCTCGTTCAAGAAAGTGCAAGTTTCTTTATTTATTCATATATTCAGGAGGGTATCTCTTTGTAAAAATGGTTACTGAGTTTCGACTATAGGTATAATAAAACGTATTACATTCTTGAAATGAAGGAAGGGGTAAAATAATTAAAGTAACACTATTCCATCCTCGGACATACTTAGATCTTATACAGATAAAGGATTGCATTTGTAATGAGATACCTACTGGAGCGGTAGAATGATCCAATCATTTTTCCAGCGATTTTGGCAACAAATTTGATATATGTGTTCCATTTCGGATCAGGAGTTTAATTTTACAATGTACAAAACCGAATTTTAATATATTTAAAAAAATAATTAACACCATTTTTTCTATAGTTTTTTTTTTCTGTTGAATGCTAATATAACTGTTTTATATAATTATACATTTATTAATTAACTCGTAGGGCGACCCGGCGTTGTCCAGTTCAAACGTGTAACATATTTCTATTGAAACTTCTATCTATCTACCTTCTTCTATCCGTCTCTCTATCTCTCTTTCCTTCTCACCCATCTTGTCCTTTCTCTTTCTAATCTCCCCTTTGCATAGTCCATTCCTCTGTAGCTGAACATATACATAGACAGACCCCTTAATATAACAGCTTCCCTTAGGAATGACTAGACATTTTCTTTCCAGATTAGTCTATTATCGTAAAGTCGTATTCCTGTCTGTGTCTTTATTTGTTCACAATTTGATTAATACGTACAATATGTACAGTTTCACCAATGAATTTTCATACCGAAAGCTGTCATTTACTCACGTTCAATCAGCATGATTTCTATATATACTATTTATTCAAAGGAAATCTACACTTTAGAAGTAACCTCATTTGCATATTACATTAAATACAATATTTTAAAAATTAACTTTGTGTTATTTTTTTTTGTTATAATAGAATTGATTTGATTGTTCTATTTCGAAATATGATTTAAAGTTGATGTATGTAATTTATTTATAATTTAATTTAATTTTTATTCAATTTGAATATATATATATATATATATATATATATATATATATATATATATATACTAGCAGTTCAGCCCGCCTTTGTTCGAGCCCTATGTACTGTTCAAACTTTATGTGCATATGTATATATTAAAAATTGTGCATATGTGCGGTAATGCCTTTCTGTATAATAGGCTTCCTTAACTACCATCGAGAAAAGTCGGTAGAGACAGCAGAGGTCAATTTTTTAAAACTTTGACCCCAATTTTGACCCCTTAACATTTATTGTTTTGGGCTCAAATCAAATTAAAATGTTTGATCGATGTTTAAGTAACCTACATCTAAAATTTCAAGTGTTTAGATCCAAAATTGGCGGAGCAATTTGGTAGAGCTTGCAAAGGTTAACTCTTTCATCTCTGACCTCTTGGCAGCGAAATTTTTGCCCCAAAACTGATTTAAAAATTTGCTGCATGTATGAATACTCTTTATATAAAATTTCAAATGTTTAGACCCAAAATTGGCTTAATAGTTTGCTAGAGATGGCAAAGGTAAAATCTTTTGAACTTTGACCTTTTTGCAGCCATGTTTTCAGCCGAAAAGCCTTATGTCTGAATACACTTTATGTAAAATTTCAAATGTTTAGACCAAAAATTGGCTAAATAATTTCGTAGAGACAGAAGAGGTCAATTTTATTTTAACTTCGACCCTAATTATGACCGCTTAGCATTTATTGTTTTGGGCTCAAATCAAATTATAAAGTTTTATCCATGTCCAAGTTACCTATATCTAAAATTTCAAGTGTTTAGACCCAAAATTGGCGGAGGAGTTTTGTAGAGTTTTCAAAGGTCAAATCGTTGCACTTTGACCTCTTAATAGCAAAATTTCTAGCCGCAACTCGATTAAAAAGACTTTCCCAAATCTCAATATCCCGTACATCAAATTTCGAGTCTGTAGACTGAAAATTGACGGAGTAGTTTGGTAGGGAAATGTACACACACACACACACACAGAATTTCACTTTTATAGATATATAGATAATTATAAAAACCGAACGAGGAAGACAATATATTTTCATGCTCTCATATATGTAACCGTTGAGTTACTGAGCTCTTCGGCAGCGAATTTCTGCGGTTCTATATCGTCCGATCGACTTGAGGTTACTCGATATACAACTGTGGCATTAAAAAAAAAATAATTGTTGAATGTTATTTTTAATTTGATAACAATTTACTACTAAAAAAAAAACAGCCAAGTTAAAAATTGGATGAAAAGGGTGCTTTTGGGAGAAGAGTGGGGAGAGTGGAAGGATAAAAACAGGATGAAGAAAAAGTGAAAGAGTATGCAAGATTGAAAGTGGCAGCCATCTTTGAGAGTGATGGAGAAAAGAAGTTGGGAAGTGTGAAGAACCGTGAAAAACAGACAAAAGACGTTGCTCAAGTGAAAAGATGAAGAAGATGAGAAGAAAGAAGGGAGACTGAGTGGCAAAGAAAAAGAAGAAAATAGCATCATCTTTTTGGAGGGCTTAAGTCAATAAGCAACAGTATATCGTCATCATTATCATCATCATCGTCGTCAGCATCACCAGGGAGGCGATGTTGGCTAAGTGATATACGATACACAGTGACTAATTTCGTTTACAGGCACAAAATCCGTAAAAAAACTCTATCAAAAGAAATGCGCAACAACATATTTTAAAAAATCAAATGAGAAATTAATTATTTCCTTGTATTTAAATAAAGGACGTATACACTATTTAAGGCAGTTGGCTGCTGAGAGAGTGAAATAAGTATTACTACAGAGTAAATATATTACACATTTGTTAGCAAAGTATTTTCAAAGTAAAGCCACCCAAAAGGATCGATTAGAAATTTGCGAGAGTGTCTTTGTTTACTGTACGGCTGCTCATGGATAGCCAATTGAATATCTCATCTGAGATTTGTGTTTTTGGTCGATTTTTTTTATATGCTGATAATAGGTGACCAGTCGTCAAGTCCAAAAAACACTCGAGGTTTTGTTGGTTAATTAAATGTAATTTTTATAATTTTTCTTCTTTTTCTTAAATGACAGAATTTTTGAAAAGATGAATGTTTCAGCAGAGGCTACAATACCTGCAGCTTTTAGAAATGAACAAAAAAGGGTGAAAAGGTGAGAGAGATAAAGACAGTTACACACACACACACACATATATATGTGTGTGTGTGTGTTTATATATATATATATATATTATATATGTAGCTAGAGACAAACAGAGTGACGAAAGAGTGAAATAGAAAATGAGAGATAGGGAGATAGGAAGTGAGCGCGAAAGAGAGAGAGAGAAAGAGAGAGGGAGTGAAGTAGAGAGGGAGAGAAAGAAAATTTAAACAGTTCAAGTAGAAAGATGTGGGATTCTACCATTTGTAAATTAAAAAAAAAAGAAAAGAGAAGAAACGAAAAAGAAAACTAAAAGAAAAGAATCAATGAAGGAGAAGGAGAAAAAACAGAAAAACAGAAAAGAAAAAAAAAAGAAAAAAATGTTTAGATTATTTTGTGGGGAAGAGGAAAGACTAGCAGAACCTGAAATATTGGAGAATCGGATCATGCGCAAGACCTACATAATCTCACCTGTGTGCCGGCTGTATCTGACTATAACCCAAGAAGAAAAAAACAAAAATACGAAATTGTTACATGGACAAACAAAGAAAAAAGTGATATATTCAAAGACAAATCAGAAAATACACGTATTTAACCATTCGTCTACTGAAATTTTTATACTTATAATTCTGGATGACATTTACTCAAATTAAAAAATTGAATAAATAAATAAAATTAACAGAGTAGCTGGAAATTAACGAAATATGTCGAAGAGTAGTACGCAGAGGTTAATGGGTATATATTGTCTCTTTCAGCGATATTCATATGAAATATCATTTTTTTCGAATTTTACACTTTGCGTACTGTAGCTTACACACATACACGCATATATATATATATATATATATATATATATATATATATATATATGTATACATGCATACATATATACACATATATATGTATACATACATGTATGCATATATATGCGTATACATACATATACATATGTATACATACATATACATATGTATACATACATATGCATACACATATACACACATACATAGATGTACTTATATATACATATGTATACATACATATGCATATGTATACATACATATGCATACACATATACACACATACATAGATGTACTTATATATACATATGTATACATACATATACATACATATATACGTATGTATACATACATATATACACATATATACGTACGTATACATACATGTATTCATATATACATACATATACACACATACATAATCAAACTCGACATATATATATATATATATACATATATATATATATATATATATATTGTTGTTGACTTTTTAGCAATAATTAAATATTCGGTATTAGCGTCTCTTACGTGGAGATCAAGCAATTAGTTTTACACTCCATCAGTTTATATATATATATATATATATATAGTTAGTGAGTTATAAAATATATATGGCGATTAAGCTACACTGAATATTCCGAGTTTCATCCACTCTAGGATGAAATGCGGAATATTTAGTGTAGCTTAATCGCCATATATATTTTATAACTTACTAACTAGCTCTACCTTCGCATTGAGCACTTTTGAAGTAAATACTTAAAGTTTACGCATAAATTTATACTTTCTTATATTAATTTTATGTGAGTAAATGAAGTAGTTACATATATATATATATATATATATATATATATATATATATATATATATATATATATATATATGCAGTAGAACCCTTGGATTCGGAATTAAAAATTAGTAACAAAATACAGTGCAGTATAAAATACATATGTATATAATCAAATAACAGTATAAATAACACCGTAAGGCGGGCAAATACCGTAACCAGGGACAGGAAAGTCATCCTATTCCACATTGTAACCTGAAAAAACGTATACTAGAGCAAGCGCATCCCGGGGTGTACTTATCTACATGCATACGTATATACATACATATACATATAAACATCCATATATATGCACAGGAAACAAGCATATGCCCTTGTTATTTCTGATAAAGCTGGAAGAAAACATTCACGATTAAATGTTAATTTCTTGATAGTAAAGGAAATGTGTTTTGATCATAGCTCAAACTATTATTGTTCGCCATGCATTTATCACAAGAACCGGATATTGATATTTAATCCCTCTGCCCACATCTGCCTGTTCACTGACTTAAAACGTTTCAATATCAGCAGCAGCCCATCAAGCTGTATAAAAAGTGTGCGCTTATATACACCTTGAAAGATTTCTACGGAGATTATGATTGATCGGCGATGTCCAAAAATTCTGTACGCATAATTAAGACGCTGGAAGTGGACCCGGTTTACCTAAATATGGAATGGAAGTCAGTAAACATGAAACGAAATATAAAACCATATGGAAATAATTTATTTATAAAAATATTTTAGTTTTAACACTTCTTGTGCTATTCTGAAAAATAAGAAATAAACTCTCGGGTTTTTTTACATTTCTATAAATAGTTTAATTATAACGGGTTTCACACGTTTTATCACAGAATTTTGTTATGAATAATGTATGAAACTTGCTTTTTATTAGCACGTCTTGTGTTATCAAAAAAAAATCTGTTTCGTAATTCAATTTTAGGTGGCCACTATTTAATGACACGATATTTATGACGAAATTATGTCATAAATTTTTTAAAGTTTCAAATTATTTCAAATGCATATGTTTCAAATATTTAGCAAATTATTTCCATATGCATATATTTCAAATATTTAGCAAATTATTTCCATATGCATATAGTTCAAATATTTAGCAAATTATTAACAAAAATATGAACTGTGAAAACTACTTTTTAAAATAAAAAAAGTTCTATATAAATATATATTACATATTTTACAATATAATGATAGAAATTTAAAAAGAAAATTCATTATTATTTTATTGTTTCTATAATAGTTTTTTTTGTTTTAACATTTGTGTAATCACAAAATAATGAGAATGATTGCTATTTGTATTTCTATAAATGTTGTCTTTTTGAAATAATATATTTTTGTTATTCACAAGTTTTGCCACAGAAATTTGTCATATATAAAAGTTCTTTTTACACTTATGCTATAAAAAAAATAATCCGGTTTCGTAACTCAATTGATGGTACCGACTTTGTTTTATGAGACATTATTTATAACAAAATTATGTTATAAAAGTAAGAAATTCAAAATTATTTCCATATGAATATATTTTATATATTTTGAAAATCATTTATAGAAATATAAACTATGAAAGTCTAAATTACGTTTTGGAAATAAAATATTTCCATATTAAAAATATTTATAGAAACGTAAAAAAAAAGAAAAGTTTATTATTTTTTAAAAAATCTTTTCATGATAAAAAAAGGAAGTGGTTCAATATGGTTTCGTTTTTCGTTTAATGCTTAGCGACTTTCATTGAATATTTAGGTAAACCGAGTCCACTTCCGGAGCTAGACTGCGTAATGGAGTTTTGGACATGATTGATTGATCTACGAACATGCAGACAGATGCGCAGAGTCGTGCTTATCTTTGGCATGCGCACTGAAACTTTTGAAAGAGCAAAATCCGGGTATTTGTGAGAGGAATGGTCAAGCTGCAACCGGGCATGACACTATCAGTAGACGAAAGGTTAAGCGAACGAAAACAATATGAACATTTTCTTGAATAACTCCGCAACTGAAATCTTTGCAAAGATTGTCGGAATGGAACCAATTATTCCTCATATCTTTTTCTGTCCAGTAATTAAAAAAATGCTGTTCCCATAAACACTATAATAGAAAATAACATTTATCGATGATTTCAGTCAACATATAATTTTTTTATACACAGATTTTTATGACAAGGAATAATTTGTATGACAAAGAAGAATGTTGTAGTACAAGAAAGATTGTGTTCAACCAGTTTTAAAGAAAGCAATGACACATCGATAGTTTGCTTTGGAAATTTTTAGATTCCATTTTTTTTTTATTCCTTTTCAGACAAAACAAGGCCTATTTCAACTTGGAACGTACTATTTGGGGTCGTGTCAAGCATGGGAATGTGGGGAGTTGAGCAGTGAGTTGTCTGTTCGCATAACACTTAATGTTCTGCAGGTTAGTACAGGAGAGAGGCAGGGAACCGGGAGGGAATTCCAAAATTCAGCAGTATGAGAGAAGAAACTATTAAAGTAGAAGGCTTTCCGGCATCTAGGGTCCTAAGCAATGAACCGGTGGGAAGTTGCGGCTTGTCGGGAGTATGCATGTCGAGGGATGGATTCTGACTCTGAAGACGGCAATTCTTCTTCCTTTTGTCAGTAAGATCGTTCATGGAATTTGAGGACTAAACCACAAAATAAAAAAAAAAACAAAAACTAAGAGTTGCAAGGTTGACAAAAGTAAACATTAATCCCGCTTTTTACTCTCCGATTGAAACGGGTTTTCATTATATTAAGCATTGTTTTTAGGGAGGAGGTGAGGTTAAGGGTCACATTATTGAGAGATCGGTGTACATTTTATCACATGAATAAGTTAAAACCTCTTTACATCATGCAACACAAATTTAAGGCGAATATTCTCATCATAAAAGACGACCGATATTCGTAAAGCTTTTAAAGTATTAGAAGTTTGTGGTAAAAACATAAGTTCTACAGACTGAACGTAATCTTGACAGACCAAGCGACTGACAGAAAAACAGAGCGTCTTACAGAAAGGCACAACCTGTCGTGATTGAACGCGAACACTCATAAGACGATGAGTTATAAAAGAAGATCTGAACAGTGAAAAAGAATACGAAGAATACGAAAAATACGAAGAAGAAGAAGAAGGAGAAGAAGACGAAGAAGAAGAATACGAAGAATACGAAGAAGAAGAAGAAGAATACGAAGAAGAAGAAAAAGAAGAAGAATACGAAGAAGAAGAAGAAGAATACGAAGAAGAAGAAGAAGAAGAAGAAAAAGAAGAAGAAGAAGAAGAAGAAGAAAAAAACCTGGAATCCGATTACAATAAGAAAGGAGTTATACTCCGGCGTAAGAACTTGTGTCTTAAAGCATAAACTCGAAATTTTAATCGAAACTTTATTGATTTTTTGTTTTTGTTTTGAAAAAAACAAAACTATCCTTCTGTCCTACTGGAATAAAGCACAAGAAGAAAGACTTGATTCGTATTAGATTGGGATAACTCATTTCCGGTATATCAGCATTAATGAGGCGTAGGAAACAAGTGTGAGCCACCTAACATCGCGTTTAGTAGACGCACACGTGCATATGAGCTGCCCAAGATCAAGGCGTGATGAGCAATGCTTTTAAAGAGATAAGTGGTCTCAGTAATTACAAGTGCAGGTTCTGTCATACAGAAGTAGGAAGAATGAACCACGTACACACACACACGCACACATATATACACACATACACATGCATACATATATATATATGTACACATGCATACATATGAGTATATACAAATATATATACATAGGCATATATATACACACACAGACGTATATATGCATATATATACACACACAGACATATATATATGCATATAAATACAAATATATATACGTATATATATATACACACATACATATATATATACACATATATATATATATACATACGTGCATATGCATACAGATATGCATACAAATATATACACATGTATATACACATACATATATGCATATATATAGATAATTCATATATATACATATGTATATATACATTCATATACATACACATATGTTTATATATATACATTCATATATATACATATATACATTCATAGATCTATATATTCATATATGTATATACACACATTCATATATATATACACACATTCATATATATACACATTCATATATATATATATCTACACACGTTCATATATATACACATCCATATATATATACACATTCATATATATATACACATCCATATATATATATGCATATTCATATATATATATGCATATTCATATATATATACATATTCATGTATATATACACATTCATGTATATATACATATTCATGTATATATATACATATTCATGTATATATATACATATTCATATATATATACATATTCATGTATATATATACATATTCATGTATATATATACATATTCATATATATATACATATTCATATATATATACATATTCATATATATATATACATTCATAAAATATATATACACATTCGTATATATAGATACATATTCATATATATCTATTTATATATGCACATTCATATATATACGCATTTATATATACATATATACGCATTCATATATACATGTATGCGCATTCATATATACATATATACTCATTTATATATACATAGATACGCATTCATATATACATGTATGCGCATTCATATATACATATATACTCATTTATATATACATAGATACGCATTCATATATACGCATTCATATATATATATATATATATATATATATATATATATATATATATATATATATATATATATATATATATATATATATATATGTATATTACATTTCAGTTCCAGGGTCTTATCAAAGCAAGAGGCTGAATAGAAAAAGTCTTTGAACCAGAAACTTGAAACTAGAATTGTTGATTCATCTTTACATATTCACAAAAATAATCTTATTTATAAAACAACAAGACATGCGTGTGATGGTGGTTTAATGTCGTCCTTCTGTTTTATTTTTATTTCAGTAACGAAAATACTACATTCACACCATGGGTAAAACTTACCCAACGTTCTGTTTCTGATTTTTTTTTTTAGATAAGAAATTATAATTCGTATTATTTTAAATTATTTGGACCCCTGTTCTCATCTTGAGTGTTATTTTCCCACATTCCAACAGATGAAACTTCTAAACCTTCTTTAAGTTTATCTTATCGAACTCGGGAATCTTTCTGCTAAACTTGGGAATCCGTACACAAGGGAAACCTTTATTTGATCCACGGGGGTAGCATGCTCTTGTTCTGTCAGTTCTGACCAGGTAGACGTCCTAAATAATTTGCAGTTGCATTATAAATATCGACAAGATACAATTGGAGAAGATCAGAGGTTACGTCGGCAAAAATGCGGCCAAAATAACACTAGAGATGAAAATGGCCAGCCGAAGAATCCAGATAATACGAATAATCAATTCTCGTCTAAAAAGTGTAAAACTATAAAAAGTGAATAGGTCAAAAGTTTGTTTTTG
>NC_136515.1:66930105-66987605 GCF_053919585.1 Euprymna scolopes | reverse complement strand
GAAGACGACCATATTGGAATGGGTGACTAGAAAAAGGGTCCTCTTTTGTGCTTCTGCAAACTTTAAATATATCAACATGTTTTCTTACGATTCTTTTTCCATTACAAAAAAACAAATTAAAAACTTTACAACTATTTTCCGAGGAACATACTCTTGCGTCTGAAGAGTTGTTTGACGAGTTTCCCCTATTCACTGAAAAGCGTGAAAGACGTACGTCATAAAAATTATGAAAAATATTATATGAGAATTATATATATATATATATATATATATCCTAGTGTTGGAATGTTGGCTACTGATAATAATAATAATAATAATAATAATAATAATAATAATAATAATAATCCCCCCATTACCACACCACCCCCATCCCTCTATTACCACTTCTCCCCCCCCCAAAAAAAAATGAGTGAGACTGACTAGCCAAGTAGTCAAGGAGGAAGGAAAGACGGAGGAGTGAGCACTGACCAGACCTCCACTGTATCATTGTGAAGAGAACTGGGACGTTGGGGAGGCTTATTGCGACTCAAATTCCAGTAAAGACCAATGGCCACTGCCAATGAGAAATCAATGGCAAGCAGCTGTTGCGATAATGCAAATTTATTTGCAAATGTTATCAAAAGAGGTGGAGAGTACTGGAAAATCTGCGGAGACTTGTTGTCACTCAGTTTCCAGGGAAGGTGACAGGCTGTATTCGATGAGATCTTTGATGGCCTATGTGATAGCTCTTTGTGAGCCCATAATAATAACAACATTAATGCAAAAACAGACACACACGTATGCACGAAAGCAACAAAATAAAAATAAAAAATACGCGCAAGGTGTGAGGGGGGGATGAGAGGGAAAGAGTAGCCCCTAAATCGATAATATCTGCTGTGATAATCATATATTTGAAGTAATACATTCTTTAAATTGATTTGTAGAATTATTTGAGGAAACATTTTTCTTCAAAGAGAAAGTAAAAAAACTGTCTAGGCGCGACTGACATGTCTAAATTCATTAATATATATATATTCTCTGCATTAAAATACTGAAAGCACGTAACAGTTCATTTAATTTGCTTTTAACATTAATATTTATGAAAGTCATTTTGATATAATTAACCTTGCAACCTGAACCTCGACCCACACCCAGGTCCAGCTAGACTTACATTATTACCGAATCAACCAATCAGAACGCTGCGTTTTGTTTTGGGTTTAGTGGTGACACGGTTCCACCAATTTTCATTTTTATTCCTGCATGACACCAATTTCAAGACATTTTGTTTTTCCATTATTATGATCTTAGTATTTTTGTTTCAAAATAATTGCACAGTTTTGCATTAAGGCTAAAACAAACACAATAACTAGAATAAGGTCGAGAGAATATATTTTTTGTGATTTTAAAGGTTGAGTATATATATATATATATATATATATATATATATATATATATATATAAGGTTTGAAAACATAGATGACGATTAAGCTAAAAAGAATTTTCCACGTTTCGTCTTCATTAGTATTCGTCAAGCTATTGTATGGGATTGATGTTGTTTCGCGTTTTTATATATTTGTGTTGTGCTGAATTTGCTAGTCAAGCAATCAGATTCTTTATTATTCACAGACCTATTTTTCGTAGCCATTCAGGCGCACGTTTATCAGGCAAGGTTCACTTGACGTCTAATTTACCAGATTATTTTTTCTTGCAAATTTCATCCCTCAAAATTTTTTCTTTTCGCTCCCTGAGTAATTTTTAAGAGCGAAGTTATCTGCTCTTGTTTTCATTCTAGTCACCCCCTTTGCCACGTATAATTTGTAATTATTAATATATTATTTTAAATATTTAAAAATATTTTTTAATTAATATAACTAATTTTTATGCATGTAATATATATATATATATATATATATATATATATATATATATATATTGTAATTGTGCATACCCATCTCAGCAGCAGCCAAATAGAGAAAATGAAGAGAAGCACAGTCTGTTTCCTCAGCGGTGGAGTTTCGATCCTGGCTTCAAGTAGTTGCTACTGATGAACTGTTATGCAGTGAAACAGTACCGTATGTGGCTGACGAAATATATCATACATACTTTTATTCACTTCAGACAAGCAATATTCCCACTAAAACATGGGGACTACTTCGATTAGGGACCATAGAACTATCTAGGGGAGTTGTGCAGTAAGATGTTCCTTCACATTACATTTAATTTTTTGCATGGTAATGTATTCGGCGAAACAATGAGCAAGGAGGGAATTCCAAAGTCTTGCAGTCCGAGTAGAACTCTGTCAGAATAAAAGGTTTTCTGGCATCTAATTACTCCAACAAAGAAGGGGTGGGATTTCGCTGCTTATCGAATTAGTCGACAGTATGTACGTCAAGGGGACTATACCTGCTATGAGTTTATTAGCGAGCATTCCATTTCAGTCTCTTTCAACTTTACTAGAAGGCGAAACAGGGAAGGTGCTAAGAAAGTAATATGGTGTTTTGAGCATAGTGATTAACTGCCATACTCGGGCAGCTAATGCTGTCTTTATCCTTGTTTTTTGCCTTAAAGGAACTGTTATGCATGTAAAACTTCTGCTTTAATGTCCCTTGTGTTCTACCTATGTATATTTCTGGTGTATCACTAGCCTGATGCGTGAGTGTCGCTTCATATACGAGGGATTTCACCTTGCAACTTCCCTCTAATGGACAATCTTCCTTGGATCTGCAAGAGCAGTCCACATTTTCATTGCGTTCCCCTGCGATGATTTTTTTTATTGATGGAGTCGTAGATAAATACATAACAGTGATCCTCATTTAATCCCGAGCAACGCTGGATTTCCCTGCTAGTCTTTGATAAATTTAATGATTGCTTGTTGTACTATTTTTGGAAATTTTATTCGTTTCAGTAGATTCTTTTGAAATGTCCAATTTGGAAAAAAAAATGGGGCATGAGAATTTCTTGATAAAATAATTCATTTTATTAAAATTATTCTAAAGAAATATCAAAGGATTAAAATGTTATTTGTAAGTCATAATGATTATTATCGTTTATGTATCTTATGCATCATAGTGCTCAATTTTGTGCTTAATTTTTATTTATTTATTTCGGCTTAAGAATCGTTTTAATCAAATTTTCAAAGAAGGGCGGAAAATCTAATTATCAACAAAATGACTGAATATTTAAATCACCGTATCTTTCCCCCAAAATAATAGCTCTGGTATAAAACAAAAATAATTAAATAGATGTGTCTGATTTTGTTTCTTACTAAAATAAATATGGAGAAAAAAAGATTAGTTTAATGAAGGTTTATTGAGCATAATGCAAGTATTACATTAATAGGGCGTTACAATTTTCGACACATCAAAAGAAAGATAACTACTTCCGGTCCATTTGTGAAAAAAAGGGGAAACAACTCTTGTTATCTTGATAGTTAATCTGGAGCTTATGTAAATAATTAGGCCTAGGACAACACCATATTCTTTTCAATATTTTGACTCTCGAGTGTGTATCCGTCGATATCTTATATGCTTTTATATAGAGTGAAGTGGTTCTCGGTTGATTAACTGTATCTAACTGTGTCGGATATATACTCGAGAGTAAAAAAAATGTTAAGAATATTCTGTTGTCATGGTCCTATAGATAATCAACAAATAGATTTTTTTTTAATATGTCTCTTTAAGCAAAAAAATATTACGTCCTTAATTGCCATGTCGAAAATAATAATATATCCAAAAGTTACACACATTCATCGAGCAGAAAATTATTTATGATTAAAAGTATTATATACTGGAAATGAGGTAAAATTGCATTTTTCTTATATGTTTTAAAGTAGACGGTGAGGAGTTCATACACAGGGAACATAATTCGCAAAGCATATTTTATGTTACATTTTAATGGCGACTGACATTTTAGCCTATAGCGATAGCCTTTATTTTACTAAAACACAATGGCAGCTGGTCTACTCGGTAGAGTTTCATAATATTTGTATATATTATTATTTTCGACATGACAATTAAGTGTGTAAAATTGTTTATATATAAACTCTATCGGAACAAACATGATTAATATCTGTTCAGACAATTTGTAAGATTTTAAATAAAAAAGGATTAATCATATTGTTGAATATATATATATATATATATATATATATATATATATTTTTACACAGTGGTCACCACTTATCAAGGCCTGGAAGCCACTCAGGGATAAGACTTATGGCAAGTACAGTACGTTAATGTGGAGATTTAATGAAGTGTTTACTTAAGGGGGCGGTTCATTAGGAATTTGTTTACGTTGGACTTGAAGACATCCAGGTTGTAGTCACGTGGGACGCAGGCAGGCGGAACAGAGTTCCACAGCCGTGCAGTTCTAAGAAAGAAGCTTTGTTCATGGAATCTATTAATCACTATTAAGTAGTGATGGGACGATTCCAATATTTTTTCCGATTCCGATACAATTACCGATTCGGATTCCTTATAAATGCCTAAATATTTAACTATAAAGTTTATATTTTGTCTTGATTACCGTAAAAGCCCATGTTAAATGTGCGTATATGTTCTCAAACGTAAAAACACACTTGTGGGGATGAGGTGATTATAGATTTTAGCTTTGGTAGTATTTTAAAATCGATAAATATTTATTATTATTATTATTATCATTATTATTATTATCATTATTATTATTATTATTATTATTATTATTATTATTATTATTATTATTATTATTATTATCATTATTATTATTATTATTATCATTATTATTATCATTATTATTATTATCATTATTATTATTATTATTATCATTATCATTATTATCATTATTATTATCATTATTATTATTATTATTATTATCGTTATTATTATTATTATTATTATTATTATATATCATTATTATTATTATTATTATCATTATCATTATTATTATGATCATTATTATTATTATCATTATTATTATTATTGTTATATATCATTATTATTATTATCATTATTATTATTATAATTATCATTATTATTATTATATATCATTATTATTATTATTATCATTATTATTATTATCATTATTATTATCATTATTATTATCATTATCATTATTATTATTATTATGATTATTATTATTATTATCATTATTATTATTATTATTATGATTATTATTATTATTATTATTATTATTATCATTATTATCATTATGATTATTATTATTATTATTATCATTATTATTATTATTATTATTTATTATTATTATTATTATCATTATCATTATTATTATTATTATTATCATTATTATTATTATTATTATCATTATTATTATTATTATTATTATTTATTATTATTATTATTATCATTATTATTATTATTATTAATTATTATTATTATTATCATTATTATTATTATTATTATTTATTATTATTATTACAAACATTATTACATAAGTACAAAAGAATGACACGCTATTAAAACTTTTTAGCGTAATACGTATAGAAAATGCTATTTCAAAATAAAATATAACAAACCGATAAAAATGCCATTTTTATGTGAAATATGGCAGACCAATAAGAAATGCTATTTCAAAGTTAAAAATGACAGACTAATGAAAATGCTATTTCAAAGCAAAATGTATCACAATGAAAATGCTATTTCAGAATGAAATATGACCGACTGATGAAAAATCCTATTTCAAAGTGAAATATATCACAATTAAAATGTTATTTCATAATGAAATATGACAGACTGATGAAACATACCTTTTCACTAAAATATATCACAATTACTATACTATTTCAAAATGAAATATGACAGACTGATGAGAAATGCTATTTCGAAATGAAATATGACAGACTGATGAGAAATGCTATTTCAAAATGGAATATCATAATGAAAATGCTATTTCAAGGTGAAATATTACAGACTAATGAAAAAACGCTATTTCAAAATGAAATATATCACAATTAAAACGCTATTTCAAAGTGAAATATGACAGACTGAAGAGAAATGGTATTTCAAAATGAAATGCCACAATGAAATGCTATTACAAGGTGAAATATTACAGACCAATAAGAAACCTATTTCAAAGTGAAATATTACAGACCAATGAATAGTCTGCTCAAATCAAACATGGCAGACTGATAAAAATGCTATTAATAGCAAAATATGATCCATGGTCGCTTTTAATGTGGGGGGGGGGAAAGGCGGCAATCTGGAAATTGGCAAAAATAAAAATTGCCTTAGTATAAAAGGTTTTCCACTACATTGACTATAGACAAATTTACTTGAGTGTAGCATCAGAACAGATTCTACACTTTGATTGTAGCCCAAAAGATTTCAAACTTAATCATGACAGATCTTTGATCGTGACGGCAATAAAATGGAGGTACACTTTTTATCTGGCTTCAGATCATGAAAACAAGTTTGGACTGCCACATGCGTCACATGAGAGTTCACACTGAGTAAGGAGAGAACTTGAATGCCTACTAGACACTATCCTCGAATGTCTAAAGTCTCTCTGTACAGGGGTTTGTCAGAACAATCTGGCATGAGGATACTTTTTCCTAAAAGTAAACCCTGACCAAATATTCAAAATCACATAGTATTCGCTACCCAAATAAGATCTCCTCACTACGGCTACCCCACAGCTTTTCCGAGGAATGGTGTACCTTCTCCAAGTGATATTGCCTCAAGTAATAGCACGAAGCTGGATACTCCACCAAACTAGATAAATTCTTGTCCTGGAATCCAGTAAGACCAAGAGACTAAAATAAAAGATATACTACAATGTATGAAACTGGTTAATTGAGGAGAGGAAAATTATGTTCTCAATTTCTTTACTAACTCAGTGCTTGAGAGATAAAGAACTTTAAGTGAACATTCGAATATCTATGTATCTCATATAGACTTCAAGTGTTAGCCCCAGGTCGTGGGCCCCTTGATTTCTGAGAACTTCGACTGAAGTAAAATAAAACAAAAAAAGGGAAGTAAAGATCAAATGGCTATTTACATTAGTTTTGCAAACTAAGTGACCATTTTCCTTCAAAGGTTTTATGTCTACTAATCCAAGACTGCTCATCAATTTATACTAATAGGGTTTCCTAAATTGAACGTAAATAGGGGTTTCAATAAGTTTCCAGACTTTTTCATACAGGCATTAAAAATTGGTATAGACCCTTGAAAATTCAGTTTGTTATTAATATACATCTTATGAAATGATTGACCAACTTTTATGATTTCAGGTTCAAATGAACAGCTACAGCAAGTATTGGAATACACCCTACTAAAGCCTGATTGTCGCACCTAGTGAATTTCAAAAATACAATCTGGACACTGTCGAAGAATGATATGCAATAAAATTCTGTTTTACTCTTGCAGAAAAATGCCACAGAAACGTACGAAACGCATCAGACGACTGCTTTTGTATTATCTTGCATGCATCGAGCATCAGTTTTTCAGTGGCATAAGAGATTCAAGGAAGGCAGGGTGTCGGTGATGGATGATGAGAGGTGTGTGAGAAATAAGGAAGTCAGAACACCAGAATTGATTGGTCAAGTGAAGAATTTCATGGATAAGGCGTCGTGTGTTTAAAGAAACAATAAGTACACAGTGTGATGTCAGTGTGGGAACTGTACACACACAATTATTTGGCAGGACTTGAAGATGCGGAAGACTTGCATAAAGTTTGTCTCAAGTATGCTCAGAGAAGATCAGAAAGAAAGACGTTGTCATTACCCAGATGCGCATCAAGACAATTTCTCAACCTCCCTATTGTATAGATCTTGCTTCCAGTGACTTTTGATTATTCTCTAAGCTCAAGAAAAACCTTAGAGGCTGTCGATATGAGACAACTGAGGAGATGAAAGAGGCTATGACGGGGATCATTGACACGCTCACAAAAGGTGACGTCCGTAGGGCCTTTCAGAAGTTGTTGGAACGGTATAACAAGTGCATTGCAGCCGGAGGAGATTACTTTGAAGGGTACTAGAGTCACATGTGTGTACTATCAATGAAATTGCCTAAATGAAAAAAATCTGGAAACTTATTTACTGCACCTCGTATCTCCATATACTAATCAGATTTAATTTTCCTCTAAGGCCATCAGGTCCAATCATGTTTTTAAGACTTGTATATCAATGTCATATATTTTCTCTCCGTGCAACGCATGTCTTCAACTCATGCCGAGCAGCTTTCTTTCATAAATGACCAAGCGCAATTTTCAATAAGCTAGAAAAGATTAAATGGCAATTACATTTGACCATGTATTGAATTTTAAGGTTGATTAAGAATGAACGCATCTCCGCTTGAACCTGTTGTACTTGATAACAGGTTAGCTTTTAGCAGTGATTAATGGAAAAAGAGAAACAATATTTTTCACTGGAGATGAGAATCAGGCTTTGTAGTACAAATGAAAATGATATTTAACAATTGTAGAAGAAAGAAGTAATTAAGTCGAAAGCAAATAAGACAAATAATAAAAAAAAAAGATCTTAAAACAAAAAAAACCTGGGAAGAAAGACGAAAAAAAAAAAACCGAAAACAAAATGGCTGACAATAATCAGAAATGAATGTTAATTTTCGAATATTTTTTATCATCATCGCATTAGTGCAAATCTCCACACTAAATACCCCATGATTAACCTTTAAGGCAATAAAAAAATATATACACACAATGGTCGGTTTAAAAGTAAACCCATTTATTTTTTCTTTTTAACTACAAAAGTTATAGAGCTACGAAGAAGGAATCGGTATCATTAAAATGAGCGACCTGTTGTGTTCTAGAATTTTTTTCTACATAGTCACCAGCATTCTCAATGCACTTATACCAGGAATCCAATGACGCATCTTTGTTTCTGACGCACGTTCATGACAGAGTCTCACACCGTCAATATATAAATCAGAGACATGAAACATTCAGCTTATGACTGTTTGGTTTCAGTCCTCATAACAATGCAATTCACTATCTCCTAAGATTCATTTGGGCGTAATAAAAGATAGAAGTCATGACGTTCGGAACGCCTCTCGTTTATATATTGGTTGGTTGGTCGGTTGTTTTTGTTTTACGGCATATCAACCCTTTTCAGGTTACTTAATGCGAATCCAAAGATTTTGAAGAAACATTTTTGAATAGAATATATTTGATGTTTTCAAGTCGCTTTCTATTTAACCCATAGTTGGGACCTTAACAGGTACTATCATTCCGGGTCAGAGTGAACCTAGGAGTAATGGCAATTAAAGGGTGGCTCCACACTCCCCAAAGTCCGCAAGCTGGGGCCTCACCACTGGATATAGTTTAAGTTCATATCCGGGACTTCGTTTATATATATATATATATATATATATATATATATATATATATATATATATATATATATATATATATATATATATATATATATGACAATTAAGCTGAACCACATTTTTGCATCACGTCCTAGTGAGGATCCAGAATTAGCTTGGCGAATCCCCACACGGATGAACCGTGAAAAATACTATGTAGCTTTATTGCCATATATATCCTGACTTACTACCTACCTCAACTCACGCACTTAGCACTGCTGAATTAAATACTGAAGATCGATACATAAAATATCTTCTTATCAAATTTCATGTAGATACATGAAATACTAACACTAGTAACAGCAACAACAATATATATATATATATATATATATATATATATATATATATCGACAGCCTCTAAGTTTTTTTTTGAGCTTAGAGAATAATCAAAAGTCACTGGAAGCAAGATCTATACAATAGGGAGGTTGAGAAATTGTCTTGATGCGCATCTGGGTAATGACAACGTCTTTCTTTCTGATCATCTCTGAGCATACTTGGGACAAACTTTATGCAAGTCTTCCGCATTTTCAAGTCCTGCCAAATCATTGTGTGTGTACAGTTCCCACACTGACATCACACTGTGTACTTATTGTTTCTTTAACACACGACGCCTTATCCATGAAATTCTTCACTTGGCCAATCAATTCTGGTGTTCTGACTTCCTTATTTCTCACACACATCTCATCATCCCTCACCGACACCCTATAAACAATAAAACCAAACAACCCTTCATATTTAGAACGGTTGTAATATATATATATATATATATATATATATATATATATATATATATATATATATATATATATATATATATATATATAGAGAGAGAGAGAGAGAGAGAGAGAGAGAGAGGGTAGATTTTGGAGTACACTACTTGCACCCGTTATTTGTAACTGAATATTCCCCTGCAAATATCCAAATTTCATATCATGTCGTAGTATACCAGGCACATAACGATAAAGTAGACAGAGGCTAGCAACATATCTTCTGTGTGAAGGAGATCATACCCCACTAGACTTCGATGTTGGTTTTGCATTCTGTCACGACAAGAAAGAGTGCTTCAAGTGGAACCTCCACAGATATGTCAGCAGTAACCCATATCTTCTAATCCGACCCTCTCTCATATTATTGCGTGGCTTGAGGCAAAGGTACGAATAATTTGAAGAATGTGTTTAATTCTTCCATCCATACCCTCCACCCTCTTCACTTTATCCGGTTGTCTTGCTAATTACTTAAACAGCATCATAAAATTTTCAATCAGTTTCCCAGCTGGAAATACAGCCTGATTTATATTTACTCAAAACAATAAAACCAAATAACCCTTCATATTTAGAACGGTTGTAATTAGGTCACTATATCAGCTGTTTTACCCCAGGTTCTTTTAGTGTATATATATATATATATATATATATATATATATATATATATATATATATATATATATAAATTACAATTAAATTTACCAAAATGATCCAAGATGCGAAAATTAAAGTATATTATAGATATTAAAGAATTAATATTTATAAAGTTATCTCAGCCATATGTAAAAGCTCGATAAAACCAAATAGGAAATAGAGCTTATAATACGAGCAAACAGTTAATAAAATATGTAAAAAAACACACTTTGAAATGAGTTAAAAACATATTTAATCTGAAAAGGAAACACTAGATAAGTGGGTAGTCCTTAATCCGTGGAGTTTCGAAGAAATACTTTCCTTCTCATCACAGGGTAGGAATTAGCAAAATGTGGGATCGGATTTTGCATGCAAAAGTATTTGATGAAACAACAAGTAAGTCAAAGATCTTACTTGAAAAAAAAAAGTGAAGCAGAGGGAATATTATTCGATAATATTATTAGATTCCCTCTGCTTCACTTTTTTTTGCTGATTAAGGACTATCCACTTATCTAGTGTTTCCTTTTCAGATAAAATATGGTTTAACTCATTTCAAAGTGTTTTTTTAACATATTTTAATAACTGTTTGCTCATATATATATATATATATATATATATATATATATATATATATATATATATATATATATACGAGCAAACACTTAATCCGCGGAGTTTCGAAGAGAATTCAAAGTCGATAAAACTTTATTGCATCATCGGATCAATAAAGAAATAAAGACCTCTTTAGTCCATGGCATTTCTTAGTCTAATGCTTCTCAGATGAGAAAAAAGACATGATCATATAATAAAAAGCTAGACTGAAGATATTATTCATTACTCTCTCTCTCTCTATTTCTCTCTCTCTCTCTCTCTCTCTCTCTATATATATATATATATATATATATAGAGAGAGAGAGAGAGAGAGAGAGAGAGAAAGGAGACAGAGAAACGTTCATGTTAATGGAACATACGTTAATTTATATTTATTTACTTCCCTCTAAAAGCAAAATCTGACACAAGGCCGTTTTTTAATGCAGGGGGGAAACAGCTCCTCCAAAATGGGAACTCTAAAAGTAGAAAAATATAAAAAGTATCCTAGTATAGAAGCCCCCGCCCTTCTACATTTACCAAGGACAAACCAACCCAAAACAGATATTACACTGTGATCTTGGCTCTGAAACCAGACGTCAATTATTTGGAAGGTATATAGTTTTCTCGGATTGCAAGAGCTGTTTCACCAAGACCGGCGAAGCGGAACTGAGGAGGGGTACTCTGACCTGCAAAAAGTACCTGGACAGCCACGTCGGCATTCCTTGGTAAGGACGTCTCAGGCGATTAGCAAGAAACTAACACATTCTTAAAAAGAGAAGGCAAAGCCTGGGAGGGTGGATCTCCTAGGACTGTACAGAACTAAATTCCCACCGCAAAACCAAGAGGGACCGGATCATTACAGGAATGGTTTAATCCCTGTTGATTTTGTGGGTCCAGGATAAAAATCACTAGCCGGAAACCTACACTTGCTTAATGGAGAAAAATATATCTCCATTGTATTTTTTAATGCGATCATGGAATAAATTCTTCCATTGTTTAATGTTTACCTTCGTGTTTTCTTTGTTCCGGCTCGCGTATGATTTCCCTCTCATTCACACTCCATAAATTGCAAACCATTCTCTTTCTACGATGTTAACGATTATCAATATAGATGTTCTCCAGATTAACATTTTTATGAAGAAGATTTTTTTTTTTTTTTTATTATTAAAAACAATGAATACAAAAAAAAAAAATGACAATAAGCAAATACAAGCATGTAAATCACAACGCTAGGATAAAAGCACCTGTTCGAAATTGCTTTTCGAGTGATATTCGTCGGCATGTCTCGACTTGATCGGCTTCTCCGACTGCTCAGCGCGTGAGAGCTCGGCGAAGGACAAAGGCGTTAGTTAATTTGAAGCTCACAATGTTCCAGGAAATATGAGAACTTATTGGTTTTCTGTACCTGTTCTTTTTTTTCCTTTTGTTTTCCGATAGGAATCACAGTTTGTTGCCTTTATGATTTCTAAAATCTCTTTTTTTTTTCGAACCAGTTATTGTTTGGAGTTAGATGATTAAGAGAAAAAAAAATGAGAATATTGACCCTCAGAATACGCACAGGAGTATGAAAAGAAACTGGAATCTTAGGAAGATCTCCGTCATTCCAGTAATTATAGAAGCCACCTGACTCATGAAAAACACCTTCAAATATTACCTAGCAAATATACTCGGTGAACCATGTGCAAGAGAAATACAACAATTGCACGTTTAGAATCTTAAATAAGTGAATGTTTGGCATCTGCTAGGATGCCCAGTCCCCGACTCGAACAAAATGATAAAAAATTATAACGTTTAATAGTTCTTAATTCTCTGCAATTCTCGTGGCAATAGTTTGGTGGCCTTGAGCTGAAAGCTTAGCAACTTGGAGCAAAAAGTGGCTTTGTGACTGGGTTTAAATCTCATGACCGGCAGGAATTGTCACCCCTACACCGATGATTGCGAAAGCATAAAACACTGGTGTCTATAGGTATAAATGAATAATTAATATTTAATTATAATTATCAGACACTTTAAGAATACGTAAGGACGGATACTGTTTGAGAAATAATAACTAAAACGCAGTCAACTAGTGTTTTTGAAATGTTAACGATTTCCGCTTGTTTGATCACTCTAGATTGGCTAATGTATGCGCTCGAATTCGGGGTTTAATAATTTTTATTTCACTTCATTCCTGTAGCAATTTGTTGGTGGCTGGTTTAGAATCTCATAACCGGTAGGAATTGTCATCCCCACTCCTAGCCCAAATAAGATCTCCTCAGTACGGCTAACCCACATTTGCTTTTCTGAGGAAAGGTGCACCTTCTCCAAGTGATATTACCTCAAGTAATATCACGAAGATGGATACTCCACCAGACTAGATAAATTCTTGTCCTGGAATCCAGTAAGACCAAGAGACCAAAACGAAAGATATACTACAATGTATAAAAATGGTTAATTGGGGAGAGGAAAATTATGTTCTCAGTTTCTTTACTAACTCAGTGCTTGAGAGATAAAGAACTTTAGTGGAACATTCGGATATCTATGTATCTTTCAAGTGTTAGCCCCTGGTTGTGGGCCCCTTAATTTCTGAGAACATCAACTGAAGTAAAATAAAACAAAAGTGATTGCGCAAACATGAAACAGTAGTGTCTGTAAGTGTAAAGATTAATTATTACGTAATTATCTTCGTCTAAAGTCTTATAAATTTAAGTATTTTTGTGTATTGATATTTATAAAAAAAACTTTTTTTTCTATTTATTGTAAAAGAAAATGCAACTTTGTTATATATCTGTCGTGAAGTTACATTCACTGACAAAAGATCTAGCTAATTTGCATAATCTTTAAAACATTGATTTTAATTAATTCCCAATTAGTTTTTTTTTCAGTTTTCTTATGGGGTGATAATCTTTAGTTAACTGTCACGTGTAATTATATTCATGCGTACGGACCCGACGTTGCGTATGAAAGTATCGCAAAGAAGCAGAAAAGAAATCCAACACGAGCTTTTTTTCAGTTGAAAGAAAAGGCATTTATCACCGGTGGTTTCCATATCAGGATGCTGACACGTATTTTCCAAGATAACGGCAATATAATCGCATTCCTGCTTTTCCCTTGATGTCCATTAACAGTTTCTTAGTTTGCGGCTATAGCAAGCTTTTATGTCTGTAATTCATTTCACTATATACGCTCGTATATCTTGTTAAAACTCGGACGATTAATAATACTTGAATCATGTTAAAAAAATCCTGGCATGTCGCCACGTGGTTAAAAAAAAACTCTGTCGTGTCGACACGTGCTTAAAAGTATCTTTGTACGCCACCTGCTTTTTTCTTCTGCTTTTTTCTCACCTTACTCTTTCATGCTTGCCCACGGCTTGGTCATTTACATACGCGTCAATGGTCTCATCACAATTTTTTTTTTTATTGTTGGGATTACACTCTTGATAAATCAGGTGGGTCGTGTCACATACAGTACACCACTCTTGCATCAACCCCATAACGCATCTTGATAGCCCAACCACTATGCAATGGCGTAGACTGAGGGAGATTTGCCTTCGGTACGTAAGAAAAGTTTTAATTACTTGCATCATTTATTTATTTATTTGCGAATTGTTATCCTCATCTTCATAGTTGTTGTTGTTGTTTTTTCACTACCTTTCGGCCAACTCATCGTTGTTAACCGCGACGAGATAAGAATGCTGGATCTCTTAACTGGATCCTCATTAATAACTGCCTTCCATAGTTGTTGTTGTCTCACCAAGTTTCGGCCAACTAATCATCTGGTCTGCTTTGGTAGGATTGGAACCGTTATCCTCAGACAATGCTTCACTGGAACCGTGGAGACTCAACGCCTCTATCCACTGCGTCGTAAAGGTAACAGTTCGCAAATAAATAAATAAATAAATAAATAAATTATTCATCGCAAAGGATTCCAACAACAACGACAACAACAATAATAATAATAATAATAATGATAATAATAATAATAATAATAATAATAATAATAATAATAATAATAATAATGCTTGCATCATGTCATGTATCAGCTCGACGGATAAGACCGTATGGCGAGCTAGCATGAGACCTATCCCGGAGTTGCCCACCCTAGAGTTCGGAACAACATATTGAATACCGAAACAAAATGATCGTGAGGATGATAATAATAATGATGCTTTATGATGATCCTCCTCCTCCTCCTCCTCCTCCTCATCATCATCATCATCACTCTCGCTGCTCTTATTTTGCCTTTAGTCCTCACATTCAATGAACGATGTTTCTGACAAAGGGGAATGATTTCTGTTTTCTGAAATCTCTCAATCTAACACTTACCGTTGCTTATTATTATTTTTTTTTTTTTACCTTGAAATATTTTTATTTTTTCAACCTCCTTACATCAAGTGGCTGCATGACTTGTCTGGAGCGAGTCACATAAAAAAGTCTGTTTACATTTCCTAGGAAAAGAAACAGGCCCTAGAGAAAGAAACGTTGATTAACCATGGATTTGTATTAAAATAGATGATTGCTTTCTGAATGAGGTATACTCTTTTATCCTTGTGCCAAACTTGGTATATCCATGATCAATCACAATTTCCGAATTTCTATAACAAATTTAGCTGTAGGCCTTACTTTGTTCGTATAACCCCAAGGGCTCTTGTAGATTTCGAAAACTTCAATCTAATATTAAGCGAACGTAAATTATTTTGAACTTTACTTCAGGGCAAGAAAAACCGAAAAATGAAATGATTTTTAAATATTTGAAATAATTTTATTTCCTTACTTTTCTGCTAGTTTCATTTTTTTTTTCTCTGTTGCATTTTCCGCCCCGCCCCCCTCCCCCTCACCTCAACAAACGAAACCCAAAGACAACTCGTTTGATAATATTTCCTCAATGCATTAAATATAAAAATATCATCTGATTCGTTTTATTCTGGTCAAAAACTAAGTTATAGAATTTTTATATCAATTTATCGTTATATTATTATTATTATTATTATTATTATTATTATTATTATTATACGTTCAAGTGTTGGTGTCGGTGTTGGTGTTGGCTTGCGGCGATGCAACCCGTCTGATCAATACGTTCCGCGGTTCCCTGTGTGTATTTTTGTCGGAAAACTTTTTGGTTTCTGGCGTGAGGGATCGATATCGGTGTTTACTTATTAAATTGCAAGGCGGGTAGAAGAATAAAAAAAAAAAGAAAAAAAATAATGATCGTGGTGAATAAAAATAAAAACAATGAAGAAAATTTGGAGGGAAACATTGAAGACAAAATAATAATTTCCCTCTACCCTATCTCCTAACGCTTGAAGTACGTTAAACCCTCTTTAGACATTAGCACCAAAAGAAGAACCGAAGAACGGTCGATGGCGGTGAGGTCTGAGAATATGTTTGGCTCGGAATTCTAAAAAGAGAGCAGGTTCATTCTGACAATGAATATAAGAATCAAAGAAATTATCGAATCTTGTGAATTTTTTTTCATAGCAATCATACAACGATACATGAATATTACAAACTGATTACGAAAATATACGAACGGCGTGAAGTTTATATATATATGTGTGTGTGTGTGTGTGTGTGTACGCAGGGTGCCCCCCCAAAAAAAAAAACAAAAGCTAAATAGAGACCATCTAGAACATATGCTGTAGAACGGAGAAAAAAAAAGGCCAAAGACCCTACTGTTTTGATGCGATTTTTGGATATAATAAACAAGTGACCAAAATTTCATTTTATTCGGAAAAAACGCTAAGAAACAGGGCCTAATTAGAGTTGGGGCCCGTTTTATTGGGTCACCCTATATATATATATATATATATATATATATATATATATATATATATATATATACCACAGGCTCCTTCAGTCTTTGACAGACTATGGGTACCCACGTAGGTGTGCCTGCGCGTGAAATATTTGTGGCAGGAGGTGCGCAATCTCCAACCACACCTCCCTTGAGACGACATTCTAAATACCAGTGGCAAGTGAAATATCTATACAGGACGACTGAAAACAAATGCCGAGCTAAGCGGAGACCACATACAGCGCCTAGAATTCCCAAATGGTCACCCATCTTGTACTAACCAGGCTCAACGTTGTTTGACTTCGGTGATCTAACGAGAACCGGTGTGTCAACGTGATTATACCGTACTATATATATATATATATATATATATATATATATATATATATATATATATAAGGAGTCTAGGCATATATATGTACGTATATATACATATATATATAGGAGGAGTTTGGTAGGCAAAAGTTTTAAACAAACATATATACGTATATATGGAAATAGGTTTGTGTTTACTATAACCTTTTTACACAAATATAAATCCTGTAGAATATCTGCATGAATATAATTACACGTAATAGTTAACTAAAGATGATCATGAGAAAATGAAAAATAAAATAGGGAATTAATTAAAATGAATGTTTAAAAGTATATGCAAATTAGCTAGATCTTTTGCAGATGAATGCAATTCCACGACCCATATACAACAAAGTTATATTTTCCTTTTAATATGAATATGAATAGACAAAACATAAAAGGTTCATAGGAGTATAGATAGTGTATATATATATATATATATATATATATATATATATATATATATATATATATATATATATATATATATATATATATATATATATATATATATTGTTCCTGATTTCAAAAGGCGAAAAATTAAAAGGTAAATATTTGTACCTGTATTTTTATGTATATATATGTATATCTATGTATATGTATATATGTGTCTATTTTTTCATATATATGCATGTATATATTTGTGTATGTATGCATGTATAATATAGTACTTAAACCAAATTTATATTTTAATCTATTTTATTTCTATTTCTAACCCATATTAATTTTCTTATCAAGTTTAAATCCATACCTTTATTTTAATTTTTTCCAGATACATCTGCCTTACTTTTAATGCTAGGTTTATTTATAGTGTATTTTACATTTAATAAAAACCCTTCACAATATTTGCTGACGAGGAAACCTTGTTTATTAAAAAAACTATATGTAATAATTATTGTCTGTAACTTGATGTCTACCACAATAAAAACACTGTTTTCCGAAACGATCGTACAAATAATTGATTTTGTTGTTGTTCCTTCTTATGAAACGGATTTTTAATTTAATTATAATTTGATTTTGAAATTATCAATCACATTACTATATATATATATATATATATATATATATATATATATATATATATATATATATTTATATTAGGTTGGGGCAAAAATAAGATCGAATTTTTACGTTCAACTTCATGTCAAAAAACATTGTTTTTGCATATAAAGTTCGTATGTATAGATTGTTTCTTTATAAAGCAGTTTTTACAATTTTACCCAAAAATAGCGATCCTTTAGTGGCGTCATCGTTTTAGTGACGTCATCGTTTGTGGCTGGCGATCTCTCATTTCTGTCTCAGCGTGATATTGTAATTATCAGTAGTAGTAGTAGTAATATAATAATAATGGTAGTAGTATTAGTAGTAGTAGTAGTAGTAGTCTAGCCAATTATGTGTGGGTTACATGTTTTTTAGGAGATCGATTTTTGAATCATTTTGTGACGTCATAATTCCAAAAGTCTAATCAATGGGTAATTTTACAAGCAAATAATATAACAAACAAAAAACACTCCCAGAAGTTTAATATTATCTGCATAAGATTAGTAGTAGTAGTAGTAGTAGTAGTCTAGCCACTCATGTGTGGGTTACAAAGCTTTTATGGAAGATGTTTTTTAGGAGATCGATTTTTGAATCATTTTGTGACATCATAATTCAAAAAAACTCCAATCAATCTTACAAGCAAATGATATAACAAGCAAAAAGAAAAACCTTGCCAGAAGTTTAATCGTATTATTATTATTATTATTATTATTATTATTATTATTATCATCATTTAGTGGTAGTAGTAGTAGTAGTAATGCTCGTATTAAGATTATTATTAGCAGGTGTTTCTTAAAGAAAGGAGCTTTCTAATCATTTTACGACATCATAATTGTCATAACCTCAGTTAATGGACAACGACAAGCAAATAAGATAACCAACAAATCCACACAAGTTAAACAGTATATACATCAAAATTTGTAGAAGTAGTAGTAGTAGTAGTAATATTAGTAGTAATAATATTATTATTAACATTAACAGTAGTAGTAATAGGGGTTGTATTCGAGGAGGAATAATGTTTTCAATTCACTTTGTGATGCCATTATTTTAATGATCACAGTCCGTGGACAACGTAACAAGAGAATTGACCGATTAGTCAGCATTTGTATAAAGATTTTATAACTTTGAAAACAATAAAAAAAATATATGAAAATATATCAACTGTTTTTTAAGAAAAAAATCCTGTATTTGCAAAACTCTGTTCTAATTAATTGTTTACGGATTAAAAATTTTGGAATGTTTTTAAGTTCTTTTTTCTTAAAGAAAGACAATATGCAAATATGATCTCGTTATTAGCGACTGGGTGTTGTTGTCTGTTTTCGTGTTGTGTTTTAAATAGACGTGGTTATTTTTAAGTTCTTTTTTTTTAAGAAAAACATTATGAAAACCTTGACTATAACGCCAAATCGGCCGTATGCCGGATCGACCGAACCGAAACGACAACGTCAAAATGTTTAAAACCCAGGTAACAAGAAAATAAGATTACAAACTAACAATCCCCCACAGAAGCCTAATAGTATATAAATGAGATGGAGTAATAATAATAATAATAGTAATAGTAGTAGTAGTAGTAGTAGTAGTAGGAGGAGGAGGAGGAGGAGGAGGAGTAGAGGTAGTAGTAGTAATTTGTTTCGTAGGAAGAGAGCAGTTTTCCAAGCATTTTGTGAGATCATAATTTCATGTCCCCAGTCAGTGGACAATGCGCAAGCAAATAAATTAGCATAGGTTTAATAGTATATACGTAAGATTAAGTAGAGGTAGTAGCAGTAATGATATAATGATTATTATTATTATTATTAGTAGTAGTAGTAGTAGTAGTAGTAGTAGTAATTGTAATATTGTTATTTAGGAGATGAGTATATTTCGAATCATATTGTGACGTCATAGTTTAATGACCTCAGTAACAAGCAAATAAGAGGACAAACAAAGACGCCCCAAAGAAGTTTAGTAGTATATACAAAAAAAAACATGAGCAGTTATAGTAGTAGTAGTAGTAGTAGTAGTTGTTGTTGTTGTTGTTTCTGGGAGGCGGAGGGTGGTCTTGAAATCATCATCTGCAGCAGATCTTTGTTCTCTCCGATCCAATTTTGGAAGATTCCGAAAACGCAGCTTGTTAGTGGTTTCGAATCCTCAGGGTAGGAAATTAAAGGCAGAGATAAGAGATGCTGCGGAATTGATTTCTCCGTCTGCGGCCGTCCGGCATTCAGGAATCGATCGATTAATTGAATTAAGTCATTGATTAAGGCAGGTATTGATTGCATACAAATAATCGATCCCGAATGAATAGCAAGCAACACACACACACACACACACACACACACACACACACACACACACACACACACACACACACACACACATACGCACGCACAAATGATCATGTGAATGACGGGGTAAAAATATGAAAGAAATGAATGAACGTAACTTGGGTTATTTTCTGCAATTATTTCTTTGTATCTTTGATTTTTTTTCTTTTATTTTTACTTTCCTTTTCTATCGAAAGTCTTTTTATTATTTATTTATTGAATTATAGTACGGTACCAACGAGGGAAAAAATATTTGCTAAAGAAAAAAAAATGAAAACAAAAAAAATAAAGAAAATTGGGGAAAAATTTACTTTATATATATATATATATATATATATATATATATATATATATATATATATATATATATATATATTGGCCAATTTTTCCATATACATATATATAATATATAAGTTTATTATTTCATATGTCTATGTATAATAGAAGGTGATATCATATGCTATGTACAGATTTCCGGTATCTATTTAGCAGTGCTCAATACGTGAGTAGAGCTGAGTTATAGAGTATGGAAATATATTAATGGCAATTCCTGGACGCCTATGTGTACCTTAATTGTAGAGTCTAGTGATTCCTTGTGGGACGAAAAAAAGGCAACGCCTTTATGTAGCTTGCCATAAATATATTTCCGTACGTGACTATATGCAGGGTGTTCAAAAACTTTGAATAGTTTTCGGGATGTTGTCATTTAAAATGACGTCAATTTCGAGGGGACACCTCATATATATATATATATATATATATATATATATATATATATATATTATTACATATATATAATATATATATATATTATAACATATATATATATATAATATATATTATTACATATATATATATATTATTACATATATATAATATATATAATATATATATTATTACATATATATATATAGTATTACATATATAAATTATTACATATATATATTATTACATATATATATATTATTACACATATATATTATTATTACATATATATATTATTATTACATATATAAATATATTATTACATATCTATATATATATATTATTACATATCTATATATATATTATTACATATCTATATATATTATTACATATATATTATATATATATTATTACATATATATATTATTACATATATATATATATTATTACATATATATATATATTATTACATATATATATTATTACATATATATACATTATTACATATATATATTATTACATATATATAATATTACATACATATATATATATTATTACATATATATATATATATTATTACATATCTATCTTTATATTATTACATATCTTTATATATTATTACATATATATTATTACATATATATATTATTACATATGTATATATATATATATATATTACATATATATATTACATATATATATTATTGCCTATATATATTACTGCATATATATATAATTGCATATATATATTATTACATATATATATTATTATATATATATATTATTACATATATATATTATTACATATATATATTATTACATATATATATATATATTATTACATATATATTATTACATAATTTAAAGGAGATTAGAACAATAGTCTAAAGAGCTGAGTGTATTTTAATGTAACAGTGAAATTACTAGTTTAATTAAAATACAGGAAAGAGAAAGTGCTCGTTGTAATTTAGATATATAATAAGCTCGATAAGAAAATATCCTAGAGCTAATTCAATATTAAGTAATGTGATTGATAATTTAAAATTTGAAAATCAAATTATAATTAAATTAAAAATCTGTTTCATAAGAAGGAACAACAACAAAATCAATTATATGTACGATCGTTTCTGAAAACAATGCTTTTTATTGTGGTAGACATCAAGTTACGTACAATAATTACATATAGTTTTTTTATAAGCAAGGTCTCCTCGTCAGCAAATTTTGAAGGGTTTTTTATTAAATTTAAAAGACACCATAAATAAACCTAGCATTAAAAGTAAGGCAGATGTACTAAAAAAAAAGGTAGAATTCTCAAGATTTAAGGTTATGTCTAAGAAATTAACAATTGTTTTTATTAGGGTCGATTTTTATACTAAGTCCATAATTTTAAAATAATTTATGTAGAGCTTTAATTGCTTTTTCATAATTTTTATTCGTAGAGTTAGTTACGAAAAGTTCATCATCTCTGTATAGTCCTCCTTCAAGTTTGAACTGTTTATGGAGTATACAATGTATTTCATTTAAAGGGAAAAAGCCAACTAGACCAGTGACCTGAGTCGAATCCGTCGAGCCCATTAAAATGTTGAAGTGGTTAGGGGTATTTTTCCTGGTCCAATACTTATTATCAAAGGTTATTAAAGACTCTCTAGCTATAAGTATTAGTTTAATTTCGTCTTGAGTTATATTAGTTAATTTTCGTGCCATTAATAGAGATTTATTTAGTAGGATAGGTGATATAGATTGGTAATATGATTCAATGTCAAAAGAAAGAAATTTAACGTTATTCTTATTTTGAATGTTAGAAAACCAGTCGATTACTTGGTTGGAAGATTGCCATAGTGGGTATTTTATTATGGATTTAATTTTGGGGATAATTCTATCTAATATGTTTTTACTAACCAGTCCTATATCTGATTTCGAGGGGCAAATGAGTCTAATAGTAGGGTTAATATGAAAGCTGTGTTTGTGGTCTTTTAAAGTAAATCTTGGGGTACCTGGCACCGTTATTTCTGTGTATTTATCTATTTTAAGTTTAGTTAAAATGTTTTTTGCATCATTATTTATTTTATTTAGTGCTGATTTATTTGTTGTTTTATAATTTTTATTAAGTTCCTTATATATTAGATTTTTATATTGTATATAGTCCATTGTGTAGACATTCCCAGTTTTATCTGCCGGTACTATCAGTTTATTTTGGTGGCTTTTAGAAATAGATTTTGAAAATTTATTTATTTTTTTAAGTGTTGGAGTGATATATTTTTTATTTTTCTTAAATTTAATATTTTTAATCAGGTTGATTAAGTCATTTTCAAATTTTTCAGTGTCTTTGTTTCTTTTAGGGTTTTTATATGTTATTAGTCTGTAGTATTTGGCTGCTTTTCTCTGATCATTGTCTTGTCTTAGGTTGGTTTCTTTCATTTCTCCAGGTTGGTGGTGTATTGGTTCTGTGGCTTCATTTTGGTGATTATCAAAATGGTAGGCTTTCCATCTCAAGTTCCTTATAAATATATTTATACTTGTAATTAAGCTGATTATAAAGGTGTCTTTAGAAGGTATGGGGATACATTTGGTTGATAGTTGCAATTCCTTCTTATGAAACATATCTACATAAAAAAACTATATGTAATCATTGTACGTAACTTGATGTCTACCACAATAAAAAACATTGTTTTCCGAAACGATCGTACAGATAATTGATTTTGTTGTTGTTACTTCTTATGAAACGGATTTTTAATTTAATTATAATTTGATTTTCAAATTTTAAATTATCAATCACATTACTTAATATATTATTACATATATATATATATATTATTACATATATATTATTACATATAAATATATATATTATTACATACATATATTAATATATATATATATATATATATATATTACATATATATTATTACATATAAATATATATATTATTACATACATATATTAATATATATATATATATATATATATATATATATATATATATATATATATATATATATATATATATATATATAAGCAGCTGGTGTTTGATCCACACTGCAAGGGAACAATGAGATAAAATACTGTTTTATATTAAACTCCTTGTGACTGTTTCCCATGGTCAAATAGTCCAACAATTAAATTTACGCGTGGAGATAAGAAAGGCGAATAGAGATAAACGTAATCAACTATTAAAATGTTAGAATTATGTATTTTAAACTTTCTTGAATTTCATACTATTTTTGATGCAAGCTTTCTTTGAAACCATAAAATATCTGTTGCCATTTTTCACGCCTTTCATATGTAGTTATATTTTGAGTGTCATCACCGTTCAGATTATGTTCAGGGTCTTTGTTCTCATGTATCAAGGCCAGAATAACCCCCCCCCACCAAACGGAAACACTGAAAGGTAAATATGCGGAGTTATATATCTCCAGAGTGGAATTGAGCTTGTGTAAGCACGCAATCTACTTTTTTCGTGGAGTACGGAAGGTCTCATTGCACATTGAGTAAGGTGTATACCAATTTTCGGAGTTTGTAATCATGCCCAAATACATTTTCTTTTCTTTTAATGGATTGGTAGTTGCTATTTCGTCTGGTGAGTTAAGGGCAACATAGATTCATTGATTGATGTAATAATTAACTGGATGATTTTGCGCTACGAAATATTTGCTGTCAAAAATTGTGAATGTCAACGTAAAGGAAGAAATTGTATCTTGGTCAATGTTATGGTATTTGGAATTTAGACTTTTCTCATGTGTCTGTATATATATATATATATATATATATATATATATATATATATATATATATATATATATATATATATGTATGTATGTATGTATGCATAGCCGATTTTCATGGCTATGAAACATAGAAGAGTCTGTGTAGGTAAATTGTCATATATTTTTCATAACTTACCATGTATGAGGTGCCTTCAATAAGTTTCCAGGTATTTTGTACAGACATTTAAAATTGTTGCAGACTCTTGAAAATTCAGTGTGTTATTGCAATATATCGTATGAGATGAGTGACCAATTTTTATCATTTCAGGTTTAAATAAACAGCAACAGCCGGAATTGGAATACACTCTACTAAAGCCTGATTGTCGCAGCTGGTGAATTTCGAAAATGCAATCTGGCCACGCGGACACTTTAGAAGAACGATATGCAAATGATGTCTGTTTTAAACTTGGAAAACACGCCATAGAAACGTCTGGAATGCTTCAGACTGCGTTTGGACTATCTTGCTTGAATCGAGCATCAGTTTTTAAGTGACATAAGGGATTCAAGATAGGCTGGCAGTCTGTGAGGATGGTAAAAGGTATGGGAGGAGTAAGGGAGTCAGAACTGTAGATTGGCTAAATAAAGAATTTTATTGATAAAGAGCGTCGTGAATCTATAGAGACAATCAGTGCAGAGTTTGATGCCAGAGTGGAGAAGTGTACACGCAATTATTCGCGAGAAACTGAAAATAATGGCCATCCAGACAGTTTCTTACCCTTCCTATAGTCCAGGCCTTCCCCCCCCCCTGCGCGACTTTTAGTTATTCCCCAAGCTTAAAGAAAACCATAGAGTCTGTCGTTATGAGACAATTAAAGAGATAAGAGAGGCTGTGACGAGATTCATTAACATGTTCACACAACAGAATTTCCATAGGGGCCTTCCCAGAAGTTGTTGGACGGGTACAACAAGTGCATTGCAGCCGAAGGAGATTACTTCGAAGGAGACTAGAGTTTCATCAATAAACGTACCATGCAAAAAAGTCTGGCCACTTATTAAAGGCACCTTGTATATTACTTATGTGAATTATTGATAATGTATTATTATGTTTTTAGGCATGCAGTTATGCATAATCCATTCATTAAGTGAATGTCGCTCTTTTACACAGTTCCAGTTCAGCCTTAACAAAGGTGTAACACCCGTTATTTTCCAACTGATATTTGCATGTATTAATACATATGAGAGCTGTGGTTATAATTATTACATATAGATGAATATATATATATATATATAACTTACCTAATCCTGACAATTTTTTGTCATGATGTGCTATTTTGACTTCCTCATATGGCCGAAGATTATCGTCAGAATGGAATTCTTCATCCGAAGAACTGTACGTTCTACTACCAGAGTTTTTGGCTCTTCGAGTTCTGTGGGCCCGAGACTCCCGGGTCTTTGTCTTTGTATTTCCCTCCATTCTTGTAATTGAGTATTATCTGTCAATGGTTCGCATCTGGAGAGGTCTAGACGTCCGACGTTCCAGTCGGGTAGGTTCACTACAGTTCTATACCAAAAGAAAAAAAATAAACATAAATAAATAAATAAATAAAAATGAAGTCCTTTTACAAATTTAGTTTAGGATTTATTTTAAACCGTTTTAAAAAAAATAATAATAATAATAACAACAACATCAGAAAAAGGATACCTGTGCAGTTTTCGGACTGTGCTGAAATAATAAGAGTTAAGAATGGCTTTCAATTAATAGAGTTAACCTAAAAGTTCCAGTAAGAGAAAGTGAAATAGTAATAAATAAGAACTTGTATAAATGCTTCAATCCACATAAAAAAATGGCACATGATCGCCATCTTAAACTTCTTATAATTCTCCCTCAAAAGAGGTGCATTTACACGTACAATGTGCAAGGGTTGAATTACATAATTAGGACGTTAAACATTTTGATATTACGTTCCTAAATTTTTGAGATAATCATTGGTTATGCGTATTATTTGGAATCTTCGGAGTACTGTTCTCATCTTGAATGTCATTTTCACAACGTTTCGGTCGATGTAACCTCCGACTTTCTTCGGATATATCTTGCTGAATTTCGGAATGTTTCTATCGGACTCGAGAATTTAGACGGTCTTTCGAACGCAAGTCCCTTTTTTTTACTTCCCATTGTGAAAATAACACTAAAGATGAGAATAGTAGTCCAAAAATTCCAAATAATACAAACATTTTCATATTATTTGAATTATTCAACTGATGGTATTGATGCAGAATACGGTCTGTACTATTTTTGTAGATAGGATTTTCAACTTAAATTCAATTTTTGCGGTATCCGTTTTTTATTACATTGTTAAGTAGAAAGTACAAAATAGTTAACCACCCGACCCCATGTAAAGAAAAGTGTTTCTAGCAAAAACGTTGTTATTACAGCACGGCACGTATTTTGTATTAGTGTCCACATAACTATTCTCCTCTTGGTTGGAAAACAAAATTATAAACCTCCGCTCACCTCTTTAAAGAAGAGAGGCTATCCTCAGCTAAGACCACACAAAGAGATCAAGAACGATGGAATGGCAGAATATGGAGAGCACTAACCAGACTTCCGCTGGAAGAGTACTGCGGAGAGTACTGGAATCTTGGAGAGACTTATTGTCACTCAAATCCCAGGGAAGTTTGATGGTTGTATTTGCAATAGTTACCGCAAAAGGTGGAGAATACTAGAAATACTTATTGAACAATTACCGAGAATGTGAGAACTCCTATATTCTAATAATAATAATAATAATAATAATAATCTGAAACTGCAACAATTTTCAGTTAACTACATCCGCCCCCCCCCTAAAAATTGTTGTGACAACTTCGGCTGGTAATATAACAAATGATCGTGAATGGTCAAGAAGGATGGAAGGACTGCAGAGAAAGAGCACTAACCAGACCTCGACTGACAAAGTGCGGAGAACACTGATACCTTGGGGCGACTTTTTGCCATCCTTACCCTAAAGAATACCAATGGCCGTTGGAAGCGAGAAATCGATGGTAAGCGGCTGTGGTGATGATGCTAAGTCATTTGGAATGATTATTGAAAGAAGTGAACATCACTGCAATTTAGGGAGACTTGCTGTTACTCAGATTCCAGTGAGCACAACACGTTAATCTCAATAAGCAATCGCTAGTGATGATCCGTGTAAGAACTGTAAATATTTTTTTCTTTTTCTTGTTTTCACTTCAACCATGGCGGATTACCAATCGGACATACTGTTACTGATTGGGATCATGTCTAATAAGGAATGGCAGGGAGTTAAGCACCAAGATGTCTGTTCACATTACATTTAAACTTCTGCATTTCAGTACGGTTAGAGAAACGAGAAAACAGGCGGGGAATTCCAAAATCTAGCAATCTTAGGAATGAAACTATCGGAGTAGAGTGGTTTCCGGCATCCATGGATGTCTACAGTGAATAGGTAAGAGTTTGCTTCTTATCAGGTTGGTCGGGCATATGTACGTCGAGTGGCAACCAGGAGAATGAGTTCATCAGAGCATTAAAGTATTTGCAAAATAGGCACAAGGACGCAACATTGCGTTGATGGGGCAGAGGTTAGAGCTTGCCTGATAGTGTGGGGTCTATTAGATTTGAGACTCTTTGTTAGGACTGTTTAAGAGGGAGAGATAGTGGTGCATGTATCATCCTCGATGTGAATACAATAATCCATGCATGGGCAAATGGTTGATTTAAAATGATATATGATACTGGTGCGAGTAATCTTCTAAAATATAAAGGGCAAAATTCTGTTTAAATGCATGCATGTATGTATGTATGTATGTTTCGACCCTTCGGACGATAAATATCGAAAAATTGGCCCAAAATATAAATTTCTTCTCCCTTAATTGGATACTTTCCTACAGGGAGTGGTAGAAAAAAAATCGTTCCTTTATGACAATTTAGCCAAACACACATGCGCAAAAACGCTCTTTTTTTAGAAAATTATTTTAAATATATAAAAAAGCTTTCGTTCATGCGGTCATAGACCAGTCGGTATAGTAGCAGCGTCGTTATCTTAAGATTGCACGTTCGAGCCGATATATCGGATATATGTTTTTTTTTTCGATTTTTAAAGTTTTAATATAGAAACAGGGTTATTTATGCCATTTTTTCGTCCGTTTTTTTTTTTAATTTTTCATCACGTTAGCTGTTTTTTTTTCAGATTTTTAAAAAAAGTTTTAACATCGTTCGCTTATTCTTTATTTTGCATCACGTTCGATGTTTTTTAAAAATAATATTTAAACATGTTTATTACGTTCGCTTATTCTTTATTTTCCATTTTGTTTTGATTTACCCCACCCCCTCTATCACACACACACACACACACACACACACACACACACACACACACACACACACACACACACACGGGCAACCTGATAATAACAAACACTTAAAAAAATATATATAATCTCATAAATTTCAAATTTACAACATATAGAATTTTATTATAAACTAGCGTAGGTTCCCGGCATTGCCGGGTGTGTCTAGGTGGTGTAGTAAGGAACCCCGGGGGTAGGTGTGAAGAGATGTAGGCAGTTTGCATGGAAAGGTGTTAAAAAAGTATGCAGACAGGCTCAAACCTGAAGGAGGAAAAGAAGGTGAAGAAAAAACGTAACGTCTTAGCTGATGCATCCATCGCGCAACCAGAAATCGGAAGCGTTCGAATTAAGAGTAGTTAATCGAAAGGAGACAATGACTAGCGAAAATGTTGATATTTTGGGCAAATGTTTCGATAATTGTTGTCCGAGAGACGGAGCTTCAAAACGATACCGGTCTAGTCTCGTCTGTCGAAAGTTTTCGGCAGACATACAAACACACACACATACACCCATTTTTCCTTTTATATATTAGATTTACGACTAATCACATACGTTAACAACCGAGTTCACCTTTAAGAACAAGAACACAACTACATCACATATTCAAAAGGTTTTTACTCTTCCCTTTAAAAACACTTGTTTTCTTCTACATCTCCTTTCTTTTGTTAGAAAAATACCCATGACTCTCAAAGGAGATAATCTCAAATACTCACCCCATTTTTTCCAGAGTTATCCCCCTTTACTATATCTGTTTTTTTTTTCTTCTCACATAAAAAATTCGATTTTCCCTTTCATCCCCACCTTTTTTAACTCATTCTTTTCCTCTCCTTTTTTTCTTGCTTCCCCACTTTTTATCTCCAATTAGTCATAATGATAACATCAAAAATATTTTAAAAGGAAACTACATCTGGTTAAAATACGGATAAAACACGATTTACCATACTGAAACCAGCAACCTCTTAGTTTCGTAAATATTATGGTTCTGAGAATATGCATTCGGTTGGATTTAATTAAAAATGTAATTATAAGTAAGACATTATATCCCTATGGTTTCCTCCTTTATAATTTCTGCAAACTTTCTTCCAACTAGATCCAAAAATTCGAAACCTTAGATTGCAGAGCAACTCCTTTTGTTTTGTCCTACCAAAAAACTGGCGACTTTTACGCCTTACTTAGTTCGGAGGTTACATCGATCGAAACGTTGTGTAAATAACACGCGAAATGAGAACAATTATCCGAAACAATACAAACATTCATACCTCATCTCAAAATGCCAGAACGGTAAACATTTTTAAGTTTAAAACTATCGGACGAAATTCAACCAAACAAAGTTCCACAAAAAAAAAAAAAAAAAAAAAAAAAAAAAAAAAAAAAAAACTAAAAGCAACTTTTTCCTGTGTGATTTTATTTTTACATAAAATGGAAATCACACTGCAAACACAGCTCTGAACAGGTTTGGATACAAAGGTAGGAATGAACGCCGTCCTTTTGTCCAACGCTGTCCACCTCCAACTCCCAAAACGGCGCAGGGATGGTTATTGATGGAGGCAGCGGATTCCAGGAGATGAAGACTGAACCAATGAAAAGCGATTGCACATTTGGAGCCGGTGGCGTTTCCCTTGGCTACCATCCAGATGGGCGCAGCAGTACGACCCTTCCGCACCGCACTTTCCCTGTCACATAGATTTGGAACGGCACATGCATATGAATGCATCTCCTAATTTGACAAAGTTGTACTTTTGACCCCGTACGTTGGCATCCTTGCAAATCAATGTTTATTTCATTATCCGTTGGAAGGAACAGGGCCGAGAGGGAGCTCGAGGTGGTTCGACTAGTGTGAAGGGTTGGTGGAAGGGGCTGCCCGCACTCGGTTGGAGAATCTGCGCTTTGACAGCCCAGTGATATGCGGCAGTAATAAAGGCTACCGGAGTTCCAGACATGGGCAGAGAAGATAGTGAAACTAAAAAGATGTAGACATCATATGTGGAAGAGAAGCTATATCCGGCAATAACAAGCGCCAATCACCCTTTCCTTATAGCACTTTTCTCTTTTCTCTGTCTATCCATCTTATACTCTCTCTCTCTTTCTCTCTCTCTCGGCCTGTTTCCAGCTGTCTCTCTTCGTTTTTCTTTCTCTTTTCATCTCTAGTATTTCGCATATAGAAGAGAAGCCAAGAACGACAATGCTGACCGTCAATCACCCTTTTCTTATTTAAATAATCTTCTATAATCTCTCTCGCTCTCTCTCTCTCTTGCTCTGTCTCTCTCTTTTCCTGTCTCTTTTTTTGTCCCTGTCTTTCCCTGTCTCTCCCTCTCTCTTATATTTAACATTGAGAATAGAGACCAAGAACGGCAATATCACCAGTCAATCACATTTTACTTATATTATTTATCTCCTAGAATCTCTCTTGCTTTCTATCTCTCGCTTTGGTTCTCTCTCCTATCCTCCCTCTTCATGTGTCTTTCTCTTCCCCCTCTCTCTCTCTCTCTCTCATATTTCACACATATAAGAGAGGCTAAGAACGACAACATTAACCGCCAATCACCCTTTTCTTATATTACTTATCTCCTATAATCTATCTTGCTCTCTCTCTCGCTCTGTCTCTCTCTTTTCCTGTCTATTTTTGTGTTTCTTTCTCTCTTTAATATTTCACATATAAAAGAGATACCAAGAACGGTAATATTACCAGTCAATCACTGTTTTCTTATATTCTTATCTTGTATAATCTCTCTCTTGTTCTCTCGCTTTGTCTCTCTCTCTTTCCCTGTCTCTCCCTCTATCTCTAATATTTCACATGTTGAATACAGGCCAATATTAATCAGCAATCGCTCTTTTCTTATACAACTTTTTCTTTCACTCTCTGTTTGTATCTCATCTCTTTCTATCTCTATTTCTTTCTCACTCTGTCTCTCTTTCTCTCTGTCTCTTTCTCTCTGTATGTCTGTCTCGTTGTCTCTTGTATTTCATATATGGAAAAGATGCCAACAACAGCCAATAAGCCTTCCATCTTATTACTTTTCTCTTTTAACTTCTGTTTAGATTTCCTTCTTTCTATACATCCCTCGTTCTCTCTCTCTCTCTGTCTCTCTCTCTCTCTCTCTCCCCTATTTCAAATATGGACAAGACGCCAACGACGGAAATAGCAACTTTCATTCACCTTTTTCTTATATACTACATTTCTCTTTTACTCTTTCCTCACCTCTCTATCTCTCTCTTTATCTCTCTCTCTCTCACACACACACACACACACACACACACACACACACACTGGTATCTGTTCGATGCATAGTTATGGGATTAATAGAGATTAATATTTAATGCAAAAAATGTACACAAATTTAACCATATTACACAATCAATTTAGCATAAAGCAATCATTCCAAGACACCGTTTTTAACCGGATAAAATCTCTCACTTATAATATATATATATATATATATATATATATATATATATATATATATATATATATATATACATGCATATATATATATTGTGGATTCCTTCAGTCTTGATAGACTATGGATACCCACTGTAAGGTGCTTACGCGTGAAAAGTTTGTGGCAAGATTTGCGCAATAACCAACCACACTTCCCCTGAATCGACATTGTTAAATACCAGTTGCAAGTTGAGGTTCAGGACGACTGGAAAATATGCCGAGATAAACGGAAAACATTTACAACATATAGAATTCCCATCTGGTACTAACCAGGCTCGACGTTGGTGATCTGAGGAGAACCGTTATGTCAACAACATTATACCGTGTAGTATATATATATATATATATATATATATATATATATATATATATATATATATATACATACATATATATACATACATATATACATATATATATATATATATATATATACATATATATACACACATCAGTGAACTTGTCTTCTGTCTGCCTTTGTCAATTTTGGTCTATATACTTGAAACTTGATATATATGGGATTTGGACCTGTAGAACAAATTCCGGTAAAAATAGCTGCTAAAGTGTCAATATAGAAAAAACGTTGGAACTTGTCAAGCGTATATTGAGTAAACATGCTATTTCTACGCATGAACAAATATACATTTATAATAGGTTTATATGTCTTAAGTTTTGAATATGCGCATGGACGTGACTCAGATAGTAACTAGTAAGGCTGTGAAGCTATATGTTTTAGTTTCGATTATATTTGATAGCAGCCAAGTCATATTTGCTGTAACTTTTGAAATCACTACTACATATTGGGTACAATATAATAATGATTAGCGTATCGGCTCCATATGAAAAGACGAAAATCTGCATAAAATAAAATATCATATTTAAGCAAAATTTACGACCGGTCTGCTAGTATATATATATATATATATATATATATATATATATATATATATATATATATATATATGTGTGTGTGTGTGTGTGTGTGTGTGTGTGTGTATAAAATATGAAAGAAACATAGAATTGCGAAAGGTTTTCTGTGGCTTCTGACTTTAAACTTCGATAATCTAAGTTTAAATGAACTAATATATCCGAGGGTTATCTGAATTGTACGTTCTCCTATTTAATATCCCTAAAACCAAAATGTTGAAGAGCTACGAAGATCAACGAACCTAGCAGTGATTTGCTGTGCCGGCATCAAGTGTGCCAGCTTTGTACACGTTAAGCGGGCGCCTGTGTATGTTGATCGAATTTTTTTCTGCATTCAGGAATTCAATAACGCATCTCTACATCTTACGCATGTCTATGCTTTTGTAGAGTCTCGCATCGTCAATATCTTCAACAGAGAGATGAAACTTGCAGGTTATGAATGCATAAGTTCAGTCATAATAACAATGTAGCTTGCCCTCCCCTCTGATTTATTCGGGTGGAACAAAAATAGGAGGTATTACTATTTGAACACCTTATATATCTATATATCTATAAAAATGAAAATGTGTGTCTGTGTATGTCTGTGTGTATGTGTACATTTTCCTACGCAATAACTCTGTCAATTTTAAGTCTACAGACTAGAAATTTAATATACAGGGTACTGAGATTTGGGAAAATATTTGTAATCAGTTTTTGGCCAGAAATTCGGCTGTTAAGGGGCCAAAGTTCAACGATTTGATCTTTGAGAACTCTACCAAACTCTTCTGACAATTTTGGGTCTAAACACTTGAAATTTTATATAGGAGGCTCCTTGGACATGGATCTTACTTAATAACTTGATTTGAGTCCAAAACAATAAATACCAAAGGGTCATAAAAGGGGCGAAAGTTTAAAAAATGACCGCTTTTTTTCTTTGCTCAACATACACCTCCAAACACCCGGGCAATGCCGGGCTGAATAGTTAGTATAGACATAAAGCAAGAAATAGACAGGAGAGGAGCGTTCATAATTTGATCTATATCTGTATTAATTAGGCTTCTCCTATTTGAATCCGACACTGCCTATGCAAGTACCTTTTATGTCAGTAGCAATGGAAGAATACATTTACATAATAAGCTCGCATATAGATGTATGTTTCCATGTTCCGGCTTTCAAAGAAAGGAAGTCTAACTTTATGCATCCAAGCATTATGCACTATAACTTGCATTCACACCTGATTAACCTGCATGGCAATGTATGCACAGTATTTGGTGCAGTGCGCATACATATGCTAAAACTCGACAAATAAATCTCGACCCATGCATTCGTCTTGGTATTACGTTTCCATTTTTTGCCTTTACAAAGGAGTCAGTCGAGAGTACGGTAGTCAATGGGACAATATTGTAGTAATTGTTAGTGGTGGAAATTTGGTAAATTGGATTACTTAAGGGGATGGCTCATTAATAAAATGTTTACGTTGGACTTGAAGATGACCATACTGTAGGCAACTGGGAATCAGGTAAACGGAAGAGAGTTCCACAGGCGTGCAGTTCTAAGAAAGAAGCTTTGGTCATGGAATCTATATTTTGATTTAGGCACGGATAAAGCGTCAGAGTATCCACCATTAAAATACTTGTAAAATAGGCAGAAGTATGCAATATTTCCTCGATGGGACAGATGTTGAAGCTTAGATGACAGTTCGTGACCAATGTGGTTGGCGACTATCTTTTGAACCCTGTCCAGGAGTGAGAAACTAGTAGCAGATGCACGAGCCCAAATGTGACAACAATAGTCCATACATGAGCGAATTGTGGCCTTATAGAGGTACGGGATACTTTAAGGTGTTAGTAGCTTTCTAGCACAGTAGAGAGAGCCTACCTTCTTCGCAAGAAGAGGGACGTTCGTGGCTTTCGGGCCAAGATCAAAGAGCAAAGACCCTATGTGGGAGCAACCCCATAGATAAGACCTTGGTCAATGTAGGGGCAACCCTTCATACCAATTGTCACTATCCAGCTCCCCTACTCCCCCGGGGAGTTGGTCCCCATTTCCTCTTCACTCCTCACATTAAAAATCGGCCTTGTGCCTAATTTGCTCGGTGGGGGAGCAAATAAATACCGCTCTCCTTCTTCACAAGAAGAGGGACCTCCGTGGCCTTCGGGCCGAGATCAAAGTGTAGTATCTGTTCCTGCAGATACTGCAAGCAAAGACCATATGTGGGGGCGACCCCACGGATAAGACTTGGTAATGTAGGGGCAACCCTTCATACCAATTGTCACTATCCAGCTCCCCTACTCCCCGGGGAGATGGTCCCCATTTCCCCTTCACTCCTCACATCAAAAATTGGCCTTGTGCCTAATTTGCTCGGTGGGGGAGCAAATAAATACCGCTCACTTTCTTTGCATCGGCCTTGGCAATGCTCTCAATGTATATTTTAGGTTATTGTTATCTATTATAACATTCTAAATGTTCCATTCTTAATTGGTTCTTACGTTATATTTCGAAAAATAAAAGACTTATACAATTTTTAAAAAGGCTAAACTGCTTCACTATAGTCCAAATTCACGGGATTTGGTTGACAAAAAGCCAATCCGACAAATCTAGACAAGAACATGAGAGTATTTTGGGTGTAGTCTCATTTCCGATTATCATCATAATAATAACATATGATCAGTGTTGTAATGGTCTGAGAAAGTCACTCATGGTAAATTCATCGTGAAGTGGTTCTTCAGCAAAGACGTCAGCAAAATGTTACATTAGAACGAACAATGCAAAAAAGAAAAAAAAAAAACATTGTCTTCCGAGATGGGCTGGACTAAAAGAGTAAATTAAAGTTTGTTTCATTGCAATATGATTTTATTATATATATATATATATATATATATATATATATATATATATATATATATATATATTTTACATAGGCATCACCACTTGTCAAGGTTAAGAGGCCACTCGAGGATAAGGGTTAAACAGTGCACAGTACTCAATTGGGCAATATAGTAACCGTTAGTAATGGAGATTCGGTAAATTTGTTGACTTATATGGAACGGCACACCAAAAACTTGTTTACGTTAGACTTGAAGACAACCATATTGTAGTCAGCTGGAAAGCAGAAAAACGGAAGATAATCCCATAGGCGCGCAGTTCTAAGAAAGAAGCTTTGCTCATGGAATCTACGTTTAGGTTTAGGCACAGATAAAGAGTGGGGGAAATTTGTGATAGTTTTTTCTGCTAGACGGGTGTTTCTTGTTAAAGTTTGGCGAGGGGGGACCATAGAATGGAGCTCAGGCGAGTACTTGCCATGAAAATTACGATAAAGCAGAGACAAACTCGCAACATCTCCGTTGTGAGAAAGAGGTTGAATAGTACAATATTATTTTTTTATATCTATTAGTACTAGTAAGGTTTGTATTTAAAATACAATCGACACGATATTCATAAACATATTAATAAACTCTTATTTGATGTGTTATTGTTTTTTTGTTTTTTTTATAACGTATCATTTGCATTATTTTGAAAAATATTTGTTGATTCAATATATTCCTTATTCCGTGGGATTTCCATAGGTTCGATTAGTTGTTATTAATATTATTACTATTAGTTGTTATTAATATTATTACTATTACTGTTTAACTTATTACTAGCCCGGGTGCCCAGCGTTGCCCGAGTGTTTGGAAAAAAAAAGTGGTAGTAGGCAGATAGGTTCGAACCCGTACCTCGAAGGAGGAAAAGGACGTGAAAGAAAAAAAAAGAAACGTGACGTCTTTGCTGTTGCGCCCATCGCCAAACCAAAAGTGACGAATGTTTAAATTAAGGCTATTCAATCGAAAATATCGGCGAAAAAAAGCGACTTCTCCCTGCAGAAGAGTTCCCAGTTGAGGCTGAAGGAATCAATGTTTTCAGCCAATTATTCGATGTTTTTTCGTCTGAAGCGTCGCGCTTCAGAACGATACCGATCTCGTGAAAATTCGTCGGCTCTTTCGAAAGTTTTAGGCAGACATACTAACATACATACATACATTTTGACAGACAGGTGAGGTTTATATTATAGATTATTTATATATTAATAAAAAGTTATAGGGGTTTTGGAATTAGTCTGTCCGTATGCACATTGGAAGGCAAACGTGTTTGTTAAGCTTGTTTGAAGATCCTCATTTTTACTTTTATCTAAATCTAACCTTTAAAAATCACTAAAAAAATACTTTTCTTAGGTTCAATTAAAATACCCCCAATTATTCTCTCCAATAAAGTAGTTAATCTTAATAGGTTTGGTACTATTTTCTTTGTTAAACTTTACTCACACTGCTTTTATTACACTAAAAAAAGAGCATCCTTTATAACAATAATAATAATAATAATAATAATAATAATAATAATAATAACAATAATTATAATAATAATAATAATATTAAAAAAAAATTCTATCAAGGGTTAAAATATCAAATCATATATCTTCAGCTAGTGCGTGTTTCTTCCTTTAATATACTCGGCGAGCCAAGTGCAAGAAATATTCAAATAATCAACAATTTCCCCCACTCTATTTGTGCCTAAATCTATATGCAGCTTCCATAAACAAAGCTTCTTTCTCAAAACTTCCCGCCGTGGAACACTGTTCCAGGAGCCTGCTTCCCGGTCGAATACAATATGGTAGCGATCAAGTCCAATGTAAACAATTCTTGTTTAGCCGTCCCCTTAAATAATTCAAATTTTATCCAATATACGCCATTACGATTATACCACCATCACCTTGATTTCATTACCCCTTATTCTTGCGTGGGGTTCGGGCCTTCATACGTGGTAATTTCCTTGCGAATAAAAAATTGCACTTAATGGTAAGTCAGAATCTTACAGACTTCTTAGCTGGAAGATCTAGATAAGCGTGCAAACGTTTGGCATCCGGTAGAATGCTCTATCCCCAGCTTTAACAAACTGATGAGAAAATTAATAAAAAAAACTGCTCTGAAAATGAAGATGAATAAAGACGACGCTAGAGGCGTGTGAGAGTCAAGGGTTTATTTCGAGTGCTGGTAAAGGGTGAATAAATAGTTTGGAGGGAGGTTTATGGGTGGCGCTTTAAACACTAGAGCCACTGTATGAAAAAAAGTCCAACTCTTTTGTGTTCCTTTTTTTTCAGCCATTATCGTGCTACTTTGATTCTTGTCATTTTTTTTTTCGGGTTTTCCCTACCCCCTCATATGTGGGAGAGCGGCATGGTCTTTCCCCTTCACAGATGAACAATCTGAGAGAAAAGTCTCAACAGATCAAACAAAGAACAAGAAAAGAAAGGTCTTCATTGGATCTATGAGCATTTATTTATTCATATTTTTTATGAGGGTGCGTGAGGTATATCTGATTACAGATACCCATCATGCCTTGAAAAAAAATGTTAAACTAGGGCTTAGAAAACTTGTATCCTCAAAAATATATTTAACCAGCTGTCCAGACACGGTGTAGCCCGGGATTAATTAATGATATTTAAGTTTAGTTTAATATAAAACTACATTGTTCGAATAGAAGCTAACAACATTGTATTGGTCCTGTATCTCTTTAAAAGTACATTCAACTAGCTGTCCCGACTCAGTATAGTCCGGGATTAATGTTACTTCAGTTTAGTTTGATATACAGTTAAATTGTTCGAATACGGCCTAGAAATATTTTATTAGCCCTGTATGTCTTTAAAAATAGAATAGGTAGTTTGCTTGAAGCATTACTGGTAAAGATAATCTATGAGAGATTGGAAAAAGCAACAGCAATGCAGAAAACTGGCAAAGTGAAAGGAAAACAAAGACAAACAGATGAAGTAGTTTTAAGAATATAGTAAACAAGTATCTATTTATTAAAATATTAACAAATATATATATTCATCTAGCTGTCCCGATACGGTGTAGCCCGAGATTGATTAATGTTATTTAAGTTTAGTTATATGTACAGCTAAATTGTTTGTATAGAGGCTAGAAATATGTTATTAGCTCTGAATGTCTTAAAAATATATTCATCTAGCTGCCCCGATCCTGTGAAGCCTGGGATTTATGTTATTTAAGTTTTTATTTGAAATACAGATAAATTTTTCCAAGAGTAGGTACCAAAGATTGTGTCGGCATTGTATGACTTCTAAACGAATTAAAGCAATAATCGTGCACTTTTTTCATATTAATTGTAAATTCAAAACGTCATAGTTCCAATATTTGTTTTATTTGTTTTAATGGCAGTCGCTCTACAAAGCTAATGAGAAAGAAAGATAATTACAAAAATGCCTTTAATTTTAGTCTTGAAAAGAGGAAACCTGTAGGTAGTAGGAAAACAATGAACAAGAAGGGAGTTACACAAGCCTGCTGTTCTTGTTAAGAAGCTGCTAGAACACACGGCAGAAGAGTATTTATGAAAAAAAAAAGACTGAAACTAGCAACAACAGATACACTTTTGAATTTTATCAAGAACTTTCAAATGGGACGAACACTCACCAGCCCAAATATGACAACGGTAATCCATAGATGATCTACGTATTAGACACATCATTTTTCGCAGACTGCTATTATTAACAATTATTATTTTTTTATAAACAAATATGTTTTGTTAGCAAACTGGAAAATAGTTATCACTTTGTTCAAGTGTTCTTTTCGTTAGAAGGATTAACAAGTTGGGATCTATTTCTAAATTGCAAGTAAAAAAGTAAATTAGTTTTTTCTCTTCTTTTCTTTAGTATCAAATTAAAACTTATAAGGTTCCTTTACCATTTATGAATTAAGCGAGAAATATTCTATTTCATAATTACAATAACGTTATAAACGAAGATGTTTATTATTTCAAAGAGCGATAGAGAGGGAGAGAGAGAGAAAGAGAGAGCGAGAGAGAAAGAGATAAAAAGCAAAAGAAAGCTACAAAGCCCGAGATCCATAAATGGCATTTAGTGTATATTTTTAAATAAAAAAATAAATGATAATAACGTATAGGTCAGAGGGAGAAAGAGAGAGAAAGAGAGAGAGAGAGAGAGAGAGAGAGAGGGGGGAGAGAGGAAGAGACAGAGGGAAAGAGAGAGATGAAAAAAAAGAAAACCCAAAATCTAAGGGAGACAACACATATTTTTACCGCCAAGTTCAAATGGAAGTAATCTCCCTTAAATTTTGAAGCTTTTAGAGCATAATTTCAGAATTGTCTCCATTGTAATATTATTCCTTGCCAGAATAATGTTTTTCGGAAAATAAGCGACTTAGACCTATTTAGTGTCGAAAGAAATGGAAAGAAAAAGAAAGCTCAAAATATAAGGGAAATAACTGATATTTTGGTGCAACTTTACACCAGCCCAAATACGACAATGGTTTATCTCCGAAAAAATACATTTCAAAGATAAATATTATTAGTACAATCAGTGAGTATAAATTCCAAAAATTACGGAAAATGATCCATTAGAAAAGTTATAAATAATAACAGAATTTTGACTGTAAATTAACCATTTAGATGCTTGAAATCAGGGGGAGATAAATGCTTTAAAGTCGGCCATCTTGCTTATTCTCGATAATACCACACGCTTTGTTTTCTCCTGATAATTAGCTTTAGCACGTCTTCTAATGGACGATTTTTCATAAATTTTGGAATATAAGAAGTTGGAGACGAATCAAGGGTTTATTTTGGGTGTTGCACGTAATAATGTTTTTCCCTGAAATGCTTTTGTTCGAAAATACATGATTGGGTTGGAAGAAACACTAAAGTTGCACCAATATTTTTACCTTCAAGCTAAAACGGAAGTAATCTCCTTTAAATTTTGAACCTTTTGGATGCATAATTTTCTCAACTGTAATATTCCTTGATAGAATGATTATTTTCGGAGAGAAACTAAAGCGAATTAGATTTATTTTGAATTTTACTTGTTTTCTTTTGATTTCTCCTCCTCCTCCTTCTTCTCATAATGATCTTTCCATAACTCCTACTACGTTTAATACTCGGTTTCTTTCCTGGGCTTTTACATAGTTTGCCCCTCCCCTTCTATTCCACTCTTTAGTACTCATCTTCTTACCCCTTCTCTTCTCATTTTGTATTTCCTATACTCCTTCCTAAACAATATATATATTCTTGTTACTCCTCCTCGGCCTCTGTTAAATATTTAATCTCCACCGCCTCCTTCACAGGCCACCTTTTCTAAATATTCTCCTTCCTTTATTCATAATTGGCTTTCCTCTTCTCCTTCTACTCATTTTATAAGTCTTTCACATTATCCTCGTACTCCTTATCATACTCTTTTTTTCTTGCTCCTTATCTTCTTCTCCTTATACTCCTTTCCCCACCGAATTTATCCACGACTCTTTCTCATTCTCTTATCCTTTCTCGTCATCCTTTAACTATTTCTCAACTAATTTCCTTTGTCTTTCTTTCTTCATTTTCCTTTCTTTTTTCACGAAGGAGTCACCACTTATCAAGGCCCACAGGCTACGCAAGGATAAGGGTTTAATGATCGTCATCGTTATCATTGATGATAGTGATAATTATGATGATTAGCATAATTTGATTATTTAAGGTGATTCAACGAGAATTTGTTTATATTGGACTTTAAAACGACCACGTTGTAGAGAATGGGACACAGCTTCGCGATATTCTCTTACACAGACGGACCAGTTATTGGAAATAAACTTCGCTCATGAAATTTTGTTTAATTTTCGAGAGAGAGAGAGAGAGAGAGAGAGAGAGAAAGAGAAAAGGATACTATTGACATTGGTTTTAGCTATATGAGTTTTTGTTGTGCATGTCTTACGGGAGGGGCAGAATTATAGATTGAAGCCCAGCCGAGCACCTGCCATGAAATAACGATAGCTTAATTATTATTTTGTTTACTTCCCTCGCTATATCTTCCATTTTTCTCCTACCTCTGTGTTTCTCGTATCTTCTTTTCCTTCTTATTGTTTTCCGCCCATCTTATCACTCCAGACTTTTCAGCTTCATTTTTTCTTTTGATATTCTTATCCTTATTTTCTCCTCCCTCAAATTACTCTTTTTTCTTCTCCTCCTTTCTGCTTTAACCACTCCCCTGAACCCCCCCTCCAATGACTACCCTCCTACTTTATGTTTTCATTCCCATGAGTACTCTCCTTCGCCTACGTCCTCTTCCTTTTTACTTTCACCACTGCCCTGAATCTTTTCCTCCAACTACCCCTTCTTTTCCCTCCTTCCTTCTGCTTTCATCCTTAAACCACTTCGTCTCTCTCCTCTTACCGCTGCCTTAAATCCCATCCTCTTCATTATCCTCTTTTAATAACTTCGCTAATTTCTCTCTTTCAACTGTTCATTTTCTTCAGCCTCCTCTTCCTCCCCCTTTCTGCTTTCACTACTCCCCATAATCTCTTCCTTCCACCACTTCTGATTCGCTTCCTATGACTACTTCTCTTCTCTTCTTTAAACTTTCATTCGTAAATCCTTCCCTCCTCCACCTTTACCACTCCTTTAAATCATCCCCTCTTGCCATTACTCCTTACCTCTATTTTTCCTACTCTCCCTTATCCCCTTTTCTAAACATAATTGCTTCTTATTAGTAGCTGTCACAATTTTGAAGAAATGAGATATTTCATGCAAGTATTTTCGGTAATTCAATTTATATTCTAAAAAAAAAAAGTGTTTTCTAATTTCTGTTTTTTGCCCCATTCGTTCACGTTCTGTCATATTCTTTGAAAACAGAATTTAGCTTTATGAAGACATTATTCTAGATGTAAATCAAAATTATCCCGCCATTGTATCCTTATCACCTTTGTCGGCATATTCGTTTTCCTTCATTTTCCATCATAATTTTTTCTTTGCCCCCCCCCTTTTTAGCTGGAACTATTTTGTCAGCGATTTTTTCTATCGAATTATGTAGCCCTTTTATTTGCGTACTCCAGTAATTTTATTTCATTTTGTCTTTCTTTTATCTCTCCACATAATATTGTTAGAAATTTACTATCAAATTATATCAACCTCGGTTCATTTTTATGTTTATGTGTTTCTTTCCTTCTTTCTTTTGCTGCCATAAAATTATGCTACCCCTTATTTGATAGACATTTTTATTTCTCACATTTTTACTCCCACCACTTTATAATTTACTTCCTTTATTTATTTAACCTCTATGTTTTTCGGTATGATTTTTACACCCACCACTTCATAATTTATTTTCTTTCTTTATTTCTTTATTTATTTGACCATTACGTTTTTCCGTATAATATTTACCCTCAACACTTGATAATTTACTGTCTTTATCTATTTGACCATTATCACTTTTGTATTTTGTTTTGTTTTGCGACGACTTTAGTAGTTGCTTTCTTTTTTGTTCTTTTTGCTCCCTATTATTTTTACCCCCACCACTTCATAATTTACTTCCTTTATTTATTTAACCTCTATGTTTTTCCGTATTATTTTTACACCCATCACTACATAATTTTCTTACTTTCTTTTTTATTTATTTATTTTACAATTATGTTTTTCCATATAATTTTTATACTCAACACATTATAATTTACTTCCTTTATTTGACCATTATCATTTTCGTATCTTTTTGCAACTACTTTGCTAGTTGATTTCTTTCCTTTATTTTGTCTCTATTATTTTTTTTTATATTATCACAACGAAGGGGTCAAAACGCAAACAACGGGTTTAGATAAAAGAATATATTGCACAAGAAAGAAAAACAAAACAAAGAAAGGTTGTCGATATTATTAGACAGTGTGTAGTCTCGCATTAGGCGCAATATTTCCCCCACGAGATTATTAACCTCGTGGTTTATATAATTGTTAGCAAACTCCATTATGAGTGAATGGGTCAATCCTCATAACAATGTCCAGAGAGAGGAATAGGCTGGACAGAAAAGAAAAAAGGGGTGGTGAGAAGGAACAAGAAACCTGTTACATCCCTTTATTCTTTATTTTATCCCTATCAGCTTGTTATTTTCTTTTCTTTAGTTTTCACATCCCTTGCTCCAATCATTTCCTTAGTTGCGTATTTGTTTTCGTTATTTGGCTACAATAAATTTTCCATACTTTGGCTGAGCCATTTTCCTAAGTACATTATTTACCTTAACCTAAATCCTTATTATTTGCACCAATTTTTTTCCATTTATTTTTTAGTAAACTTATTTTCTACCTAGACCACTTTTGCTTTGTTTTTTTCCTATTTTAAATTTGTTTTTTCCTATTTTAAATTTGTTTTTTTTTCCTATTTTAAATTTGTTTTTTTCCTATTATAGATTTGTTTTTTTCCTATTATAGATTTGTTTTTTTCTATTTTAAATTTGTTTTTTTCCTATTTTAAATTTGTTTGTTTTCCTATTTAAAATTTGTTTTTTTTCCTATTTTAAATTTGTTTTTTTTCCTATTTTAAATTTGTTTTTTTCCTATTTTAAATTTGTTTTTTTTTTCCTATTTTAAATTTGTTTTTTCCCTATTTAAAATGTGTTTTTCCTATTTTAAATTTGTTTTTCCCTATTTAAAATGTATTTTTCCTATTTTAAATTTGTTTTTTCCCTATTTTAAATTTGTTTTTTTTTCTATTATAAATTTATTTTTTTTCCTATTTTAAATTTATTTTTTTTCCTATTATAAATTTATTTTTTTTCCTATTTTAAATTTATTTTTTTTCCTATTTTAAATTTATTTTTTTTCCTATTTTAAATTTGTTTTTTTTCCTATTTTAAATTTGTTTTTTTCCTATTTTAAATTTGTTTTTTTCCTATTTTAAATTTGTTTTTTTCCCTATTTTAAATTTGTTTTTTTTCCTATTTTAAATTTGTTTTTTCCCTATTTAAAATGTGTTTTTCCTATTTTAAATTTGTTTTTCCCTATTTAAAATGTATTTTTCCTATTTTAAATTTGTTTTTTCCCTATTTTAAATTTGTTTTTTTTTTCTATTATAAATTTGGGTTTTTTTCCTATTTTAAATTTGTTTTTTTTCTATTATAAATTTGTTTTTTTTTCTATTATAAATTTGTTTTTGTTTCTATTATAAATTTGTTTTTTTTTTCTATTTTAAATTTGTTTTTTTCTACTTTTTATTCGTTTCTTATTCTTACCTTTTACCACATCCACTTCTTCTAAGCCATTCATGTTTTACCATTTTTTCAAAACAGTAATCATCTAAAAATCGCTTCTTCAAATCAAAAATAAAAGTATAAGTACCATGGTGAATACCACTGTAAAATATGGAATTATATAGAAAATTGGAAATACCCTGGTAAAATATGAAACTATATATACCATTTTAAATTCCTCGGTAAAATATGAACTTATAAATTCAATTATAAATACCTCAGTAAAATATAATTTACATATACAATTGCAAATACTGCGGTAAAATGTGAAATTATATATTCAGTTTTAAATACCTTGGTATAATATGAAAATATATATACCGTGGGCAATACCTCCATAAAATATGAACTTAAATATAGAATGGTAAATACCTCGGTAACATAAAAAATTATGTATACAATAATAAATAAATACCTCGGTAAAAATATAAAATTATATGTACAGTAGTAAACACCTCGGTAAAATACTGGAAGTAACCCATTCACTAAATGTCCCTAATGGTTAAAGTGCGTTTTTTTTTTCTAGAACTAAACTATTCAGAAATTTCCTAAGCATTTATGTTTGACCAGCCGTCAATGCTAACCTATTCCAATGCTCAAATAAAGAGAACACATAACTCAGGACCTCCTTTGTCCTAAATCTAGAGGTCAAGAACGTTTTCGCTTCCCTATTTCCTCTGTCTCATAGAAGAGATTTTGCGAGTCTCTCTATGCTCTATCATTATATTTATGTTAAGTGCTCGACTGAGCTTCAATCATTGGCCCCCCTGCAAACTTTCGCTGGTTTAGCTAAAAAACTGTCAACAATTTCTTTTACTCTGTGCCTAAAACTAAACGAAATTTCATGAGCAGAGTTTCTTTGCCGTTTTCCAGTTTAATGCAAATAAGATCTGCCTTAGTCGGCGTCTTACTCAAGTTCCACCATTACTGATCATCACGGTATTATCTCACCCTCTATTCATTAACTCTTATCTTCGAGTGGCTTCTGTGCCTTGATAAGCGATGATCGCCCCCCCACAAAAACAACAATGAATATATATATATATATATATATATATATATCCTCTTGCTATAGGTAGAGGTAAGAGACCACTTCTTGATAAGCCTGAGAATGACGTAATCAAATGTGGTGTTTTAGCTAATGAATTATTAACAGAATGGTGAGATTTCATGGTAGATAAAAACGGAGGTTTCATGGTAGGTAAAAAAATAGCCGGTTTCATTCAGTTTCTATCTACGTGTTGCAGCTGGTCGGTTTCCATCGTGCGATCAAGACCGCTTGTGGGCGAACAGAGAAAAGGAAATGCGGATAATGGGTTTATTCAAACATGGGATGCTGTTTTGAAATATAGCCGCTCGCAAATAATAATAAAAAAAGATCAGTTGAATAGATTTTATTTTATTCTCCTCTGCAACGGTTTCCTCGTCTACCGCCACTAGTTTAATCTCACTCCCCACATCTATCCATATATATATATATATATATATATATATATATATATATATATATATAAATCTCCTCATCGGTCAAGCTCTCTATATGTCTATCTTTCTCCATATATCATATCTTTATAGCAACTATATACTCTCCTTATCTGTCTATCTATTAATATCTCTTATGGTCTCCAAACTAATATTCATCCTTTACTGTAAGCATTTACTAGCCCAACAATCATCTCATCTCCGACGTCTTTGAGGACGCTTCACCAGCGAATCTACACGACTTCTCCAGTTCTATCGACCCCGTATAACAGTTTGCAGGTCCCAAACACTTTCCAATCCTGCGCCCTGTAGCAGGTTATCGATGTAGGACATTCTTTTTCTACCACGGTTTGGCTGTCCATCTGTTGGTATCCAAAGAATTAGCTTGTTGGCTTCCTCTTCGCTGCGTCTCATTCAATTACCGGTTACTCTCATACTTCTCTGCTGAACTTTCAGTGATACTGGTAGTAGGTCAGCAATAAAGCTGTTGGTTTGTTGCGTGTCACCTCCATGATGTATTGAAAGCCATCCTGAGTATCCCGTTTAACAACCATCAAGTCTTTTCTTCAGCGCATTTGTAAGAGTCCATGCCTCAGCACCATAGAGAAGGACTGTTTCTACTGTGGTAACAAAGAGTCTCACTTTGAACTTTTCTGAGAGAGGAGATGGCCTAAGTTTCATGCTACATGCACTCCATACCAGTGATTTTCTTATTTCAAAATCTTTTTCAGTTCTCTCTGACCATGCTTCACGGTACTTGAAGTTTTTGACAATTTTAAGCAGAGTCCCATCAAGTGTCTTCGCTGCAATGTGGTAAACGCGATTGAAGGCTTGTATCTCTGTTTTCTTGACATTGTAGCACAACCCCCCCCCAATCACACTTCTTCTTCCAATTGGCTTAGGACTTCACAACCAGTCTCTCTATATCTATCAATATTCTACCACTCTAAACTTCTGACACAGTCTTCTACCTGCATAATAGTACAATACACCCTAAGATGGACTACTGTTGCCAAAGCCGAGAAGGCGCTGCTCAGAGCATCATTTCTTTCCATAAGAGAGTACAAAAACGATTTCGAAATCTAGTGGATCATTCACCCCCCCAATACTATCTCTCTCTCTCTCTCTCTCTCTCTCTCTCTCTCTCTCCAGCACATACGTTACGAGTATGGCTCTACTTTATCGTTATTTTCATGGCAGGCTTGACTGAACTTCAATCTTCACCCTGCCCCTCTGTTAAAAACATTTTCCTTTAATTGTAAGCATTAATTTCCCTCGTCATTTTGTCTATATATTTCTGTTTGTTCATTTATATTGCTTTCAATATGTGGCTCTGTACGGCATAATCACATTGACACACCGGTTCTCGTCAGATCGCCGAGGTTAAGCAAAGTTGAGCCTGGCTAGTATCAGATGGGTGACCATTTGGAAATTGCAGGTGCTGTATGTACTCCCCGCTTATCTCGGCATTGTTTCCATTCATCCCGAATCTTCAGTTGCACTGATATTTAACAATGCCTATGCAGGAGAAGTGCGGTTGAAGATTGCGCAAATTCCAAGCGCAGGCAACCTTACGGTAGGTATCCTTAGTCTGTCAAGATTGAAGGAAGTCATATGCGTCTATCTATCTACCTATCTATTTGATTTTCTCTCGATCAGCTGTTAGCATATTTGTCTTGCTTCATCAACCCCCATATATCTATCTGTCTAACTAGCTAGCTATATCTATCTTTCTAACTGCATTTACTCTAGCAGTCTCTTTCTCTCTCTCTCTCTCTCTCTCTATATATATATATATATATATATACCTATATTTCTTCCTATCTCCATATATCTAACCATTATTGCAACCATGCATTACCCACATGTATCTATCGATCTATCTTCACATATTTATTAGTGATAAGGCTGTTAATAATTTCCCGATTCTGATACCAATTACAGAATTTGTTCTATGTTTCCGATACCAATATGATTACCGATTCCGATTCTACAACGCTGCTGCAAGGAAGGTCGTCCCCTCTATCGTACTAGAAAACTGTTCACATCTGCGAGTATCTTATACCTCTATAAGGCGACCATTCGCCAATGCATGGAGTATTGTTGCCACATCCGGGCTGGCGCATCTATCACCAATTTCTCCCTCTTCGATGGGGTCTAAAAAGGGCTCCACAATCTAATAGGTCCCATTTTGTCAACTAGGCTCCAGCCCCTGTCTCATCGCCGCAATATCGCATCCCTGTGCCTATTTTACAAGTATTTTGATGAAATGTGCTCTGATGAACTCATTGCAGTTGTGTCCCCTCGACGTACACGTCATCGACAAACCCGGTTAGCATAAAATCACACCCTTTCACAGTGGAGGCACTTAAATGCCAAAATGTTTTCTACTCAAATAGCTTCTTTCCTAGAACAGCTAGACTTTGGAATTCCCTTCCTGTTGCCTGCTTCCCAAACTGTACTGATATGAAAAAGTTCAAATTTAATGTAAACCAACATTTAAATCCTTCTTAGGCATGGTCTCAAGTAGTCGCCCTTACGTCTAAGTGGCAATATACCTGTTTGGGTTGAAGGTGAGTAAAAAAGAAAAAATAACAATCGCCTAACACGTAGGAGTTCTCTCTATCTTTCTATTTTAATATATATTTATCAGTGATGAAACGGTTGATATTTTCCAGATTCTGATACAAAAATTACCGAATTTGTTCTATGTTCCTGATTCCAATACGATTACCGATTCCGTTTCTACCATCGTCTAACATATAGGAGTTCATTTTTGGTGGATAATCTTTCGCAAAATCTCCATTTACTTTCAAATATCGATCTAATTTTCCGGTTAATTTTACAAATTTTATGTAGCGTATCCTAGATGAACATAAAATCTGACTTGACGTTAAGATAAGACTACAAAACCGACCGAACCATCTACGAATGTGAAGAGGAGCACCGGACGATGCAGCAGTGCCCTGCCTGCCCTCTACTGCCAAAAACACTTCGGCTTGAAATATCTTGCAAAATACAACAATAATTTTAGGGGCGTTGTTTCAAACAAATTTGAGCAAAAAGAATTCTTATAATCGAGGAGTCCACATTCAAGTCGAGCCTTTGGATGTCCTTAAGAATGGCATGAATCCAATTTTCCCTGCATGTTATCCCATCTCTAGAGCTTGAAAATTAAATATCATTAGTGTGCTGTTATTCTTAGAGTTTGGTTGCATGCAGATTTGGAACAAATCCCATTAATGCATTACCGACTCCAATCGTAGCAGAATCACTACACACATATTCGCACACAATATAATAATTCAATAATAATATGTATCTATGTAATAGTTTTATGTATTTATACATAGATGTGTATATACAGTTTGTATATCAATTTACAGAATGTGTGCGTATGTATAAGTTATTGTGTATATCTGTGTAAACATACATATTTACGTATATGTACTGTCATCTATACACGTGTGTAGTAATCTAATATTTTCTTTGTATACTATATTAATATTTATTACTAGCAGATGAACCCGAGGTCGCCCAATATTAAACATAACGTCAAATTCCTTAAAATAAAATGAAGTAAAAAACAAAACAAAAAAAAAAAACGGAAAAATTGAGACATGTCTATGTAAGTATTATGTTTTTTCTAAACAGTCGAATTCTTGTAAGTAAAAAAAAAAACAAAAACACGCGAGCTTAGATCGAAACAAGAAGTTAAAGAGAGCGAGTCAAGTACGATAATTATTAGACCAGCTTGACACGTTCTTTAGAAAGTTTTTGACAACATAATGTGAACGAATTGCGCATGCGTTGTCGTGAAACAACTGACAAACAGATAAAAATCTAATAACCCCCACATACCAGTTTTTCAATTTTTATTTCTTAGTAGCTCAGTTTTTGCGGATGAAAAGCAATTAAAAAGTTTTTTCACGTATCTGAATACCTTCTATACCAAATTTCAAGTCTGTAAGTAAAAAACTTCCTTGAGTATATTGGTTGAAAATTTTCCTCAAACAAATATTCTCTCTTTTTTTAGATATACGAGCAGGCCGCCCTGAAAAGTATCCTAACACACCCATTCTCACTTATATATATGTATATATATATATATATATATATATATATATATATATATATATATATATATATATATATATATAATTATTTACTATAATAGTTAAATTTAATATATATATATATAATTATTTACTATAATAGTTAAATTTAATATATATATATATATATATATATATATATATATATATATATATATATATATAGATAGATAGAGAGAGAGAGAGAGAGAGAGAGAGAGAGAGATAATGTATTTGGTCCTTGCTAGTGGAGTCAGAGATGGCTTCATTGCCGGGTTCAAATCTATCGACGGCTGGTTATCGTGACATCCTGCACTGATGATTCCCGAAGGGACGAAGCACTAGCGTCTGTAGGTATGTACTAATTATTATAGTTTAATAATTATTATAGTAAATAATTATATTATAATAAATAATTATATATTTTCCCAAACCTCTGGTTTTGATGTAGGGAAACTAAAACTTTCAACTATGGTTTCAAATGATCTGGATTAACAGAAAAGAAAGACTTGATTCCAAATATTTCTCAAATATCATATCTTCTCTCTTTCGGAAATAGAGTAAAATAATGAATATCTCCAGTATCAAATAATCCTGTGAAATTTGCTTTATGTATGAAAACCAAAGAAGGGAGATATAACGTATGAGAAATATTTGGAATCAAGTCTCCCCTTGCTGTTATTTCAGATCATTAGAAACCATAGCAACACATTTTAGTCTCCGATCCATCGGGGCAAGAGGTTTTGGGTAATATTAGATATTTTGTAATTCATATCCAAAACTAGGAAAACAAATGATTATTATTGAAATAGTTCATGGCTTAAAAAAAAAAAAAAGCCAAAATAAGCTCTCGATGATGGTTGACCCTTTAATGTGCAACCTTAAGGGCAAATGTCACATAGCCAACTACACAATCCAGGTCATTACCTTTCCAACGAGTCTTATTTGTTAAATTTTAATCAATAGTCGCTGAGGGTTGAAATTATAAAACTGCCCAAAAAGGTGGTCTATATATCTGCCCCCCCACCCCCGACACACCTAAACACAGGGATATATCTATACTGGAAGACAAATTGTATATAGAAATGCTAATATCTTTAGTTCTATGGCAGATGAAACTCCATGGAAATTTACAGGCCTCTTGAAGATTATAATACTATTCTATGGTTAAACTTTTATGATGATTGGTAAAACAAAACAAATTCTTAAGCCAATAAAATATGGGCAAATTTGCCAACACTTGTATATATTGTTTCCTATAGGCCAGTGTCAGTTTTGCTGCTTCGGCTGTCTCCCCTCTGGCCTTGACAGGCCACTAATATATACACATATATTTACACTTTTTGCCTGTTTTAACAGGTTATAAGTCATAACTCGTTAATTAGAACGGGAGGTTTATGCCAATTGAATGGTTAAAAATAATTAGGTACCGAACAGAATGGAGTAGCTGTTTGGTGCTAATACTAAGGGTCAAAATGGTGTTATACAGGTTTAAAAATTGGCATCCGCAAGTCGGCAGTCCACGTCCGTATCCACCCCATCACCAAGATAATTATCCTCTAACTCCGAACTGTTTTAACTTATAGCTAGAACACGCTTTACTTCGCATGTCACACGAATGATTGGTAAGGAAGGAGGACTTAAGCCAAATGATTGATCGATCCGATCCAATCACATTTGAAATGTGCACTCAGTGACCTCAACTAAGAAGAAGCTAACCAATTTATCCCAAGATAAACCAGTTTGTAAGCCCTCTTCCCCCCACTCCCTTTTTCAACCCATAGCAGGGTGAAGTTAAAAACGAATCTTAGGCTACATTCAGGTCCAAAACAAACAGGCCGGACACTAATAATCCTTGAAGCAATCAACAACAAATAGCCCCAGCAAAAACAACTTGGAACATTTTTTTTAATTATGTCCGCCATTTTAGTCGCCATCTTTCTTTTGAAGAAAACGACACTGCGATACAAAAATAACAGAGATTAGACGTTGGAGGTGGGGGGGGGAGAAAAAGGGGGTGGAGATAGGTTGCAAAAGAGAGTAGATAAAAAGAAAGAAAATAAAAAAGAAAAAAATATATTAAAGAAAAGGGGAATTGTTTTGTTATTTTCGAGGCGGGCCATGGCGGAGCGGTGACCAGATGAGATCTTTGAAGCCGTTTTAATGTCAGCGAGGAAAAATCGGCTTGGAAGCTGCAAACGACGGTCTGTCAGACGGGTCGAAAGTATAGAAAAACTAAAATAAAATAAAACTTACAAATTAAAAAGGTCAAGATTTTCAGGCGTAAGTGATTAATACAAAAACAAAGACACGTTTAGGTATATAGGTAGGTAGGTGGGTAGTGGGGGGGTCAAAGTTAATCCGTGGTGAAGTGGCTAGAATCATTATTGAGAATAAAATGCTTAATCACTTTGATCTTAATTGGAACAAAGCGAATATAAATAAATATATATATATATATATATATATATATATATATATATATATATATATGATAGATAGATAGAAAAATGCAAGCATGAAAGGTAAGTTAAGACTTAAACATGGGAAAGTAAAAGGACTACTCCTTAAAACTGAAAAGGAAAAAGGCAATATGTTCCAGTAAAAATCATAATAAGTTTATAACTTAAAATATTGAAATATTAAGATTAAAAAAAATCAATCTAACATTATATTATCAATTCTTAATTAACACTGCAATAGTTTAAGTTACAAATGTATTATAGTTTTTACTAGAATGTATTTTCCTTTTCCAGTATTAACAACTAGTATTTTTTTTTTACTTTTTCACGTTTAAATCTTAACCCTATTACTTTTCATGTTCGCATCTTTCTATGTAATCCATGATTTTTCCAGGCTTTGCTTTAAAATAAAATTTTATCTTTCTGTTTCTCTTATTATGTGTGTACAGTTGAACGACAGATCGGGACAGTGGTGAATTCTTAGCGACAGTTTTTTTTATATCCTGTTACGTCATTATCCCCGCCGTTCCCGCCCGATTTGAGATAGCGTAATAGACTTGGCTGCTATCATAACCAACAGCCAATCAAAGAAAAAGACAAAACGTTTCTCCGTTCCTTACAGAGTGTAAGCATTTTTTAATTTTATAACTTTTGTTTTACTGAACGAAAATTACATTTTTTTTAAATGTAGCTTAGAAAAATTGTAAATCTTGTTTGAAATTTGGTCACAAAATGAGTGAACGGTGAAGCTTATAAAGCAGTCCTAAATGAGTAAAACTAACGCTTAACCATATATTCAAACACGGTAGTGTATAAATGATATATGTGTGTGTGTATATGTATATATATGTATATATATGTATATATATATATATGTATATATATGTGTATATATATATATGTATATATATGTGTATATATGTATATATATATGTATATATATGTGTATATATATGTATATATATATGTATATATATATGTATATATATATGTATATATATATGTATATATATGTGTATATATATATATATGTATATGTATATGTATATATATGTATATGTATATATATGTATATATATGTATATATATGCATATATATATGTATATATATATGTATATATATGTATATATATATATGTATATATATGTATATATGTATATATATGTATATGTATATATATGCATATATATGCATATATATATGCATATATATGTGTGTATATATATATATACATATATATATATATATATATTCCAAAGTTCAGTGCATTATTTATCTTACCAATCATTTTTTCTAAAAATAAGGAAGTTCGGTACATTTTTCAAATCCGTTTCGTTCACGGGAGACAATCAATATTTGCATGTCAACATTGGATATGTCCTTCCATGGACTCATTAGAAAACAGAAAGTCTCAATGACAAAAATGTATAACTATGTAATATGTAAAATTCAGGAAGCATCAAAATAACTTATGATGTGAGTTATTTTGGTCTTTCCTGACAAGATGGCCGCCAACTGGATACGGGCCCACGTGAGTTATTTTGGTTCCTCATAAATCGGACATATATCGTTATACATTTTTCTCTTTGAGTCATTTAACGGGATTTTCTTCTAATCCAAAGGCCTCTTTTTGCAGAGTTCGATTTTCCGCAGATGAAATACCTAACATGTATCAAATCTGCCCTCGGAGGGAGACGAATAAATGGGTATACACACTGTACTAATTACGAAAATTTAAAAGAAAATGAAATGCAAAACTTTACTTCTATTATAGCCAGAGAGAGAGAGAGAGAGAGAGAGAGAGAGAGAGAGAGAGAGAAAGAGAAAGAGAAAGAGAGATAGAGAGAGAGGGAGAGAAAGGGGAATAGATAGAAAGAAGGAGAAAGAGAGAAAGATAGATAAAAAGAAATGTATAGTGAGGAAGAGAGAGAGAGAAAGATAGATAGAGAGAAAGATACTAAGAAAAAAGAGAGAGATAGAGGAAGAGAGATCAATAATGAGAAAGAGTGAGAAATCGATAGTGAGAAAGGGAGAGAGAAAAGAGAAAGATAGGGAAAGAGAGAAAGACAGAGAGAAAGAGAGACGCATAGAGAGAAAGAGATAGAAAGATAGTGAGAAATAGAGAGAGAGAGAGTGAGAAAGATAGATCGTGAGAAAGAGAGAGATATCGATAGTGAGAAAGAGGTAGTGAGAAAGAAAGAGATAGAGATAGAGATAGAACAAGAGACACAAATAGAGAAAGAGAGAGAGAGAGAGAGGGAGAAAAGCGATAGAAAGAAAAGAGAGATAGAGAGTGAGAAAGAGAGAGATAGGTACAGAGAGAGAAAGAAAATGAGAGGGAGAGTGAGAGAGGAAAAGGAGAGATAGATAGCGAGAAAGAGAGAGAAAAGAGGGAAAAGTGAGTCGAAATAGACTAGTTTTGGATTCTGCCATTAAATTGTTTTATAGCTAAACAGATTGTTAAAGTTGTATTCAATGGATGACCCAATGGGTCAAAGTTTTTTATCGTATCAATAGCAAAAATTCCAACGTGTAGGTTTATACGGGACGAAGAGGAACGTTAATCAAAGCAAGTAAATCGAGAAACGTTTTCTGGTTTACAAGATTTTTTTTTTTTTATTCTTGTTTAGTTTGTCTTGAAGTAAAACCATCGGGAAATGCGTGCGGCGGCAAATAAACGCGCCACAATCTGATTGGAGCTTAACGTGTCTTAGAAATGTCATTCAAGCTTCTTTAAATTTACATAGAGGAAAGAAGAAGAAAATGAGGGAGAAGGACGAAGCAGAAAAAGAGAAAAGGAGGAGAGTAAGAAGATGAGAAAGAAGACGAGAAAGAAAATTGAAGAGAAAGATATGGAAAAGATGGAGAGGAAAAGGCGTGTCTAATAAGACTGATGAAAACGAAGAAAAAGAAAAAGAAGAAGAGAGAGAAAGACAAAGACGAAGTAAAAGACACAGAAGACAAGGAAGTAAAAGGAAATAAAGAAAAAGAAGAAGAAGAAGAATGAGAGAGAAAAAAAGACGATTAAGGAAAAATGGGAGTAAGAACACGAAGAAGAAAACGCAGAAGAAGGCAGAAGAGGAAGGGCAAGAAGACGAAGCAGGAGAAGAAATTCAGAACGAAAAGAAAAAAAAAGGTGGTTATTAAGTAATGTTTAAGAAAAAGAAAAAGATGGAGAGAAAAGAGGAAGACAATTAAGGGAAAGAAAGGAGAAGACGAAGAAGGAAAAAACTAGATTAAGAATGAGTAGAATCACAAAAAAGAAAAAAAGGAAGACAATCGAGAGGAAAGAGAATAGGAAGAAGAAGGCGATTAAAGAGAAAGAGAGAGAAAAGCACAAAGACTACAACTGAGAAGAAGAAGAAGAAATAATGAAGCGGAAGAAAGGGAAAAACAATAAAACAGAAAAGAAAAAAAAGAAAGGACAAAGAAGAAAAAGAAACAGGAAAAAGGATACAAACAGTCAAGTGAAAGGAGAAGAAAAAGCCACAGAAGAAAACGGAAAGAATCTTAAGAAAGCACTGTAAACGATTCAGTAA